>NC_045030.1:136507766-136517586 GCF_008632895.1 Mastomys coucha | reverse complement strand
TTCTTTAGGTTAGGGAAGTTTTCTTGTATAATTTTGTTGAAGATATTTACTGGCCCATTACATTGGGAATCTTCACTCTCTTCTATACCGATTGTCCTTAGGTTTGGTATTCTCATTGTATCCTGGATTTCCTAGATGTTTTGGGTTAGAAGCTTTTTGCTTTTTGCATTTTCTTTGACTCTTGTGTCAATGTTTTCTAAGGTGTCTTCTGCCTCTGAGATTCTCTCTTCTATCTCTTGTATTCTGTTGGTGATGCTTGCATCTGTGACTCCTGATTTCTTTCCTAGGTTTTCTATCTCTCAAATTGTCTCCCTTTCTGATTTCTTTATTGTTTCTATTTCCATTTTTAGATTCTGGATGGTTTTGTTCATTTCCTTCACCTGTTTGATTGTGTTTTCCTGTAGTTCTTTAAGGGATTTTTGTTTCTTCTTGAAGTGCTTCTAGCCGTTTACCTGTGTTCTCCTGTATTTGTTTGAGGGTGCTATTTATGTCTTTCTTAAATTCCTGTATCATCTTCATGAGAAGCAATTTTATATCTGAATCCTGCTTTTCGGGTGTGATGGTGTGTCCAGGACTTGCTATGGTGGGAGAATTGAGTTCTGATGATGCCAAGTAACCTTGTTTTGTGTTGCTTATATTCTTTCGCTTGCTCCTTGCCATCTGGTTATCTGTAGTGCTACCTGCCCTTGCTAAATCTGACTAGGGCCTGTCCTTCCTGTGATCCTGGTTGTGTCAGAACTCCTCAGAGTCAAGCTGTCTCTGGGATCCTGTGATTCTGGGATCCTGTGATCCTGGGCTTGTTAGAGCACCTGGGAGTGGAGCTTCCTTTGAGTGTTTAGGGACTGGCTGCAGAGTTTGTACCCAAGGTCTGCTCAGGGCACCAGCCCAGATAGACTGGAAAGAACCTGGGCTGGTGGAATTCCTGTGTTCCTGGGTCCTGTTGGTCCCAGTTACTCCTGGTGTTGGGACAGATGTGTCCTCCTCACCTCTCAAACTTGACTTTCAAATTGTCGGACTTTAGCATGGTCTAGGTGATGCACCTTTGGGCATGTCTGTGAGGGCATTTTCAGAGAGAATTAAGCTGGAGAAATCTGTCCTCATAGTAGGTGGTATGAACTAATGAGCTGCCCAAATGGACAGAGATCTGAGGAAAAAGAAATGTGTGCCTGTCTGCCTTCACTTCTTCTTCCTAAACAACTCCCATCTATTGTGGCTGCTGTCCTCCACTTCCATCAGACTCCAATTCTTTGAGTTTCTAATATGCAGTCTGTGACTCTCAAGGGAATGCCAAGCTTTCAGTCTCAGATTGTGACTACTAAGACAAACAGCTCCCAGGCTGTGGACATAGACATTGTTGGACCACCCAGCTACCCAGTTCTACTATATAAGTCAATCTAGAGATTCCCTTTTCATAACATATATACATTCTGTTGGTTCTTTTCCTCCAGATGACCATAAGTTCTAGTATATAAATTCGGCTAAGTGACTATATAGGAGAAGGGTTCATAGATGGATGGTGACATGAAACTATATAAGCAGACTATATCTGGATATCTAAACTTATTACTTATATAATTTTTTTATTTAGATGCCTTGCTGATATCATTTGTCACAATTTCCCTTTAGAAATTAATTATCAGAGAGAGGGATCGTATTTGAGTCCTGCTGCCAGAAACCTGTTAAACACCTAAAGGGAAAATTCAGAGACTATTTTTGTAAGAGGTTCCATAGTGACTGCACTCTACAATATTTTTAGGACATGTGCATCTCAGTCAGAAAATCAGATGAGCATTATATAGCTTTGTATGTGAGAAGTCTTCAAGACTATCTGTAATATCCATTCAAATAATATAATCATACAATAGGCTGCCTATTATATTGAACCATTTACAGACTCTAAAATCTAAGATGCAAGCACTATTAACTAAGAAAGTCATCTTCTGATGACAACACTTACCTTATGAAGTACTATTTCAAAGAATATTTTAATAGAGACATCAAAGAGTTGGAAAAATAACAGGCTGCATGTGACAGTACCACACAGGGCTCCAGAGCTTTGTGGAGTGTCATTTCATTAAAAGGATAAAATTTTCTACAGGCAAGCAGAGACAGACAGACAGAGAGAGAGAGACAGAGAGAGAGAGAGAGAGAGAGAGAGAGAGAGAGAGAGAGAGAGAGAGAGAGAGAGAGAGAGAGAGAGGGAGAGATTGCATGTGGGTTTGTGGACATGACTGCTGTTGTCCACAAAAACCAGAAGATGATGTCTAACTTCTTAGACCTAGACTTATAAGAAGTTATAAGCCATCTTTTCCAGGTGTTAGGAACCTCTGCAAGAAGGTGCTCTTAATCATTCATTGAGCCATCTCTTCAGCCCTTTAAGACTCATTTGAAAGAGTTGCTTGTGAGTTCTCGTGACAGTCTTAAGTATGCAAAGACCTCAATATTAGATTTAAATACTAACACCCTTGGAGTTTTTCTTTAAAAGTCTTTCCTTATTCCTTCTCCCAATTTCAAGGGAATTGGAAATTTTCTCCTTTGCAAAGGTGTGTTTGTAGCAATGGTGACTCAGCTTCAGATAGACTAGCTGTGACCATTTGAAGCATGTCCTAGTCTAGATACACGACCTCAAGCTTTTGAAGTCAGAAACAGTATTAGCACACACATGGTTCAGAATCTATCTGCTTTGCCCATATACATGCTCAAAGTCAGCTGTGTGAAGATAGGGGTTTTCACAATAGCCCTGGGTTAGTGTAACCTCCCTGGAATCTCAGCAGAGGGTCTGTCTCTTTGTTTGGGAGCATGTCTAATGTGACATCATATTGAAATGGCTTCCATGGGCAGAAAATTGGCTATAAAAGTAGAAGGCTAACTGATAATCAAATACGTTGCATAAGAATATCTGGTAGAGATGTTAAAGGACCACAGTATTAGGTCTCTCTTTACTTTGCATTGTCATTAGTGACACAGAAAAGGAAATGACAGTCATATTCAGTCTACAAAAGTCCAATTAAGGTTGTCAAGGAAGCAGGACAATTAAGCACAATGGAGGGAGGAAAAATGAAACACGGTTCTGGGGCTCCAGTTAAGTGGGTAGTAGCAGGCCTATTCATCTGGGAAACAAAGTAAAAACCACCATTCTTTGAATGTATAAGGCAGCAATGGAAGGACTGGCTATAGAAGTTGGATGAGTTAGATAATACAAAAGAAATAAGATGGCAGCTGGTGCCCCCAAGTTCAATGTACAGAGATCTGTGGAACAAAGCAGTGACATTGCGTGCTACATGTAATTTTGTTGCTGACATACTCCTCTTTTGACCAAAGTAGCACCTCACCATGTAGAATTTTTTAAAAAATTTTTCAGACAAAAGAGGAAGAGGAGAGATGAAATATTCATTTAAACCACGAAGCTGGACATGTATACATCTTGTTTGTCTATATTTTTTAATTTGACTAAAAAGTATATATATAAATATATATATTTGTCTCTTTGGTATGGAGACAGTGCTTTTAAAGAGCAAGAAGGTAGAGACATTGCCTGTCAGAATAATTAACCAGCAATCTTACCCTTTATGAAATAGATCATTGATATGGCTTTCTCTGTGGATAGATTATTTTTTAGAAAATGACTGAAGATTCCATTGCCTCAGTCACATATAACCCATGGACTAACACCATAAACAAACACCTAGGTATCTGAAACGTAGCCACAGTTTTTAGGAATAAATGGTATAAATAATCTCTGGCAAACAGGGCTATAAAAACAGATGCCCTTTTCCCAACCCAGGTGAAGGCTGTATAAGGAAGGGCTGACTTGCTGGAAGCAAGCCAGCTGACCTTTTCACGTTGACATTCTGCTTCAATTCCCACGTTTTCAAATGCCCACTCCCAGGTGGTACAGAATGCACAAATCCAATCCCACTCACACTGCCTTCAATCCAGTAAACAGGCAGACAACCCCCCACCCTCACCCTTCACCGAGACACAGGATGGATTCTTATCATTTGTACTGATTGAGAATACAAGCACAGAAATCAGCCATGCAGGACCCAAATACCGTTAGAAATCAGCAATAAAAAGATAGCCAACTATGCCACTCCCTATTGACACAGGCCTACTCCAATAGACATTTATAAATTTTAATCACAAATACCCTTGTGAAGAACTCTTGAGATGAAGAGACATTTATATTAATATGATAAAGAGACTTGTACATATCAAAATCTTTTAGATGCAGGCTAAGCCATAATCAGCAAAAAGCCATATGGCCTTGAATTCATTTATTAAGAAATAAAAATAAATGGAAAACAAATTATCTAAGCTATCTTTTCTGGGAATTATAAATAACCCAGTAAAACAAACCCAGATAAAGTGGAGGGCAAAGATTAATAAAGATAAATGCAGAATATGGTGAAATAGAAAACAAATAAATTAAGAGTTGATGCATGAAACTGAAATGGTTTTTAAAAGTCAAGCCTTCAATAAGTACTAATAAGAAAAAAGCAGAAGGCACAGTAAGTATCTCCAGGAAGATAAACACTCATAAAAATAGGTAGCAAAGTGATTTTAAAAATGAGAGAGGGCAGGACAAATGGCTTTGTGGATAAGGCTCCTGCTACACAAGTCTGAAAATCCAAGTTTTGGTCCATAGAACCTTCATGAAAATGGAAAGGAGGAAAGTTGACAAAAATTCCACAACGTTGACCTCTATACAATATTACCTGTCATGCTCACACAATACTAATATATTGTTTAAACAGAATATTATACAAAATTTTCTCTTCCCCAATTTCAGCTTTTGAAAGACTATGCATTCAAATAAAGTAGGGTTTATCCCATCAATGTATGGGCAATTCGATATGAATGAATTTACAAATGCAAGCCACTATAAGGGTAAATAAATAACTAATAATATAACTATCTCATCTGATATAGAAAAAGCATTTGACATAACTTAATGCTAATCTATATTTTTTTAAAAAACAAAATCCATAAAGCAATAGAAGAAAATTACTCAACAAATCTTCATAAAATTTTGAGAGGATAATTTAGGCAATGACCTCAAGCTTTTTGAGTCAGATTTGAATATTGGTTCCATCCTATACAAGTTGTGTAATCTTAGACAAAACTCTAAATCTCTTCAAACATCCTTTTCTTCATTTGCAAAACTGAGAAAAATAACAATACCTTCCTTGTAATATTATTGTGAGGGTTAATTGTCATAAAGTATATAAAGCTGCTTGTAAGGATGGCTTTCAATAAGAATGACAGTCAATAAACATTAATTGCTATTATAAGTCACTGTTGACAAAATATTAAACCAATGCCGAGACAGGAATGGCCAATATCAATATCTAATGTGCAACTCTGTCATGCTCTGTCAATCCATTAAGACAAGAGAAATGAGAGAACCTTTGAAATTACAACAGTGAAGTGGATGAGTTTTATAAGCAATAACCCTATGGAGGATCTAAAAGTAAAATGAGAAAATATTAAAACCAATATTGAAGTTTAACATAATGAACTAAATTAACACTCTATGAAAATCAATAGCTTTCTGATACATAACTTGTTAAGATACACAATAGGTAAAACGTTTCTTTCTCCACTAGTAACAAAAACTTTTTTTTTAACCTATAAAAAAGTTTATTTGGTTTTATGATTCCAGACTGCTAATCTATGATGGCAGAGAGAATGTATGGTGATAAACAGCTAGAACAGCAGCTGACAGCTCACATCCTGATCGACCAACAGGGCTCAGAGAGCACACTGGTAAAGGCATGAATCTTTGAAACCTCAAAGCCCACCCTCAATCATATATCTCCTCTAACAAGGCCATAACTCCTAATCCCCCTCAAACAGTGCCACCAACTTGAGATTAAGAATTCATGCATATGAGCACCACAGGAGCCATTCCCATTCAGACAGCCAGTTTTACTTACTCCCTCACCCCCATTGGGAGCCATAATATAAATATCATACCATAATTACAACATCATACTATATTATAATATAAAATTTATTTTTCCTAGTTTAAAAGACCCCATCGTCTTTTAGTCTCAATACTGTCTAAATAGCAACAGAAACTTTTAAAGCCTATGAGACTGTGAGTAAACTGTTTAACCACACTGAGCTTCATGTATTTTTTTCATAATTTAGGCAGGTGAGATTAATAGAACTAATACTTCAGTTTTCTATAAGGACTAGATTATACAATTCATATAACTTATTTAGCAGTGCTGTCTCTGATATACTATGTACCCAATAAATACCAACAATTAAGTATTATAATTGTTTAAAAGTTGTCTACTTTTCCTTCTCACAATGTACTATGGAAAGTTATAACTCCCAAGTCATCTTTTGCTGAAAATGAGAAAATGTTCCTACATAGTGAAGAGCTATTTTGGTCAAAGTAGGAACATGTCAGAGACAAAATTACATGTAGAATGCATGGTTTCTCCCATTGAGCAATCAAGGAGCAGATGTTTAGAACAGAAATTTGAATAGCATAGCTCAAGGAACTTGGGTAGGAAGTACCTGTAGGATAGAGAACTGCTTAATGATGCTCATTTCCTTCCTGGTAAAATCAAGGGAAGACAAGACTAATTCTGGATGCATTCAGGAATTAGTCATTCTTGGGATTCAGCTGGGTTATTTGTCATTCTCTAGGTGACACAGTGTTGAGAGGTCTATAGTTTGGTTTTATGCTATATGAATTAATACTTTTGCAAGGAAACCTAGTTTTGAGTACCTACACTTTGCTAAAAGAGATGGTAGAACCAGAAACTGAAGGCTACTGAAGGTTCTCTTAACTTGCATTTGAGCCATTTAATGGGTGCATGCTTGCAAGTCATTGGAGACAAATGTATACAGATTATAATAGTGTCTCTCTCCTCTCATTTGCTGAGGCTTTTGATAATTGCATTCCATACTTCATTTTAACAGACATTATTCAAGCCTTCACTATATTTGGACCTTTGGGTAAATACTTTATACATATCTATATTAATCACCACAATAAATTTTTATGTAGCTAATGACTTTGTTTTTACTTAGCATAAAGAAAATGGAGACACAGAGAGATTGAATGACACAGGTAAGTTTATATCACATGTGAAGAAAGGGAGTAATATTGTAATATAGTCCTGTGGCTAATGATGTTTTTCACTAACTATAATAAAACTGAAACACATTATTCTATTCTTTCTCCTAATTATTCTCCAAAATGTGTGAACAGATTTATTTAAAGACCTTACTTGTGAGGTATTTGGTTCCCACTACAAGGTTTTCCATGCTGGAGTAAGAAACAAATATTTTTTTTTTTCAAGAATCAAGGTTTGGAATTGCCATATGGAACTATAAACAGTAGAGCACAGAAAGAGAAAATTCAATCAACTCTAACCAGTGGCTAGTATGATTAGGATGGCAGTCTCAAGGGAATGAATTTTCTCTCCTGAAGTAGCAGATGAACTAAAGTTATTTTCTAAACAATGGGAGAGAGTTGGGAGATGAAACAATCACAGTCACTCTTCTGTTCTCAAATCACTTCTTGAACAAAGGCAGGAAACAAAGTCTTTAGAAGGAGTACACCCTTCTAAGCCTGGACCCAATCATGCCATTTACTTCCTCCTCTACGCTAGAAAGACAAATCTTACGTTTGCATAACACAAAGTATGGACATTATACAAAGAGCTCTCTATTAAACTATTGCTTCTAGATGACTTCATGAGTATCTGGCTTCAGATTTTGGGTTTAATCTTCTCACAATTCAACTCAACTGAAGTTTCAAACTATGTGTTATTTCCTTTTTTTTTCTTGGATATTTTCTTTATTTACATTTCAAATGCTATCCCCTTTCCCAGTTTCCCTCCCTCCCGGAAACACCCTATCAAATCCTCCCTCCCCCTACTTCTATGAAGGTGTTCCTTCACCCACCCACACACTCCCACCTCTCCACCCTCGATTCCCATACACTGGGGCATCTATCGAGCCTTCATAGGACCAAGGACCTCTCCTCCCATTGATGCATGACAAGGCCATCCTCTGCTACATATGTGGCTGGAGCCATGTGTACTCCTCTATTGATGGCTTAGTCCCTGGGAGTTCTGGGGGGTCTGATTGGTTAATATTGTTCTTCTTATGGGGTGGCAAACCCCTTTAACTCCTTCAGTCCTTTCTCTAACTTCTCTGTTGAGGACCCTGCGTTCTTAATGAGGATGGAATATAGTCCGCAGATTGGAGCTACAACCATGACACCATTGTTTCATGATTTAGCCACCATTTTAGTAAATTCAAAATATCTTATCTTGAAAAACTTATCTAATAGAAACAAAGGACAAATATACTTCAATGGCAATTATTTCAAAACATAGTCATTAAAGTAAAATAGAAGAAAGAAGTAATTATTAACAACTAAAACTCCATATGGAATTAGATATTCTAGCCAATAGAATAAATGACATACATAAAGAAATTAGATTTCAAACAAAAGAAAATTTCAAGACTTATAGTTCATTAAATTCTTAAAAAGTGATTGTTTCTAAGTCTCTATATCAACATTAGTCAACATACACATTGTCAATAATCAATTGGAAAGTGTAGTTGAAAATATCACTTAAATTCCAAGAAAACTCTCAAAGTGGTAATAATCTTTACTAAAATTGTTCAAAATTTCATACAGAAAATGATAATTTACTAAATAGGATAAGAAAGAACCTGCTTATGGATGGAAGACTCATTATAGTGAGGATATAAATTCTCACAGAAGTAATTTTATAAGATGAACATAATGAGATTCTGGATCTCAAAAGATATATCATATGATTTGATGAGCTGATTCTAAAATTTTAGAGAAAAATGAATGTGTAAGCATAGCCAAGATCACTTAAAAAAGAAATAGATAACATATTTTCCTCACAGATGTAAAAGCATATTGTACATATGAGTAATTAAACGTATTTGTATAAGACTAGATTAAAATAAATCAATGGAGTATTACAAAAAGTTTGAGCATGTGTATTTTTTGAGCATTCATATTTAAGAATTTAGTATATACTCAACATCTCAAATCAATGAGAATCTTGACTATTCAGTATACTGTATGAAAAAAATGGTGATTAAATTGAATGTGTACCTGAATTTTATGTAAAAAGGGTGATAATACTGATCTAGAATAACACAAACTAAAGAGGTACAACAAAATGAAATGCTGACCAAGCTGACTAAAGGACTAGACAATCTGAATAAACTTACATAAAGAGTTTAGATTAATAATCAAAATATTTCCTACAAAGATCAAGGATGACCTAGTCTATAGAGTGTTTAAAAGATCATCACTCATCATTTATTAATTACAAAAGCCAGAAGAAGTACACTTTCTATTTCTTCCTGCCAACTCCCTTTCATCTTTTTCTTTTTTCTTTCTTTATTAAATCAGGTCACATGTAGTATAGCCTGAATTTGAATTAGTTGTATAGCTGACAATGAACTTGAACTTATAATCCTCTTGTCCCCATCATTCTAGTACTGTACTAGGTTACAGCCCTGTACTGCTACATCTAACTTTTTAAGGAAAATATTGCAATGATACTGTACTGGCTAGTTCTGTGTGTCAACGTGACACAGGCTGGAGTTATCACAGAGAAGGGAGCTTCAGTTGGGGAAGTGCCTCCATGAGATCCAGCTGTGGGGTATTTTCTCAATTAGTGATCAAGGGGGGTAGGGCCCCTTGTGGGTGGTGCCATCCCTGGGCTGGGAGTCTTGGTTCTATAAGAGAGCAGGCTGAGCAAGCCAGGAGAAGCAAGCCAGTAAGAAACATCTCTCC
>NC_045030.1:136505883-136506980 GCF_008632895.1 Mastomys coucha | reverse complement strand
AACAGAAAAAAAAAAAAAAACATTGTTAAAAGGAATTGTAAAAGAATGAATGTGGAAGTCGATCTTCATAAATTAGGTTTGATATTAGCATGACATTATACCCTAAATTCACCTATAAATTTAATGCAGCCAACACTTCAGAGGCAGAGGCAGGTGGATTTCTGAGTTCGAGGCCAGCCTGGTCTACAGAGTGAGTTCTAAGACAGCCAGGGCTACACAGACCCTATCTTGAAAAACCCAAATAAATTCAATGCAGGCCTTCACAAAAGTACAAACAACTAAACAAAACAAAACAAGTGAGGTTTCATAAAATCTTTTTTGAAACCAACATTCTTCTGTGTCAGAAGGCATTATAAAGAAAATTAAATCATAACCCACAGAATAGAAGAAAATATCTGTAAATCATACATCAAGGAGGCAACTGGGAAAATATATGACACATATAATTCATTGTAAAATGATAACATAACCTAAAACTAGGAAGATATCTCTTCAATGGTGATGATATCCAGATGCTCAAAATGCACATGAAAATCTTCAACATCATAGTCATGTGGGAAATTGTTTTCAGCAACTAAGAATTTTAATTCAATGTGAGAACGAGATAAAAAAGTAGAATCTTACACTGCAGAACAGCATTATGGTGAACAAAGAAGAGCTCTTAGGAGAACTGCACTTTGTAGACCATTCCCCTCTCCTTCTCTCCACACAGATTCCTTAGCAGAGCCTCATTAGTTTAGACTCCTTTGGAATCATAAAAAAGAAAGAAAGTGAGCAACTTCTGATAGAGAACTTCAAACAATTCTGATGGATATATGAGAATAAGAGAGAAATAGAGTGAACTTCAAACACAGAACATTTCCTTAAAATTGTTTTAATGAAAACTCAGTTTAAAAAAAGTTATTTCATTACTTTGCTATGTGAAAATGCTCACTTGAAAATGAGATAAATGAAGTAATTATTTGAAGAAAAAACTTATTTCATCATTTATTTATTTATTCTCTCAGTCTGTCTTTCTATCTCTATGTCTCTCTGTCTCTGTCTCTGTTTCTGTCTCTCTCTGTCTCTGTCTATTTCTCTCTCTCTCTCTCTCTCTC
>NC_045030.1:136489520-136504732 GCF_008632895.1 Mastomys coucha | reverse complement strand
AAAAAAATGTGATTGGGGTTATTACATTAATACCTTCAATATAGTTTAAAATATTGCTAGGTGGCATGGTACTTTATAATTGGAATTCTACTTCTGGAGAGACTAAGGCAGGAGGATCACAAATTTAAGGCTAGCATGAGGTAAGATATACAGCAAGAATTTAATTCAAATAAAATAAAATAAAATAAACCGTATCACTCTACTGTTCAATTTTAAACTATGAAGTCTTCTGGTACTTCAATTACATTTTCTAAAATATTCAATTAGTTAAACTTGACTGAATCCCAGTTGTCAAAATAAAACATTAAAATGACACTTTGTGACACCTGAGGAAATTTTAATGTGAATTAGATATTAAATGGTATAAGAATGAGGAAACTACTGCTAATTTTATACATGGAATATGATATCATATAAAGATAAGTTGTGTTTATATATTAGAATGTCATTACTTTTAGGAGGCCCTTGCTAAAGCATTTAAGGGTCAAGAACCATGACATTAGCATGAGGATATAACTCAGTGAAAGAATGTGTGTTTAACATGTATAAGGCATTGATTCCATCCCCAAATTTTATGAAATGTTTCAGCAACTATGATAAATGAAGATGATAGATAGATAGATAGATAGATAGATAGATAGATAGATAGAAAGATAGATAGATAGATAGATAAAGCATAGAAAATATTAAGCTAGATCTAGAGGGAAATACTATAGCTATTCATAAATTATAATTTTAGGGATTGAACAATTTCAATATTAAATATTAAAACTAATTAATGAATATTGTTCATTTATATATTTGAGTGGTCTTTGAAAAGTACTTAGAAATGCAATTTTGTAATATTTATTAAAATAAATGAAGAGGGCATTTACAATGATCTAGCATTTATTATTTTTTAGCATATATACTAGAGAAACTCAATTACATAAGCTAAAGTTTTCACAAGTACTATAAGAACAGAACAATGGAAATAGCCTTTATGTTTACTAAAATTAAGGGAATGATCATGTAAATTGAACTTATCCATAATGTATCATATTGGGTGGAAATTCACTGCATTGTGGGAGAAAATGCAGATATGACCTGGCAGCCAGCCTACATGGCACACTGAGCTACTAAATAAAAAACATGGCACATTATACCCCAGAGTATTCTCAGAAGTTAGAGCACTGAATTCTGAAGTAGTGTGAGTAACCAGATAGCTGGCTCATAGACGAGTTTGCACTGGCCTCTCTACATCTCCTTTAATGTGATTCTTCCACATAGAGACCCTAGTGATATGATTGCTTACTATCCAATCTGAGATAATGTCCTAACCAATCACAATCAATAAGCTTCCACTGTATAGGTAGTTGTTCATGTGCAATATAACAGACACTGTTCCCTGAAACCATCTCCAGAGTGGTTTATCTCTGGGCCCTTTACTGACCCACTGTAGTATTGTAGGGGTTGCCCTGGTAACTACAGTAACTAATGAACTACAAGATAAGGACTTCAAGACAATGTCTGTGGAAAAAGCAAACTGCAGAATATGTACCACATCAGTATAAAACCAAGAAAAATTATTATTCTGTGTAGGCTCATATATATCTATATCTGTATCTCTCTCTCTCTCTCTCTCTCTCTCTCTCTCTATCTATCTATCTATCTATCTATCTGTCTATCTATGAGAAGTTCTTTTTTTTATTAGATATTTTCTTTATTCACATGTAAATTTCTCCCTTCCCAGTTTCCCCCCTAAAAAACAAACAAACAAAAACAACAAAAACAAACCCCTGTTACCTCCCACTTCCCCATGCCTGCCACCCCGCCCTCTCCCACTTTCTGGCCCTGGCATTGCCCTACACTGGGGCACAGAACCTTCATAGGGCCGAGGTCCTCTCCTCCCATTGATGATCGAATTTGCAATCCTCTACTATACACATGCTGCCTGAACAGTCAGACCCCTCCATGTGCAGACCTTGGTTGGTGGTTGAGACCCTGGGAGCTCTGAGGGTACTAGTTAGTTCATATTGTTGTTCATCCTAAGGGGCTGCAAACCCCTCAGCTCTATTGGTCCTTTCCTATGAGAAGTTCTTAAAATATAGAAGTAAATTTATAAAACATGTCAAATGGATGACTCGTAAAACTTGAGAGTGGAGGAAGATTTAGTATGATTAGATTAAATACAGGAACAGAAGCCAATAGATGACACATTATGAAAGGAGAAATTTAATAGGAAAAGGTTTAAATGATGTAAGCAATATTGAGCTGTGTTTATTTAAACATGTAATTAAAGCTTGACAACAAAAGTACATATTCAGAAAATTTTAAATCAGTATTTTTTCCTAATATGATACTTATATCACTAACTAAAGAAAGAGGCTTTTGTTCCTCAACCTACTCTGGCTCCAGGAGTGAAATCTGCTATAGCAAACAAAGTTGCTGGTAATACCCCTAGTAGCTACTACTTTAGAAGTCATTTGATTCTGTTTTGGCTTAAAGGTAACTAGAAAAACTTCAAAGTTGTAGTAATTAAATGTTATAGCACTGAGTAAGCCAACACAGAATGGGAATAAGGGCTTGAAAGAATCAGGGGAAAAAGGACAGAAAGAAAGAAAGGATGAATAAGGAGTTACTAGTAGGAGAGATATAAGGAAGAGAAACTAATTGGTGGGAGGGAGGGTTGGAGGTGCATGTGAAGAGTGGTGCAATATATGCCTGATCTGTTTTCAGGTTGTCTCATGAAATAGAGGGTGCTTCAGGGGGCCTTAGTCATATCAGCTCCCACAAGGCTCTTGGTCTACTTAGAATTTGCACTGTCTTGACTCCAGTTCCCTGGGTTAGCTATGTTTGTTTCAGACTGTGAGAAGTGGCTTTTGGTTAATTGTCTAGTCAGTTTTGATGGCTGATGTGAACTGTGGTCTAGTAAGGGATTAACTCCTGCTATATGAAGAGCAGGTGTGGCACTTCTTCAGTCCTCATCACCCCACGTGTTTTCATTTCACGGGTCTGTCAAGTCTAGAGATTTCTTTGTTGTTGTTGAGTGAGGCTTTATATCTTAGTAGATGACTGCTTGAATTGTTAGATACAGTAGTAGAGATTTTGCTCTTAAGTCTTGCCTAATGTTCTGTCAAGAATTGAAGTGGAATATACATTAGTGAATGATACTACATCCCAAGTAAAACTGGATCTAGTAATAACATCTTCCAGCTTGAAAGAACTGGCATTGACTCTATGAATCTAATGGCCTTGTCGGGTACTTCATGTTAGGACAATGTATACTGACCAGATCATAGGTTGCCGAGGCTATTAGGCACTATTAGTAAATGAAGAGGAGGTGCATTGGTTAATTTTCAATGTCCAGTTGACTGGATTGAGAATTGCCTATGAGTATGAGGCATACTTATGGATATTTCTTTGAAAGAACTTTCAGAGAGGTTTAATTGAAGAGGGAAGAAACTCTTTAGAGGGAGCATCATCCCACAGTTTGGGATCAGCCCCTAGTGTAAGGTCCTTCCAATTTCTAAACAATGAAGTTTAAAACCTTTTTTTTCCCAAACAAAAATCTCAAGACTTGACAGATCTATGAAACCACCCAGGATGATAATACCTGGAGCAATACCATTCTCGCTCTTTCTGTGGTATGAGCTAATCCCTAATCAGAGTCTATATTAATCATATCTGACTAAGCAGTTACACATAGCAACCTCTTATACCCTAAAGGAAATCAAAACATCTTTCTTCCCTTAAGTTGCTTCTGTGAGGTGTTTTGCCATAACAATGAAGAAAGCAGCTAATACAGAAGGTGGTAGAACCTGCCATGTGGTATGTAGAGGTCTGTAAATATCAGTAGTGTGGAGGCACTAATGTCTCTCCTTTACAAAGTTGCCTCAAGACAAAGTATATATCAGGATGGGGCATGGCATCAGAGCACTGGTTATTTCATAATGTGTCCCAATTGTCAAAGTCCTTCCTGGTTTGAGAGACATTTACCTAGCAGCATACATATCTAGGCAATCATTCCTGGAAAGCTGTATAATGTTTGGTATAATGGTTCCTGAAAAGGATGGTACCTAAAATGTTTAGCAAGTGACTTTGCATTGGCACTGACCTCTCAACTCAAACATTGGAATAAAATTCTGGAGCAAGCATTATGCCTTCAGCTGTTTGATTATGAAATGATCCAGTGATCTAGAGTGGATGGCAGATTCTAGGGCAGCAAGTGGTGGCAGATATTTGGAGGATAGTACTTTAGTTTTCTTTCCATTGCAACTCAGAAAAGAATGGATTTCTTTGGCATACAGCTTACAGTCCCTCAATAAGGGAAGCCAATGGAGGAATGCTACTTACTGACTTGCCACCCATGTTTTTCTCTGCCTGCTTTCTTATACCATCCAGCACCACCAGCCTAGGGACAGAATTGTCCTCAATGACCTGGACACACTCACATCAATCATTAATCAAGAAAATATCCTACAGAGTTGCCTACAAGCCAATCCAATGAAGGCATTTTCTCAATTGAAAATCCACTCTCCAGATAGCTCTAATTTATGTCAACTTGACAACAAACTACTCAGAATAGGGAGTATGGGGGACAGGTCGTGACACAGGCTTTTTATTAACAGGCAGGAAAATATTCAGGGTTTTAACATTTGACATGGCCCCACCAGTGACTATGTGAATATTTTACTTTATTGTAGGATTAGTATAATAAACAAGAGTTTGTTAAGCGAGTGAGAAGGTTTGGATAGTGGCAGAGGGACAGCAGTGGTGAAAAGAAGAGGGCAGGGCCAAATAGTGCCCTTGGAAGCTCTAATCACTAGGAAGATTTTGATCTTCACTCTCTTCTTTGGAATTCTAAATCACACAAGAGATGTTAAAAATCTAAATAATAAAGCTCTGATTTTTCTTACTATGACTATTTCATCTTTTAAAAAAATAAAATTTAAGTTCTTTTTATAATTATTTAGTTGGTACCTTTGCAGTGCTATGGTATAAGCACATGTTTATTTGGCCTTCCAGATAATACAGTATTAATGAGGGAAGGACTCTGTAAAACTGGATTCACTGAGCATTTGGTGAAAGATGTGGACCTTGGTTTGGGACCAGATTGCCTCTCTATGAGCAAAATGATTGTATAAGCTCTAGAGAAAGTCAAAGATACTCATGTCAGTTCACAGTGGAGCAGTGATGGGAAAGATTCTGGTTTGTTTGTCCTATGCAAACTAGTGGTGGGTGGTAAAGACTGACCTTATAATATGCACAGTTATATTGCAGTTAAAAATGGGGTAGAATCAACTTCATTACCTTGGAAATTTTTCAGTGATTGCTACAATCTTGGAAAGTGTAATCTCGCCAAAGAAAGGGGAGACATGGAGGCCAATGACAGGGATGCAGAACTATGGTGTAGAATAGACTTGTCTTGGTGTGTAGCATGTTATGATGCAATCTCAAAAGCAAATCCACACATAGCTAAGCTATAGCTTCAACTGGGAAGCAAGGACAGCTTATTTTGTGGAGCATGGGCAAGTGTCAGGAGATTTACCTTAGGGTATGCTCTGTACTTGTATGGGCCTTACCCTCAATATGTTCTCTCTATACTTCATCTGTTTAATTGATAGTGGCCTAAGGGGTTGTGTCAAGCAAAGGGCTCTTAGATAGATGGGATTGCCCTGTGTGGTATGGCATACTCAGGAGTATCCAAAATGAATTGAGAGCTACCCCACTGGATATAGCCTGGCCTAAGGGCTCACTCTTAGCAAGATCCTTCTGATGCTATGTGATACCTTAAAAGTGCCAGAGTCTGGAATAGGTCTTTGAGCAAATTTGCCAATATAGCATATAGGAAATAAGTACTTACAAACATTGCCTATGGTTGGCTACTAACTGCTTATAACTTTCTGTCATCCAGTGTCTGTAATGATAAAAACATAGTAAGACCTCATAAACACTGAATCTGCCTTGAAATCACAAACTTACATAGCCTTCACTTTCCCCTTTTGCACTGGCAGACACTGGTAACTAGTGAACTTTGGAAGTCTTTGCTTTTAGAACCTGCTGTGGCCCCAACTCTGTCACTCACCCATGAATGAGCAATAGAGATTTCTAGCAGCTATTTCTCAACAGCTTTTGTGTACAACTCTTTCCATAAAGTATACCAGGAGATGACACATGCCTATATTTTAACTTCAAAGTTCCTTCATAGAACTGGTATCACATTAATTACAAAGGGATTACATACTATAACATGTGAAATATCTCAGAAGGACACATGTGAAGGTAATATAATCATGTGCATGAATACTTGCATTATATCTACATTACTACTATAAAGGCCACCAATCTCTGTTCATAGAATAATAATGTAATATAACTACATTATATTCAACACACAATAGACTCATCATTTGTTCTTTTCTGTTGAAGATAATTTGTGACTGTGTCATTAAATGCCTTCTTCATTGAGTGAAGCCAAAACTTATTTTAAAAGATTTATTTATTTATTTACTTAATGCATATGAGTGCACTGTAGCTGTCTTCAGACATACAAGAAGAGGGCATTTGATGGTTGTGAGCCACCACGTGGTTGCTAGGAACTGAATTTAGGACCTTTGAAAGAGCACTCAGTGCTCTTAACTGCTGAGCCATCTCTCCAGCCTGCCAAAACTTTTGTAAAGATTTTGTAAACATTCAATTTGTTGACAATTTCACACACAACTTGTGTGTGTGTTGAGTATGTGTGGGTTGTGTGTGTGCTTTTTTATTGCCCTTTCCTACCTTCTCTCATCTCCCTTTCTTTCCCATCCACTGCTCTTTCCCAATAATCTCTTTCCTATCTTCATGTCTTTTTGTGTTAGTTTTATCCTTCCAGGTTTTACCAGAGCCATCTTTTCCAAACCTTCACCAAAACTTTTCAAGTCATTGATTGGCTTAAGATTTCATTAAAGTAGAACTTACAGGAAAGATCCAAAAGAAGGAATGTACTGATGACAGCACATTACTGAATAAATTCAGCTGAGGTTAGAAAAACTTCACATCTCTATCATACTCAACAGTGGCCTGACCCAGGAAAACAGAATTACCAGTCTGAACCTCAATTCCATTATGTATGAGGCAGTGAGAACCATAATTGTACCTGGCCTGTGGGAATCATCCTGAGAATTAAATAGAGTTGTGAGTTAATGGGCAAAAGATGTTTAAGGCAGTGTCTAGACAGACAGGAAGGACTCAGTAAATATTAGCTGTCATTATTATTAACACAGTGAGACAGGGGCACTAAAAAGAATTTGAGTATTATCCTATGTTATCTAATAACATGGTACTTGATTGTTTTGTGCTGCAGATCTGAACAGAGCATTTTCTGACTACCTTGTATTTCAGTGTCTGCCCTAAATGACTCATTCACCTGTACTCCATTCCCCATCTTCTGATTATAACCACTAACATTTGGCCTGTTTGTTTACTTCATGAGTATTTTAATTTAATTTTCATTTCATTTCCTCTGTAAATTTTGGAGCTAGTGGGAGAAGCTGAGAGACAGGATGCCATTCATGAATACAGGTTGTAAATTAGGCTATTTGACAAGCCAGATTTAAGCAGAGACAGGAGGAGGTGGTTACTGCTTCCTGAGTCCCCTTCAAAGGCAAGTGGAAACCTCATCACTAGCAACGTACCTGTCCATTTTCCAGCTTTCTCAGTTCCTAGTTTTATACTGAGCTAGGAGTTGCTAAGAGTAAATGAACCTTGCATGTGCATGTTTTTGGAAAGTCATTCACTGCCTTGAATAAGTTAGCTCAACTATAGTCCCAATTAAAGATGTAGTTACCAATAAGAGTATTTTTCTGACTAATGGTAATAGTGGCAATGGGTATAGGTCAAAAAATGAGGGGAATAATGCCAGTCTCAGCTGCAGAGCAAGTTTTAAGGTAGCCTGGATTCCGTGTGATTATGTCTCTGAAACAAAGAAAACTCCATGCATGCAGGTAGTCAGGCACACATGCATGCACAGCACCTAAACCTGGTTATTTCATTGGGATATGAATCATTACCTTCCAACCTTCCATTTCATCAACTTTCCTTGCCCCGTTTAGTTTTTTTCCTTCTTCCAGACAGTAAAATTTGCTTACAAACACACACACACACATACACACACACACACACACACACACACACACACACTTCATAAAAACTTACTGATGTCATACGAAGCAGAGACCAGCCAGCAAATGGGAATCCAAATTGTTTAGAAGCACAGATTGTGGCAGCCCAATGACAAGGAGAGCAGGAATGGTATTTTATTGACATTATTGGCTGAAGAGGAAAATAACTCAAGACGTTTGATGTGTAAGATTAGATGTAATGTAAAAACAAATCAAAAAGGCAGCAGAGGAGCACAGTGCCACTTAGAGAAAGCAGTTTGTTGAGGCTTTAGATTCTGCCTGGACTGTTTCCCAAGTTAAATTCTCCTGAGAAATGCTAGGAAAGCCTCCCACTAGACAAGCTGAGTTTATCATTGTCATCACTGAGATTGACTCTTTTTTATCCATTCTCATAGTCGACATAACACTATTCTCTTTGACATAACACTATTCTCAAGACTACTATAGGCCCTAATGACAAAAGGGTGAACAAGGCTCAAATAATGTTACTGCTCCTCTTTCCCTCCCTCCAATGGAAATGGAGTATTCTCAAAGTCCAATTTGAGATTGGGTTTTCTTATACACAAAGCCACAATTCCCCTAAAGGTGCCTTTCTCTCCAGGGCAAACCCAAGGCCCATATCTAAGCTCAAGTCAATTTCATGCAGCACCTGAGAGCTGGGGACCACTTACCATTTTGTCCATTTTGTGTAAGCAAATTGCACTGTCTGGAAGAAGGAAAAAAATCTAAACAGGGTAAGGAAAGGTGATGAAATGGAAGGTTATAAGGTAATGATTCCTATCCCTTTTTTTTCTGTTTTATAGCAACCCCTTCTGGCCTATCCAAGCCATCTGCTTTACAGCACAGTAGCTAGACATGAACACAAGACAAATGAACCCTTGAATTGAAACCAAACAATGTCTTGTCCTCGTTAGGAACCCTATTGTATCGTCACCACACAAACCCCGACACTGGT
Source organism: Mastomys coucha (assembly GCF_008632895.1). Lineage (NCBI taxonomy): Eukaryota > Metazoa > Chordata > Mammalia > Rodentia > Muridae > Mastomys > Mastomys coucha. The sequence continues at coordinate 136,495,633 of NC_045030.1, read as the reverse complement.
TGATGCCCATTTGCTAACAGAATCTAAACAATCAGTCTGTGATGGGCTCCTGGCTTCCACCAGTTCAGGATGAAGGCCAGCATGGAGGATGAGGCCCTGCTTTCTGCCAAAAGAGAGAGAGGATGGTGTAGCAGAATGTGGTAGCTGCCAACCGTGCCTTCTGAGCAGAGGAGCTGCCGCTAGCAATCTGAGGGCCTCGCTCAGCTCTGCCACATACTCAGATGAGCTCTTTCACTGGGAGAGCCACAGGCTGGCAGTGAGTAAAAAATTAAAATGGCAGTATGTCAACTAACAACATTAAGGAATAAATCAGCTTTACAAACAGCTTTAGATGTCTGGGTGAAACTGTTGCTGCAGTTACTGCTGACTACATTCGTGCTGGTGTGCTTAAAGTTTCAGACTGTGCATTTGTGTTGGGAGCGGGAAGTAACATTGGAGGCTTTATAGCTCAGCTTTCCTCATCTCCTCAGAGAATGGAGCACTAGTAAGAGGCATTCCTATGGCCCACCTTGACACTTGGCTCTGTGGAGAGTCAAAGGCATATTTTTGGAGACCAAGGGCAAGGAGGACCAAAGGGCTTCCTCTGAGCCCATTGCTCAGGGTCATCTGCATGAGAGAAGATCCACATAGTTACTCAAGGGAGGGAAAGGCTGGAGAAAGGAGACATTGTTTTAATCCCTTTTTTTCTAGTGTCTTCTGGGCGCTAGAAGATGTAATAAGTAAATGTCTTCAGATAAGGATTACTGCTCCCTTCAAGTGGTTTGTATTCCTCACAGATTCCTATTCCTTTGAACTTCATCTTTGTGCTGATAGTATTCATAATCTCTAGTCTCTGTCCTTCCTGCAAATTGGTAGACCCAAATAAAAACTGCCTGTCCAACATTCCAGGGAATGAATAAAAATCAACATGTTCTATCCCAAACCTGCCAATATCCCTTCCTACCTACTCATTCATCTCAGAAATTTTTTTAATTTTAATGGCAAGAATATATAAAACCATTTGTCTTTCTTTCCCTCCAATACTTCCAGTTAGCAACCTGTACTAAACTACTGTTTCTTCATTCTGATGCATTTTGATGAATGAAAAGATAATTACTTAGCACATTATTGATTTCTGTTGCCAGTTCTGATACTTTGTAATAGAAATGGTGACCCTAGAAGAGTCTTCCATTGTTTGCAGGATTAAGTACTTTTAGTTGAAATCTTGGTATGATTAGTCTAATATTGATTTTTTTTCCTCCTTCATTTTGCTTCTGACTGCCACCAATTTAATTAAATGCTTTAATGCCTGTTGTCTGTATTTCTTCAGTAAATCACTCTGTTACCAATTAATTTGCTCAATGTTCATTCAATGCATATTTATTCTGTGCCTACCACATATAGGACACTGTTGTGGTCATGAGAAGCACAATTGCCAATCCTGCTTCAATGAAGCTTACTTTCTAGTGCTATGTGTATTGGAGAATAGAAAGCAAGTGATCCAAGAATAAGAGAATTTAATGGATATCAGTACTAATAATAAAATAGGTGAATACTTCAGAAAGGAAACAACAACAGGGATCTATGTTAGAAAAGCCTTCAGGAGGAAGTGGCATCTATGCTGGGACCTAAAGACAAAGCCTGTTGCATAGAAGGATCCAGGACCAGAATTGCAGAAGAGGCACAAACTGACTGATTACCAGAACAGAAAAGACAGAGATTAGGGTATGTACGGAGAACTTGAACAGTGCAGTACATGACAAGACTGAAGGAGCACAAAGGCCAGATCCTGGAAGACCCTTGTACATCATCAAAAGGAGTTTAGATTTTATTCAACATGCATCAGAATGTTATTGTGCAAAGTACATGAGTAATAGTTTATGATTTATGATTTAAACTTCATTCTGGAGACAATGTAGAGAAATTGCAGGCTGTACAGTTATTGATAGTGATGATAGTAATTAATAATAATATTAAGAGGACAAAACTGGGAGTCAGAAAGATTCTTAAATAACTCTTCCTACACTACTGCCCACTTCCAGTTTTGGTCTTTTAGAAAATTTTCAAACCATGGAAGTGGTTGAGACCACTAAGAGGCTGTACTGATCAAGCAAAGCATGGGACATGGGTGTTCCAACATTTAGAGATTAACTATAGAAGACGCAGTCAAACGGAAACTCTGGTGTGCAGAGCTCAGAAAATGAGGATTTAAAGAAAGGAAGGGAGAACTAGAACATAGGATCGGTCAATGGAAGTCGATAAGCTCCTGACAGGAACAGTTGCTATAATACTCCTAGTGAGAAAGCTTTGTGGCACTCCTTGAGCATAGAGAGAGGAAAGGAAAACAATTGGATAGAACCCATTTTTCCTAAGGGAATTCTGGCAGGCAAGCAAGGTTTCCATTTGTGTGTATTTACTGAAATGAACAGGTATCCACTGCCTATCTCAGGAGAGGAAAAGATTTCTTTGCAAAATGGTTTTCTTCAGTTGGCCAGAGAAGATGGTGTTTCTTATGCCCTGCTGTCAGAACGCCCTCAGAAAGGCAAGTTTGCTAATGCAATTTGCCAGCTCCAAAATTCTCGATGGCTCTCACAGTGCCTTTTAAATAAGCTCAACTTCTGTAGCTCACAATTTTAGCCTAAACCTAATCAGCCTTTCTAGCTCTGTTATGCCTCAGCAAGACCCTAGGTATCCACACAACGAAAGCCAGCACAAGGCACTTACCATTTATACTCTGTGTGTGTCCTCAGTTCAGAGCTTAACTGGTACTGTTTGCTCTCAATTCTCATCCTTAGGCGCCTTCTATGATGCCCCCAGCAAGTAATGATTCTTCCATTTTCTATTTACTCAAGCACTTTGCAATTTGCACAGCTTGTGCAAAAAGTGCCAGCATTGGCATGTTTCTAGGCTTCTCAGGTTCTAAAGAATACATGGTGACTCTGTTATTAATCATCTTAAAATTAGTTTGCAAAGCATTAGATTTCATAAGCATTTTGTACCCTTCCACTCTTAGTAGCTTTTTTTCTACTTTGTGCCACATGTATTCTATTGCCCTAATCTCCTTCCTAAATAATTTTCCTTTATAGTTGCATGACCTACACCCACACCCAAATGTATAAATCTGAAAACATTAACTGCTAGTTTCTGCACACAGAGAAAACATGCAGCATTCGTTTTTCTGAGTCTGTCTTTATTTGCTTAATATAATATTTTCTATATACACCCAGGCTATAACTCTATCCTATCATAGCTAAGTTTGTGTGTGTGTCTTGTATCTCCTACTAAATAATAAACTCTCTAGGCTCATAGATTGGATATGAGTCTTCTTTGTAACTCATGCACGATATAAAGTTAGATCAATAAATACAGAGTAGTAGACTAACTCTGTCCCTTCCTCTATATATTCGTATATCTAATTTAATGTAAAACTCTTGCTTATAAAAAGCTATCAAACGTCACAGTCTATCCATAGTATTAACTAAGTTCTGCTGCATTAAAGATTAGAAAGAGTGACTATGAGAAAAGAAGGGACTAAAATACTCAGTATCTAACACATTATTGCATGGACACATTTTCTAATGTTTGTACATACAATCTAAACTTTCCTTAGAAAACCAAAAAGAACCATGACTTTCAATATCCTTGTTGCACAGATATGAAAAGTGACTTTCCCAAGGTCATATACAAGCAGTAAGTTTCCAAGCCAAGATATTAAGAGCTCACAACTCATCTGCACTATGGTTCTTAAACTCGAATTGCTTTGCATAAGAGTGCATGAGATTTTATGTTTTAGGCACGTTAATTTCTACCGTATGTAATTTCCATTGTTTGTGATCCCTGAGCAAAGACTACCTGGCCATTTTACAGAGGCTAAAAATGAAGAAAAGTAGCTTGTTTAAAGTAATATACTTATCAGACCACAGACTCCTTTACTCGTGAAATCATCCCTTCCTTTTGTTGTCTTATTCCACTTATTAGGGGAGGAAACAAGTCAGCTTGCTACCTTTCAAAGCTGACTACCTTTCTTTGACTAACAGCAAAGGAACCCAGGCATGAAAATTACCTGGCTGTGTTCAGCCAATAGCACACACTTCAGCAGACATATCCCGCCCCTTGTCTCAGCTCCAATGCTGCCCTCTCTGCAACCCATCCATCAAGGCTTCCCTCTGTCCTCCAAGTTGAACAGGTCAGCCAGGGTGGCCCTTGTTAACAATAATAGATGAGGTTACAGGGTGAAATTTAGATCAGTAAGTGAGAAGGCTGTGTTCTACAGACAGAGTAGCACAGCAGTGGCAGAGACAAAAGCTCAGAGACGGGTCAGATAGAGGTGACTAATGTTGAAAAGCATACTCCCATTAAAACTCTACAGTAACAATACCAATGCAATTGGGAGTTGCCTACTGTCTAACTCAGCCCTGGCCCATGGGTACAGTATTTGGGGTAGAATGATATCAGTCATGAACATGCTTGCCTAACATGCTGAAAGCAGAAGTTCCTAGAAGAAGGTAAGTTTTGCTCACCAAAACTCAGTACCTGTATGACAGAGTGTGGCGGCAAGCATGAGCTGCTGGCAAAACATACGGCTCTTACTTAACAGACTAGATCTCTTTAGTGCTTCCAGCATTCCAATTTTCTTCCTTTCTAGACTTTCCTATTAGCTTCCCTCTCACCAACTTAGAAATACACTCCTCAGATAGTGACAATCATCTGAGAATAGGAAGAAAGCAAACATAGTGATTGTCTTAAATGCAATAAATAAATAAATAAATAAATAAATAAATAAATAAATAAATAAAAAATAAAACAAAACCTAAGTGGAAGGGCACTCAAGTGGGAAAAGCTTCTCAAATAGGAACAGACTCACTACACTCCAAATGGCAGAAAATAGAGGGGTTGAAAATAAAATTATCACAAAAGCCTAGCAACCTAGAAATACCTGCTCATAACAGAGTGGAAAGCAGGCAGTATAGTCCTGCCTTCCACTGGTGTCAAACTACCTCAGTGCTTATTGCTAGAACACTAATGTTCAAGGTAATTTTATACACACATTTTATGCCTCTTTCCTTTGCTGGCCTCTTTACAGACACCTGTTCCTGATTATACCTGTAGCATCTGTTAAGGATCCTTGGTAAGAATCTAAGAACATCTAAGCTCTAAGACAAGACATGTTTATTGGGTAAGGAAGGAGAAATAGCAAAGCCTGGGGCTGTCTGTGGCTAAGTGTTCTGTCCAGTTCACAGGATTTCCCTTATAGAGGCCCTGTGTGCCAATGCAAACTTTCATGCCATATGATTTAGCCTGAATATTCCATTTCTTATCCTTCTGAGTGTCGTAAACAAGCCCCTCAATAAAAGTCTGAAACGCACAATCTCAGTGATCCAGCTTAGATAGGTAACAACGAAACAGTGGGATTTTTTTTCCTTTTTGAAATTTTGTTCCACTAACCTGCTTATCCACATTCGAAGATCAACTTCTGGTAGTCACAGATGACAGCACAGATGGGAAAATTAACACTCATGTGGAAAAGCACTCCAGGACTCTGGTACTTTCGTTCTCAAATGCTGCACCTGAAGGACAGCTACTACGGAGTGGGAGGCAGGAGTTGACAACTGAGGAGACTCTGCTCACAGGCAGTGAGAGTCAGGCCACTGCAGTAGCCAAAAGGCATCCGTGTTTCCAAGACTACATGCAGGGATTGACCAAAATACATGAGCAGAAAGGAAAGGAGAAAATTCTGTGAACCTAACATCACAGATTTGGAAAATATATGGTGGGAAATAAATGGTAGGAAACGTATGAACAATTGAAGTAAGTCCTGCTCTTTGGGAGACTAGAATACAGAACGGTGATAGGCAGGTCAGAGAGATAGCTTAGTCATTAAAGTACCTGCCATGAAGTCATGAGGCCTGGAGATTAGATCCCAAGAATCCGCACAAGTGATGGTCAGGTGTGGCAGTCCATGTATTATTTCCATACTCACAAGGGATCTCCAGAGCAAGCTGGCTAGATAGCCACCATGTTGGATAGGTCTGGGTTCAGCCAGAGACCATACTTCAATATATAAGGTGGACAGCAATCAAAGAAGACTCCATACACAAGCCTCACACAATATATCCCAAACACACACAAATGTC
>NC_045030.1:136467600-136489154 GCF_008632895.1 Mastomys coucha | reverse complement strand
TCAAGTGAATACAGAGATGGCTGCTCTTCACTAGGAACATTTGCCAACGGTAGCCCATTAGAATCTTCATGGACAAGTAGGTGGGTCTTGTGGGTCACAATGACAGAAATGAAGGCCTGGAGAGAACTAAAGGCAAGAACTCTGATAGGAAATACTCCCCACATGGAGCTAGGTCTCCAATTGCATTTGGAGGATAAGAGTGAACCCCACATCAACTTCATAGAATTGTACCCTGAGTTTAAACAGTTCAAGAAAACACATCACAAGCATGTAAGATGGTTCTGTATTAGGAATACCACAGCAAAGTGGCCAAAGCAAACAGGATTGTTCTTCTCTCTGTCTGTATCTCTCTCTCTGTCTCTCTCTCTCCCTCTCCTCTGTCTCTGTCTCCCTCCTCTCCCTCTGAAGAATGGGATCTATCGTGCAATCCAAGTAACTTCTACAAGTAGTTTTCAAATACAAAGACAGCTAAATGCAAGGAGAAATATTGCCAGCTACCCTTTTAGGACAGAAGCAGACCCATAGAAACTTCCAATGTTGGAATCATCAAAGACAGGTTATAAATTTATGTTTGCTATGTTTAGAAAGTAGAGTTAGAGTACCCTAAGGTATGATATTCTCTATGGCTAGGGTAAAGTCAAATTTTCAAACTATGTCATACTTTGCTTTAAGTTTTTAAAATTTTCTAATTGATATATAGTAACTACATAGTAAGGAGGTACAGTGTGATGATTATATACAAGTGTAAAATGTGTACTTATCAAACAAGAGCAATGTCTATTTTTGTCTATTTTAAAAATGATTTTATTTTTCAAATTCTCCTTTCCAGTTGTTTTGAGATATATAATAAGAGATTTTAATTCTTCAAAACTCATTGATCTTTTACTCCCATTTCATTGTGAATGGGTTGTGGGCTGGTTGGAGAAGCTATCCACATTAGCCTCATAAGTAATCATGATTGATTTTCTAAAAAAAATAAAGAAGAAAGAATTAAAAGAAATAAAACAAGTTCAATATTTTCTCTGTGGTACAATTTTCTAAGACCTGGGAAGTAAGAGGCCGAGAGTGCCAGCCTAGGAGTCCTCAGGGGCTTCATCAGAGCCTGGGCAAGGATAAGAACTGCCACAACAGCCATGGCAGGTTGATTGTTACTGTACCTCACCATCCAGTGACTTCCTTTCTGGAAAATTACTACTAAACTATTTAGTGTATGCTCACCACACATGAACTTGTTCTCTCCGTTTTGTTCCAGGGTTGAGAAACAGCACAAATGAATAAGTATAACCCAAATGAATAAGAAGAGCTGCCTTTCTGGCTATGCAGTACCTCTATAGTGGGCCAGGGTTCCACAATTGCAAACACTCTGTGCTTGATTTAATGCTCTGCTCTCCTTGAGAACCCTCTCTTTGTGTTATTCAGTGAAGAGAAAGATGCAGCCCATAGCTGAAGGGGGAATCAGACAGCAGCAAGAGGTGAAAATAAGGTCAATGACCACTCATTGAGTTTTGCCAAGCTAATGGCTCATGAAGATTCCAAGCCTAAGACTAAATGAAGATTCAGGGGCATTATATGAGGCTCATGAATAGAAGTGATGACAGATTACCAGGGCATGTATCAGGAACTAAACGAAGATGATTATAATACCATACATCTATCTACTAGCGTCTATATACCAGGTATTAGAGTAAGCCCTTTGCATATATTGCAATTATATTATTGTATATTGTCTAATTATTTAAGAGCAGTACCTGTATTGGATGTGGTGAGAAAAATAAAGCCGTCTTTTGGGGGTAAAGGGGCTACTCTCCTAGCTGTATAGAACCATATTAAAGAACTAGTAATACAACTGAAAATGGCTATTTTGAGCAGTGTTCCAACTTGAATTCATAGAAGAGGTTTCCATTGAGTTGGGGTGGTCAAAGAACATTTCTTGAAGAAACTGACACTTGGAATGGGTCTTAAAATAACAGTAGGTACTTGAAACAGGAGCCCAAGGAAGAATAGTATGGAAGTAAAAACAGCTGTAAGACATGAAGCAGAAAGGCCTTACTGAAGTAGACAGTACATACTGGGGGAGGGGAAGTGTGGGGAAAGTGACCAGAGTTTTAAGAAAAAGGAGAATGTGGAAGGCCTCCAATGTCAGAAGGTAGATCGGTAGTAGGGAAAACCAGCAAAGATTTTGAGGAAAAGAATATATTCTGTGATAAAGGGATATTTGAGCAAGCTAAACGACGTTAACAAGACAGTGGGCCTTGAGTTAAGGGCGTGACTCTGAACTCCACAAGGAACACTCAGTGTAAGTCTCCGAAGACAGCCTCTTAGGGCTAATATACGAAAGGGCAAAGTGGGAGCAATCTCCTTTCCTCAGTCCTCTTTTCTTCTCAGTCCTTCACAGCAAGAGCCTGTCTGGACCCCAGAGCCTGCCTCAGTGCCTACGCAAACACTAATAAGTGCCAAAAATGTTACCATGGAAACCACTGCTTCATCTCTCTCAGAGTGCTCTGCAGCCCTGAGGCTTCCTGCTTCGGGAAGCTTTTAGCAAATATTTGGAGAAAGTATACGTGGAGAAGTGACTGGTTAGGTGGGGGCTGGAAGACAGAGGCTACATATACCACAGCACAAGAGCTGCCGAAGAACCCACTCAGCTGTGGGGACGAGTGGGAGCCATTTTTGCTTTTTAACAGGGTGGCCCCTTTTCTCCAATCTAGTACCACTGGGTTAGACACCTAAAGCCTGACAGTGTCAATTTCATAAGCCTCCAAACCTACAAAAACAATTCAAGGGACCACTACTGTCATTGTGGACTCTTCTCTGGTCCAGGTTAGAAGGGAAACAATCCAGCAGAATCACAATAGGGCTGAGTTGCATAGAGAAAAGCATCCACAATGACTACAAAAACACGTCATTGACTCTGCGCAGAACACTCTTCTTGAAATGTTACAAGGATTTCCTCACTGAGTTCTTGCACTCTCCTGCATGACTGGTCCTCGGACTCATAAGAGGCTAAGCAAATTACCCCAGAAACCCTGGGAATAGGTGGGAGCATGAACCATGATTTGCCATGGCCTCTGAACTACTTTGTCATATTGCTTTCCCCATTTTTCCTTAATAATAGTGTAATTGGGAAATATAATGTGCATTGAAAAGTGCAAAAATAAATGTATACATTTTAAATAGTTATATGTAACTGTTTCTAGTAATGAATCTCTAATGAAGATGGTAATGAAGATTAAGACGGTTAATATTTGATGAGCACTTAGTTTTCACCTAAGAGTGTTAAGTATGTTTCCTACATTCTATCTTATATAATTTCCACAAACATCTATAGAATCATGGACAGTTATTTTCACTTCCAATTAAATAAAATGAAAATTAAGATTTGGCAAGGTTAAGTAATTTACCTATTAGGACAAGACCGTATAGATGTGAACTCAAGTCTCCAATTCCAATGCCATGCTCATTGCTCAGCCACATTATCTCTAGTCCTAATTCCAGTCTTGTAGAGAGTGAAAACCTCTACCACCACTCCACTGCTTGGATGGGATCTTACAGATAGTACTTTGCTGTACCCACTTTTCACAGGGACGCTAAATGCCCCCAAGGGAACTAAGAGTCCAAACCTTCTCTGATATATATGGACAGTCCCTGGATACTTAGGGCCAGCAGGCACATCTAAGCCAAAATTCTAGGAATTGTGTGGTTTACAGCATCCCTGCCTGAGCTGTAAAGAGCCCCCATGAACCTAACTATTCTAGGGATATTCATTCACCTATATGCTCATACTTGTTTTTCTAGCTTGAATCCTAGCTCTGTTCAGGGATAGGAATAATGCTACCCAATCATCCAGCAAGCTACTTCTACATGAACTACAGTAGTCTAGCGTGGTTATCCAAGCAATAAATCATTTCTGCCCTAGTTCCCTCCCAGACCTTTGTCTGGATAGTCTCTTGAAGCATCAGCCTGGTCTATTGAACTTAAACTAAGTCCAGAACTTTCTCTTATAGACCATTGCTGAGCAACCTCACCTGGAGGCAAAGTTTCCAGGTCTTTACCGAGAGTGACAGGTGGTAGAGAGTGGATGAATGGATGCTGTTTGCTGACTAAGAGGCTAAAGCTAAATGGCAGATGCAGGTTAGACTATGTGAGATATAAGTCTGACAAATGAGAGCATCTGTTTTATGGCATAATTTCCTTTATTTAATAACAACAAGAACCTCACATATGGGCAGAATATGAATCAGGAAGTGACATCTAACACATTAATGAAAGTGTCACCAAAAGCTATGTATCAATCATATGTGTCCAGTATCTGATGAGTAAATCTGCATTTCAAAGTAACAGCTGCTTTTGCAGCAGGGAATGCTTGATTTTTACACCAGTGAGTTTTGCGAATGGGTGTAAAAAGCCCACCAAAGATGTCAACATGAAAATGAGATAAACACAACACTCCTACCACAAAGTTCTGATTTAACTTATGTTCTCCCCAAAGGTTGTATGTCTGCCACTAACGTGATCAGGAGGCAATAGCATCATCTACCTTGTCTACTCCTTTGTTGATTCTTGAATATATTCAATACCGCTGAGTTATGCTAATGTACTAGGAATGAAAGGGAACTCACTACTAAAGCACAACTTTCAGGTGTTTGTAATGAGCTCTCACTTTTGCCTGCTTTGTTTTTTTTTATAAAGAAGTCTTACATTGTGGTTTATATATGTCAGATACTCATTAAAATAAGTAACAATCTATTTCATCTTCATAGCAACTCTCTGATATAGCCAGTAGTATTACCTTTAGGTTATAGAGGATGAAGCTGAGTGCCAGAGAAGCTGAAATACTTGCCTTAGATTGTACAGCTAATGTCAAAGGCAGGATTCTCGCCTGGGCAATCTAGACTTCAACTCCATGATTGAACCACTGCAGTATGAAAGGTACATTTTATTGAGCTGTGACCTGGCGGTTTCCTTTAAGCTTGCACCTTACTGATCTTAATTCTTCTTTTTCCTAGTGTCCTGTAGGTGATATTGTACTTAATCTCAGTAAGACTTCTTCTTCCCCTGCTTTTTAAAGTTAGCACATAAAGTAATGGGTTTGTCTTTTCAAATATTTTTGTATATATGACATGTGTGCATATGTTGGTATATGAGTAATGTTCATGTCTGTGAAAGCTGATATGCACATACCATGTGTACCCAGGTCAGAGTACAACCTTGAGCCTAGTTCCTCTACTTGTATCTTATTTAAGAGAGAGTGCCTTATTGTTTGCCACCAATGTCCAATGTCTGGGATTATGGACATGAGCTACCAAACCCAGGTTTATGTGGGTTCTGGACTAGGCAGTGGAACTCACTAAGCCTTCCCACCAACCCAGAGTAGTAGATTTTATTATGGTCCTTTATACACATGCCCTTATGTTCTGTTCTCCTTCATCTCTCTGTTCCACTGCTTTTCCCTGTCCTTTAAAGAGTTCCCCTCTTCCTTCTCACATAATTTGTCATTCTTCCAGAAAGATCTTTTCCAAACTTGATTTAACGTAGCTTTGTAAGCTGGGATCCTTTCAACTGTAATCATGGTGGGGTAGTACTTCACCTGAGGTGAACAGAAGGTGATATGGCACTTATCATGGTCAGACCTACAGAAAGAAAAGAACTTTTTCAAAGTTACAAAGTGACTTGATGATAAAAGCTGAATTGGTATCTATGTGTTGGACCCTTATATGTGCTGCAGTTTATAGCTAGTTCTAGATGATCCCCAGACCTTGTTTTCTGCCTACAGTGCATCATCAATTACTACTCTTGATAATAACTATAGCTACTTTCCCTGAGTGCTTCCTTGTTCTGTGTCTGACACTTTGCAAACATTCTCTTACTCAATGAACTAAGGATACAAAGAATTTTTAAATGAGAAACTAAATATGGCTAATAAATTTGTAAATAAAAAACAAAACCAAAGAAAAAATACTCAATTTCATCTAATAAAATATATGCAAAGCTGATAGAATGGTTAGATACAAATTTTGCACATCCAATAAACCAGAGTATCCTTTAACTTCATATAACCCAATGTGTTCAAGGTATTTTTAGGTAGATAGCCTCATGCATATTTACTATAAACTTAACAAAGTTCCTATGAAGAATTTTGGTAGGAAGCATAATTGGCCTATAACACTTCTGGAGCACTTAACATATAATCCTTGGTTTTTGATTGATCTTTTGATCGATCTCATGTAAAAAAGAAGCTACAGACTAGGTCATAAGACCCAAGTAACTATTTAATAGACAGTTACTTCTTGGTTTTGGGCAGGTGAACTCATCCCCAAATATATCTTGGTGTCTCCAATGGATGGGGCTTTGTGTTCAATGTTCCCTTCATTAGCAAACCCCTAATACTATGCATGTGTGCAAGAAGATGTTGCCTAGAGAATGATGAACTATAGAGTGTGATCACATACTGAGATAAAAGCTCTGTGGTCTGCACCTTATAGATCACTGGGTCTCCTGTGTTCCAATGACTAGTTTTTTGTTTTTTTGTTTTTTGTTTTTTTTTGTTTTGTTTTTTTTTTTTTGGCTTTGTAGAAATTATTGACTCTCCTGACCTCTAAACATGGGCCAGTGTTATCATGTCTCAAAATGATTTTAGCACTGGATTAAAGGCTCTGCCAAGTTCAAACTGTGTGGTCTTAGGAAAGCTATTGAAGCTTTCTCTTCAAACCTAATTTTCTCACAAAGTTTGCTATTCTCTCAAGGGCTAAGGCAAAGATGGAATGAGATGCTACATGGGAAGGCTATAACATGGTCTCTAACATAGACAAGGAATAGTAATTGAGAGAGACCAAAACAATACTTTGTATGTTCTCAGCATTTTAAATCTTATTTTTAAAGCACTTTCTTTCTATTCCTTTTCTCTCTCTAGGAAAGCCTGAAAACACCCAGATAATAATGTCTCATATCCGTGACCACAGCCTCTGCCTGCTGGCACACCACACCACTTCCACTCTGCTCTCATGCCAGGCATCATTCAGTCCCCAGCACGGCATCAGCTACCCATAGTAAAGAACAACAGGTGGTTTAGAAAAACCCAGCCAACTGCTTATAACTCCCTGTGGGCATCACAGTGGCTATTAAGTGGTGAATCAACCAAGGCTTAGAGATTTGGGTGAGTCCCTGTAGAGCATAGCAACTGAAATAAGAGGCAGAATCCTTGATCTATATAGACCACAACTACCTTCATTAACATAACATCTGTGCAGGTTTCAGGATGTGATCTGAACACAGATGAGCCTCTTCAAAGGCCATGTGGTCAAGCTGGGGCAGATACTTCTATTCCTACTGAAAAAGTAGTAGGGCTGTGCTGGTTGGGTTTAGTCAATTTGACACAAACCTAGATGTATCTAGAAAGTGGAAGTCTACACTAAGAAAATGCCTCCATAAGACTGTCCTATAGGAAAGTCTGTGGGGTATTGCCTTAATTAATGATTGATGTGGGAGTACTTAGGTTACTTTAGGTGGTACTATCTTTAGGCAAGGCAATCCTGGATGATATAAAAAGATAAGCTGGGTAAGCTATGGAGAGCAAGCCAAATAAATAACTTTCCACCATGGCTTCTTCTCCAGTTCCTGACTCCAGGTCCTTGCACTGAGCTCATGCCTTCACTTTCTTCAGTGCTGTGTGACTTGGAATATGTAAGCCAAAGAAACCATTTTCTCCCCAAGTTGCTTTTGGTTGTGGTTTTTATCACATCGCTAGAAACCTAATAAGGATAGAAGCTTAGAGGAGGAAAGATGTGCCAAAAATCCTATAGTTAGCAGAAGATAAGAAATTAGGATTTATGTCTTTTTGTTATTAGCAAAGAATTCATCCCACTATCATACAGGTTCCAGTCAAGATCACTTTTGAGTGGATGAAGCATCTCACATAGACTACAGAAGTTGTCAATGGGACAAGACTGCAGGAATCATGACAGCAAACACTCACTTTGAACCCATTATAGCCTACTTGCCTTAGCTTGAGAAATGACACAAGGAATGAAAACAGCAACGAGAATAAAATAATAGTTGAACTGTTTAAAAGAGATTAGCCAAAGAAGCTTAAGAAAAAGCTAAATTTATGTTGTCAGAAAAGGAGGAGTGGAAACATGAGACTAACATGCCCATTGAAGCAGCCAGCTGCAGAGCTACAGCCTCCTGCTATGTAAGGTGACCCCTGTATGCTCTCTGGATCATTTAAAAAATTCTCCCCTGAGCCCTTTTCCTTTTTAGTTTCTTTCTTTCTCTATCAGCTCTCTCTCTCTCTCTCTCTCTCTCTCTCTCTCTCTCTCTCTCTCTCTCTCTCTCTCTCTCTGTGTGTGTGTGTGTGTATTCTTTATCTTTGCACATAATTTACCCCACCAAGTATATTACTATGATGGTCTCTGAGCAAAATAGCTATCCATCAATTTCGCTTTCTAGCTGCCATCCCTATGGAGAATAAAATAGAAAAATAAATGAAATATTAGATGGGAACTTGATTTTACTCTTGTACAAACACTTGTGTGCTTGTGGGTGTGGTAGTGGGAGGAAAAATATAAAGGCTAGGAAATTGAGGCTGGGAAGTACACTGATGCCATGACAACACAGCAGTGCTCTAATGTGCCTGAGATAATGTCCCCCCATGTAATCACAAAATAGTAACAAAATTAACATATCATTGTGTGCCAGTCTGCTAAATGTTGGATAACATTATTTTATTTATTTCTCATTAATCTGAGTGCTATGTCTTGTCATTACTATTTTACAGGTGGCCACATGGATGCTTGGCATGGTCTAGTAACTGTGCTAAGATTACATCATTAGAGTCAGAGCTCGGCCTGAACCTATCCATCTGGAGCCACAGCCTGAGACTGAACTATTAGCCTCCATTCCGAATGGATGCAGGGAATGGAGAAAAGAGAGACATACTAGAAATTCTTCAGATTGCCTTCATATATTTTCATTTTGGTTCACTATTTATAGTAGTTATTACAAGTACTCATCTAGAGTAAAATCAAGAAAGAGAAAGTGAAGAAAATTGCTCAAACTTTCACCACTAGATTTCTGATCCCCAGAAAGGCCTTCTTTTCTTTACATTACTTAAGATTGACAGTCTCTGATACGGTTTCTATGGATCCCTCCTCTAATTTTCACAGTTAGGGATTGTGAGATGGAACTAGACTTTTGCTTCCAGGGACTAAATCATAGCAAATGAAGTAGGAAGGCACTTTGGTGATGAATTAACAAAAGACTTAGATGCATCTTCTTAGTACTCTTCCCCCATCGCTTTTTTAGCTTGAACACTTTGATGTAAACCACAACACCAGAGAAGTCACACAGCAAAAAATGAGATAGCCTCTGACTGACCAACAAAAACAAAAACAAAAAATTCTGTGACTAGGAACTAAATCATCAACTATAGGAATAAGAGGAAAAGTGAGTCTCCAGCAGAGAGAGAGAGAGAGAGAAATGGAGATGGGGATCATGAATGGCAGCCTGTTTTCTGGTTGAGCTAGGTTTAAACCCCCAGCGACCCAACAGATAACTCTGCAAGGGAAGGAAAGCCTGTTTGCCATTCTCCCAGACACTAGTTTCCTGACATGAGGCCCCAGCTCCATAATTCTGTGGCCATCAGTCACATAGGGCAATGCCTCAAGCTTCTGGTATTCTGTCTGGACTCCACCCCCACAGTTACCTGGCAACAGCCAGGTAGGCTGGCCCACTATAAAAGGGGCTGCTTGCCCCCTCCTCCCTCTCTTGCTCTTACTCCTACTTCTGCTTCCTGTTTGCTTCTCTTTTGACCTCTTGCTCAGCCTCCCTCTGCATTCCCTTCCGCCCTCTCTCCACTTGGTCATGGCCAGCCTCTACTTCCCTGCTCTCTCCCTCTCTCTGCCTTTCTACAATAAATGCCTTAAAACCATGGACTGTCTGTTCTCATTGGACCGCAGTGCTGGAGCAATGGAGCCGGTCTTCCTTTGCAGCTCGTGCACCTAATCTCCCGCAGGAGGCCTCTCTGTGTTCTCAGCCATGGCCACCAGCTGAACCAAGTTGCCTGCTCTTCCCCGCTGCCCCACCCCCGCTGTAACCTGCCAGAGCTCTCTTCTCCCTGCCCCTTTCCCTTAGGCCCCAGGCCAGGGCCAGCCCCTCGGGCCCCCACTCTGTTCTCAGCTCTTCTGTGGCATTCAGCAGTGTCTGCAGTGCCCAAGAGCCTGAGAACCTGTTGTCCCTGGGCTCCATGCAGTCTCAGGGACTCCCAAGCTAACATTCCTCGGGGACCTCAGACTTCCCTCCCCCACCACTGGAGCGGGGTCCTGCTGTTTCTCACAGCCCTATGCCTGCACAGTCAAACTTCCTGCATCCTGCCTCTTCCAGAGGCCCAAGCCCTGGGCCAGATGCTGGACTCCATTTTTAACCCACACAAAGACAAAGACAGAGACAGAGGCATAGAGAGAATCCACATTAACAAAATTGGAGAGGAAAAGGAGGGCATAACAACAGACACTGAGGAAATCCAGAAAATCATAGGACATGCTCTAAAAACCTGTACCCACCAAATTGAAAAATCCAAAAGAAATGAATAATTTTCTTGACAGGTGCCATGTACCAAAATTACATCTAGATAAAATAAATATTTTTAATAGACCAGTACCCACTAGTGAAATAGAAGCAGTCATTAAAAGTCTCCCAACCAATAAAAAGCCCAGGGTTACATGGTTTCAGTGCAGAAGTCTACCAGACTTTCAAAGAAGAGTAAATGCCAATACTCCTCAAATCATATCACAAAATCAAAACAGAAGAAATATTGTTCAGTTCATTTTATGAGGGCAAAGTTATCCTGCTCCACAAACTACATAAAGACCCAACAAAGAAAGATAATTACATTCCAATTTCATTTATGATCACAGAGGTAAAAATACTCAATATCATACTTGCAAACCAAATCAAAGAACACATCAAAAAGATCATCAGCCATAATCATGTAAGCTTCATCCCCGAGATGCAGGGACAGTTCATCATACATAAATCAATAAATGTAATCTATCATGTAAACAAACTGAAAGACAAAACCCCACAAGATCATTTCAGTGGAAATAAATTGAAGATGCACACATAAATTCACACACCTATGTGCAGCAGATTTTTTATAATTTATGTCATAGAGTCTTCAGCTATATGTGCTAGTGTCTTTAGTACAGGAAGGTACTCTGTTCTTTGTCAAAAAGGAATGTAAACACTAACACAGCTACAAACACTGCAATCTACAGTGGTGTCCTGCATACAAGATATGCTAGTGCACTGATGGTATAACATTTGTAGGAGTAGCCGGGCGGTGGTGGCACACACCTTTAATCCCAGCACTCGGGAGGCAGAGGCAGGTGGATTTCTGAGTTCAAGGCCAGCCTGGTCTACAGAGTGAGTTCCAGGATAGCCAGGGCTATACAGAGAAACCCTGTCTCAAAAAACAAAAACAACAACAACAAAAAACAAACAAACAAACAAAAAAAAAAAACCAAACATTTGTAGGAGTAACCAACCAATCTCTGATTTGACTTAAGGTCCATTCCACAAAATAGAACCCATACCTGACACTGCTTGAGTGACCAAGAACCTAGGACTAGATAGCCCACAGGCCTAGAGGGTAAGCAAATAGTAGTATTCTGCTAAAAGAAGATAACAATAAAATGACTCCTAATGACATTCTACTTACTATACTCAAAGATCAGTACCTTGCTTGTCCATCATCAGAGAACCTACCTCCTGCAAGAGATGGAAACAAATTCAGAGACCCATGACTAGACATTATGCAGAGAGTTAGACTTTAGAACACTGAACCCTAAATGGGAAGTCTCCATCAAATTTTTCCCACCATGGTTCAGGAAAACCTGCAGGTAGGGGAGGTGGAAAGACCATAAGAGCCAGAGGGGATGGAGGACAAGTCCATCTAAATCAACTGAGCAAAGCTCATAGAAACTCAGAGACTGAGGCAGCATGCATAGTGCCTGCATGGGTCTGCATCAGATGGGGTCCTAGAGCTAACTCAAAATCTATCTCAAACTGATAATCACTTGGGAAACAAACCACTCTTTAGGGGAGGCTGCTTGCCCAGCATGAAATGGCCAACAGAAAAAGAACTCAGTGGTGGCTGTCATTAGTGGACTTTTCACTCATAATGTCATGTCAGGGTTTTTAAAAAATCTTGTTTTTTATTTATACATGTTTTTCTTTTACTTTGCATATATATTACAGCTTCCAGATTAGTGTTTTTATATGATTCCTTAGTAAACTATCAAGTAGGTTTCTGTATCTATATCTGCCTTTGGGGCCTTTTCTTGGGGTCTTTTCCTTTTGTTTGTTTTGTGCTATTCTGATGTGTTAGATTTTGTTTCATTTCCTTTTATGATTATGCTTAGAAGCCTGTTGGTTTTCTAATAAGATATAGAAAGGGACTCAATCCAGATTGAAGGGAGGAGTACAGGGAAGGGAAATTGTAATCAGGATATATTATGTGAGAAAAAAATTGATCGTTAACAAAATGAGTAAAAAAAAAAAAAAAGTGGACCTCTCCCCAGCCTGAAGTGAGTACTCCCATGTGTCCTGGATGGAAAGAAGCGTTACAAGAGCCTACAAGAGCTGTAGTGACAGAAGGTTCTGCTGAGCTGAGCCAGGATTCTTGACTCACAGAAACTATGTGTGCCCTACTAAGCCACTAAGTTGGGGATGATTAGTCATAGCAATAGAAAGGAATGCCGGGCCCCTGAGATGGCTGCACAGTAAAGGCAAGTTGTTGCCAACCTTCATAACTTGAGAATAATCCCTGGGTCCCACCCTGGGAAAGGATGGAACCCATTCCATTCTGGCAAATTGTCCTCTAATTTCCACACTGTGCATGGCATATGCAAGCAAACAGACACACACACACACACACACACACACACACACACACACATACACACACACACACACACAAATAAAGAAATCTCATTTGGAATAAAAGGAGTACAACATGATTGAAGCCTGCAGCTTTGCTGATATGCTACATGGTACAGTCCTTGTGAGGACCGGAAGGATTAGACTGAGGTGAATTTGTAAAATTTCAAGGGAAGTGGTGCATCTGAGAATTATGTTTTGTCTGCTTCAGTGTTTGCTTTGCCCTCAGGTCTGGCAGATATGGTGCAAGGTGGCCCCAAGAGGTTCTGTGACCTCTTACCTGCCATATGCTATTGAGTCCAATATTTCTCAGACTCAGCTTGTGTCCAAAGAAACTGGCAACCACAGGCCACCTTCCCCTCATGATCTGCTTGGGGACTCCCCCCTCCAAATGTTCCTTAGGAACTCTCATGGGGCTTCAGCCACCACACAAGTGTATCTAAGGACTGGCCCAACTATAGTGCTATTCTGGAACCTTCTGACTGAGTGTGGGCTGGAGGAAGTGAGGAGTTTTGACAGACTCCTTAAAAGCAATTAGCCAAATAGGAATCACTTATGCTTGATTTTCAAATGGCTAATTTGGTGTCAGGGAATCTTCCTTAAGGAGTGTGGGTGGCAGACACCCCAGCTTCTCCCAGTTACTAGCTGAAGAGCTAAGACAAGGGGAGTCGCATTAGCACATGCAGAGCAAAGTCTTACTAAGGGAGTCTACCACAGCGCCTCCCTTCTGAGCCCTTCATCCCTACAAAACCAAAAAGAAGTCAGGCTAAACGAAACCTTTACCTTCTCTGCTGGGAGAGTGCACTCAGTACAGATACCCTCCACCTGTGAAACAAGAGCCCCTTGAACTTGCCTTTTAGATCCCTCGGGATTTTTTTTTCTATTGTTATTGCCTGTTAGAGGTGTTCTATTTTTGTTGGTTTGATTTGTTTTGAGGTTTTCTTTCTACTATTTTCTCTTTTTTAATACAAGGTCTCAATATGCAGCCTGGTTAGCCTGGGAGAAACTATGTGGACCAAAATGGCCTTGAATTCCCAGAGATATACCTTCAACTGCTACCTTCTGAGTGATGGAATTGAAGGCATGGGCTACCATGCCAACCAACCCTTGAATGAATTTTACATTTGAAGGAATGTGGGAAAGGGAGTAGGTAAAACATTTAGGAATGCATATTTCCCACAAACATATTCACTTCTCCTAGTAGCTTCTCCCCTGTTTCAGTTAGAGGGTAGGAAAGCTATAAGTGTATGCTTCCCCATCCATCACTGATGCCCTTACAATAGCTGTTAGGTGTGAAGGTTTTCCTCATCACAGATCTGTGTGGCACCAATATATGAAGGCTGTGGTCAGGAAGAGCGTGTGTATTTGCCTCTATGGGTACTGAAGGAGGATGCAAACCTTTAAGTTCTACCACACTCTCACTATATAAAATTGAAATGTTCCAAGACCAGCATATCGAGAAACCCGGTGATAATAAATCATGTCACACTGGCACTTGTATGTATGTACAGCACGTCTCAAGTTCTCAGTATGAGTCATTTGCTGACGTGTGTACACTCACACAAAGGTACTTTCATGCAGGTTAATAATGAGGGAAAGAAGACAAGAGCAGGAGCATGGGAGACAAAGTGACAATGAGCCCATGAAGAGCCCTTTAAGAAGAGGACAAGAAGGAAGATCTGGCTCATTAAGAAGCCACCTCATTAGAGCCTGGGTTACTAGGGAGCTGAACCAAATTACTTCACGTCCTTGACAACTGAACCAATTCCCCCCTTTCCCTTCCACATCAGTAATCAGCAGGAAGGGAAATGGAGCGAAATTGCCCCTGTCAGATGAAATTTACATGGCTACCATGCCTCTTTCTTCCCTAACAAGTGTCCCTGAGTGCCTGCTGAGTCTGGGCTCAGCGCGCAGGGCAGTCTTCCCTTTGTTTTCCATTCTCTTCATTTGACATACACAAGCACTTTGTTCACAGAACCATGCTGGGAAATAAAAGAATGGTTAAATGCAATACTGTCATTTTTCCAAACCTCAGTTTCTGATGGTGTCCACATATAACAGGAGCAGTATCTACAAGTAGGACACTAAATAGATTATCTTGCACCAAGAAGTCTGGTGCCCTAAAGAGCCAGACTTGGCTAAATAAAACAGAGTTGTTCACATAATGTCCTATTTTTTTTTGCTTGTAGTTACACAAATACAACTTAGAGTTAATGGTCTTAAGAAGCACTGTTCTAAATGTTTACAAGCTTGGGAATGTTTCTGAAAGAAAGTTGCCAACACAGCGGCCAAAACAGAAATGTTTTCCTTAGTTTCTAGGATGAGCAATTACATGAACACAAAATATAGATTAGACCCTTTTAACCACTTTCCTCTTATATAGACCCCTAGTGAATTCGATTGCAGACTCTACATGCCTCCCAAAACAATGTTATCATTCACTCATTCATTCATTCATTCATTCGTGTGTTTGTGTGTTTGTATGTGTGTGTGGATGCATGTGCACATCTGTGATGTAGCAGCAAGGTGAGGTAGCAGGTCATGACCTACATCTAAAGGTCAGAGGACAACTTTGTGCAGTCAGTTCTCTCCTCCATTTATGCCGATTCAGAAGATTGAAGTGTCATCTCTAGGTTTGTCTACCTTGCACTATCACCTGCTAAACCACCTTAAAGTGCTGCAAGCAATGTGTTTTTTAAGAAATAAAATGATACATATAGGATTAACAGAAAAGCAGCAGTACTGAAATGTCTTATTAAAATGTTTGTGGTTATGATAATACATATGCTTTATTCCCATAGTAATCAATTAAGAGTAGCAGGTATCAAAAAAAAAAAGAGTAGCAGGTATCATAACTGCCATAATTTTGGAATAGCAATTATACATACTTGTAATCCAAGACATCAATGATTTCTATTAAAGATAAAGCCAAAATATCACTGTAATTTGTTGATTTACAACTGGAGAAAAAGTTGTTTTGGTTGGAGGCTAATACAAACACTTGTGTTTGTTGCTCTATCCATCACAGATGGCCTGAAACTCCAGAACATTTTGTTGTCATCTCCCTTTTGTGCTGTTCATGAGTCAGAATCCCAATGTGAACTGGGCTTTCTCACAATCCTCCTGCCTCTACCTTTCAAGAGACTGGATCACAGTTATATGCACCTTGCTTGCCAATCTACATAATTTTTAAATGAATAAATATTCCTGCCTTTGAGAGAGAAAGAGAGCCAAAGCTAAAATTGAGGTTGTAACCCTTAAACAAGAGAATGTTCTGTCCACGGCTCATATGTCCAATCAGAGTGGTAAAGATGGAGACATTGCTTGTAGAGGAGGCAAAAAGAAGTCAATATACAATCAAAACACATGAAAGGAAAATCTGCACCCACCAATTGTTGGGCAATCAGAACTAATTTAACCTTTCCCATATAGTCACCACAATAACAAAGTATGATGATGGTTCTGTATCAACCAGAAATAGTTATGACTTGCTGTTCTTCTGTCTTCTCTTCACTAATTGTCTTTGCTAGAGAAAGCCTACTTTTCTTGAGTTAGATTGCTGGCATTCCTAGCAGCCCTCTCCTGCTTGAGAAACCTTTTTTGATCATCTTATGCAGAACAACAGGCTTTGCTCAAAACTCCTCTGTTTCTACCTACTTCCAGTCTAGTTTTCATTATACTCTGGTTCCCTGTTCTACAAATCTATACTTTTCACACTAGATTGGGAGCTCCCCATGCATATGAACAATGCAGACAAGTGACTCAGAATAGGCAACCAATTGAAATATTTTGATTAGTATATGCTAATTATACAAAATGATAGGTTTCACTATGACATTTTCATGCATATACATAAACAAGTACTTCAATAGTGCTCATTTTCCTGGTCCCAATTCTAGGTCCCATTGGTCTGCCTCCTTTTACTGATCTTCTTTCTATTTTCATGCTCTTGTTTCATTTATAAATCTATATTCTGTATACAAAAGGAAACATGACATATTTGCTTACTTTTGCTTTTTACTAGGGAGTCATTTCAAATAACTTTTTTGGATCACAATATTCAATCACACTGAAATTTCCTTGGAATAAGGATGAGAGTTGGTTCCTATAGTGTACTATCTATCAATTGCCCAAAATAGAGAAACAATGAAGAATATAGGTGTGTACAAAATGACTTAAGAACTAGCTCAAACTTAACCGTAAAAATGAATGTCAGTTGAACTTATTGACACTAAGGTTAAGGTGCGTCATTTCTATTACTGTTGGGACTATTTTAAGCTCGATGAAAGTAAAGAAAAATGAACAAGAAGTGTTTCAGGATGGTTTCAGGAACCTGAACTTCAAAAATGATTGGGAAATGAACAGATTTGTGTGTGTGTACATATTTTTCTAATTCTTTCAGTCTAGCTATCTATGCACTTTCTCAGCCAGCCAGCCACTCAACAGCTTTCCAGTCATGTATTATCCAGCATCTATCTATTCATTCATCTATGATCCACACATCCAATATTCCTTCATCTATCTGATACCTTCATCTATGTAGCCACTATAATTTTCATATGAAATACTATGGGAAATAATGAATCATATGGCAATTGTCAGATTGAACTAAGTTAGCCCTCCTCACACATTTTCTATATAATTTTTTTAACAGATGTATGACAAATGGCAATGAATTTTTAGGGAAAATAAGACAAATGGAACCTCCTTCTAAACCTTTGCCTCCTGTACAACTTGTTGACTCTTCACTGGTTCTAAATCCTGAAGGGATGCACCAGAGAGCAATCTGCAGGTTATAAAGAATAGGAAAAGTGTCTAAGTATGAAAGAGGTTGTAGCAACATTAAGCCAGGCCTCTAGGCAAGCAGAGCTAGACAGCTAAGAGGAAACTGTGATTCAATCCCTTGAAGGGGCATTAGTCTGCTATGGGTGGGAGAACTGAATTAATGTTGGTAAGTGCACCTAAGTTGTTAGATGTCCAAAAGAGAACTGCATCTTTCCTGAACCCAGAACGTGGCCTTTACTAACTGCTTCATGAACCATGTGCATCCCATGGTTTTTAAGGCTACAAGGAAGTAAAAACATACATATTAAAAGAGAGTTTCTTCTAGAAATATTATAGAGTTTTTTTTTTAGATAAATTCAATTTTCCTGTAGGCAACACCTTAGTCCTTCTCTTCCTCTTCCTCCTCTTCCTATTCTTCCCCTTCTACTTCCTCTTCCTCCTCCTCTGGTTCCACCTCCCCTTCCTCCTCCTCCTCCCCCTTCTCCTCCTCCTCCTCCTCCTCCTCCTCCTCCTGTTTTCTTCCTCTTCTCTCCCCGATTCATGTTGCAGGATATTTGTCCACATGATGAACCCTGAGATTGTGTTACTTACTGAAAAACAAACAAACTTTCTAGTTGTGGTATGGCTCAGCCCATAGCTCATACTTTTAATCCCAAACAATGAGGGTAAATTTAGTTTATAGAAGGAAGCACCCGTGTTTGAAAGTGACTTCTAATTGACTGTCAGGCAACGTGATGAATCAGACAAAGATTTAACAGAATAAGATATGCCTAACACTCATGAGAAGAAAAAGGAAAGGAAAGCTACTTGAGAGAGCAGTGCAGAAAGGCAGTTTTTCCAGAGAGTTTTCCAGAGACAGGTTGAAGAGAGAACAAGCTAAGCACATGTGAAGACAGAAAGATCCAGAGAATGAGAAGGAGCCAGAAGACTAGAACAGACTGCTAGAGTTAGTTGGAGACCAAGCAGAACAATTGAGGAGAAGCCAGATTAAATCAGTTAGCTTGAGCCAGTAACAGCTGAGTTGAACCAGCTAGCCAGAATTCAAAGAGAGCTAGAAAGAGTTTATTTAGCAGTAAGTCTCAGAGGTTGAAATTATTCTAGGCCTAGAGAAGATTGTATGGAGACTAGAAGCTTCCTGGACTAGGCCTAGGTTAGCAGACTGAGACAGTAAGCTTTGTAGACAAATACAAGAGAATCAAGTTACATTTACACCTCTCCCTTCCCCCTTCTCCTTATACCTCTTCTTGTTCTTCTTGTTCTTCTTTTCATCCTCTCTTCATCTTCCTCCTCCTTCTTCTTTTTCCCACTTCCTTCTCTTTCTCTTCCTCCTTCTCCAACATAACTGGAAGGGTTGCTCTCTCATTTTCCATTTTGAAGTAAAAATTCTAGGACTCTTCAAGTTCATGTCGTATTTCAAAAGTCCTCTAAAACTGACTATATATTTCTTTATTTATTTAATATCCAGAGAACATTTCACTTTTACTCATCCAAATACTGGACAGTGGGCAAGGTCAAGATAAAGTCTGGCACCTGTAGTCCTTTCATCATTGACTTCTATAATCCATCCCAGACCCTGTCTCCTTTGAGAACCTATGGCACAGGACATCTCTGCCATTCACTTGTTAAAAAAAAACAAAAACAAAAACAAAAAAATACAACAACTATATTTTCTAGGGATTCGGCATGAATATTTGTGACCTTTCCATTCATCCTTATAAAACATGTAAAGTTGGAAAGCTTACATGGGCTATAGGTTTCTCTGTGTTGAATGACTGTTATCTACTCAAAGGGAGAGAGTGCTTTGTCCCCAATTTTCTCATCTCTAAAACAGGACAATAATGGTAGCTTCTCAAGTGGTTGTTATGTGGATTAAATGGGATAATAGTAAAACAGTGTTTAGGCCACCAGAATTGTTTTTAAAGTGCTCATATTTTTAATACTCTCATTACCAATGTAACTTTTTTGAAAGTTATAATTAAATAATTTAAATTAATTTATTTGTTTGGGGGAGTGGGAAATATGTAAGTTCTGAGGACAAATTTCAGAAGTAGATTTTCTCTTTCCATCCTGAGAAGCAGGCCTTTCATTGTTTCTCTTTCCTTTGCACTCCAGGACAACTAGTGTGTGAGGTTCTAAATGATTCTCCTGTTTCTGCCTCTTACCTCATTGCAGGAATTCTATGATTACAGATGTGAGCTCCCACATCTAGCTTTTGTGGATTCTAGGAACTTAAGCCAGAAGGCTGAGCTATCTCACTGCTATCCCCCCTGCAGTTTTTTTTTCCATATGGTTTACTTTTACCGTGAAACAGAATTTGACTCTAATATTTGTTAAATTATTGCTTTCCTTGTATATCCAAATTGCAAATTAAATATCTAGCAATTATTTGCTTATTATCATAAAATATATACAAAATGAACTTACCATTTTAATCATTTTCAACTACATAATTGTGTAGCATTAAATACACTTGCATTTCCACACAACCACACCACCATCTATCTCTAGAAGACTAAAACCTAATCCAAGTGAAACTCTATATCAATTATAACATTCCAGTATTCCCTCCCACTGCAGCATCTGGCAACCATCATTCTATTTCTACTTCATGAATGTTATTTCTAAAACTACCTTTTATAGATAGAATCATGTAGTATGTGTCCTTTTTGTTTCTGCATACTGCCTTGAGGAATTTGCATCCTTTAAAAAGACTAACTTTCCATTGGATCATAAAATATATACTTTACTTTTTGAAATTAATTACTTATTTTGAAGCACGAGTGTACTATGAGCTATGGCTAGCCCAAAACTCATAAAGTTCTATGTACCTTTGCTAGGACTAAGGGCATGCACTTTTTATACTTTTTTAATCCATTCATGTGTTAATAGACACTTGGGTTGAGGTCAAGTACTGTTAATAATGCTGCAGTGAACATGAATATATAAATAACTTTCCTAATTCATACTTTCAATTTTGGGGTGTTATCTCCCCAGAAGTACATCTGCTAGATTATATTAGACTTATATTTTTAAATTTTTAAAATTATTTTGTGTGTATAGGTGTTTTGCTCATATATGTCTGTGTACCATATATCAAGACAGAAGAGGGTGTTGAATCACTTGAAAATGAAGCTACAGATGGCTATAAAGCCACCATGTGGGTTCTAAGAATAGAACCCAGGTCCTCTAGCAAAGTAGCCAATACTCTAAACAGCTGAGCCATCTCTACAGCTACAGCTCCTCCAATCCCGTTTTAAAGTTTTCCTTTTAAGGTTTATTCTTTCTTCAAGCTCTTGGAGACATAGTTTCTTACCCATTTATGGTCACAATACAGTTCCAGAGTGCACAAGAATTTCTTGTTTTTAACTGTAATTAACTGTTATCTATTGGCCAATGTATATAAGCACAGAAAGCTTTAGAGTGATTTTAGACTCTGTAATTTTGCTGAATTATTACTTCTTGGGCATTTTACAACTTCTGTGCTTTTAACATGAAAGATTAAGCAGGGTGTAACCTGAGATTTTTTTACTCATACTCCTATTGAGACAGTTTCTCTGTTTCTATTTTCTTGAGTATTTTTATTATTATTAAAAAAATGTTGACATGTATAAAATAGTTTCTAGCCAGAGCAGACCTTGGGTGCAAGCTCTGCAGCCAGTCCCACAACACCCAGAGAAAGCTCCACTCCCAGGCATTTTGAAACACCCAGGATCAGAGGTGAGCAGGAACAAACATCTGTCCCAACACTGGGGGTAACTGGGACTAGCCGGACCAGGCACACAGGAACTCTGCCAGCCCAGTGACTCTGGTTCCTTCTGGTCTGTCTGGGTTAGTGT
>NC_045030.1:136462463-136462936 GCF_008632895.1 Mastomys coucha | reverse complement strand
ATTCCAAGAAGGAATTCCCTTTTGAATATAGCATATAATCTGTTTATACACTACTTAATATTGCTTGCTAATATTCTGTTGAGGACTGCTGTATCACTATTCATAAGGGACATTGGTCTGTAGTTCTCTCACCATGTGTTTGATATCAGGGCACACACTGAATGAACACAGAAATGCCTTCTACAAATTTTAAAAATCAATTGAAGATTGTGGTTAATTTTTCTGGAATGTTTTATAGAAATCTGAAAAATGAAAAGTTATCCACTATAGGAAAGTAGATGGAATTGGAGATCCTTAGTTTATGTAAAATAATACAAATTCACAAATGCAAATAGTATATATTTTCTCTCATATGTGGATTTTATGGGAAATGAAAATAAAATGGGGGCTACTGTGGATGAGAAAATGGAAAGGAAATCAGGCAAGGCGGTATAAGAAGGATCAACATGGGAAGTGAAAAGGATTATAATGCA
>NC_045030.1:136462098-136462373 GCF_008632895.1 Mastomys coucha | reverse complement strand
ATGTTATACTGAAACCCATTACTTTGTATAATTAGTGTATTTTAATGAAAATAAGAGTGTTTTTTTTTATTTGAATACACTGGGTCCTGGGCTTTTCTTCACTGGTGTATTTGCCATTTTGTTGCAGTAAATTTCCAACCCCAATAAGCCCATTCAATGAAAACACAACTCATTTATATATTTATAAACTGCACACCTATATTGGGTAGATATGCCTCTATACCACTTTCTTCCCCAGCTATGAAATCCCTGCTACTTGCAGTTTCTCCAGACAT
>NC_045030.1:136451506-136461699 GCF_008632895.1 Mastomys coucha | reverse complement strand
TGAGTTAACAACATCCCTTTTGTTTAATGTAAGCATCTCTGCTAATAATATTTTTAGCACTGCTTTTCTTAAATTCCACAAATTTTCTTATATCATATTTACATTTGTGTCAAAATATTTTCCAATTTCCCTTGAGAATTCTTACAGATAAAACCAGGGGATACCATGTTTGTTAGATTTATGCTATTTATCTCTGTGAGCCTCCAAAGCAACATCAATTTTAAAATATAGTATCAACTTTGAAAATATCATGTATCTCTAACATTTCCAAGTACAGATGATTTAATCGTGTCATGAGTACTCCCACTTCCTTCTGTCTTTCTCTCCCTCCATCCCTTGCTTCTTCTATCCTTTCTTTCCTCATCATACACGTGTATATTGAAGAATTCCTGTGGATTAAGGACTGATGATGGACAAGTGATCTGAGTAAAGAACAGACAAATGAAAGGGTTTACCAAATAGTGGTCATATTTGTGATGTAACACTCTATTTGAAATAATGGTTGCCATTGGAAATAATGCAGAGATATAAATATCTTCCTGGTCAAAAACAGGATTTACATCTTGCAACCTCTCCCTTTGCACTCAAGCACATGAGCCAACACACACACACACACAGAGAGAGAGAGACAGAGAGAGACAGAGAGAGAGACAGAGAGAAAGAGAACACATGTGTACATACACAAATAGAGACACTTTTCTGTAAGCAAACTATCAAAGTTTACCCCTTGGGTTTTCATGTTTTCATTCAACTATTTTAACACCAGTTTTCCATATCCAGGCAGACAAAAGCAGTAGTGGCAGTATAAGCAAATATTATCCAATCCCTGGTACAATTTTCTCACCTGAAGTCACAAAATATCTACTTCCTGATAGACTCAGGCTTTGTTTTCAACCCTACAAGCCATTTCTGTGTTTTGGACCAATTTTGAATAACTACCCTTTAAGTTCCCAGTTAATGGAAACATTTTGCAAGGAACTCATACCTGGTAATGTGTTGACAGAATTGAATGGCTTGTTCAGCACATATCTGCTTAGTCAGCACACTTAAAATGTGCCTGATAGATGAGAGAGAGGATAATACAACAGAAAACATAAGAGAAATTATAAACTATCTCTAGTCTTAAAAAACTTTGAATCTCATTTGGAAGACATGGCAGGAATACATTAAAACTATGCAAAGAAAATAAATAAATAAATAAATAAATAAGACTAACTCATTTGTTGATATGCAGTAAGGATCAAGATATAAAAGGCAACCCATAGAATAAGAGAAAATATTTGAAAACTATATGACTGATAAGAAGTTAAAGTCTATAATATACAAATAACTCCTACAACTCAAGAACATCAAAGTAAACAAATATTCTTACAGTGAGCAAAGAATTTGAAGACATGTCTATGATGAAGATAAGAAATTGTACTAAAATGTAATGCAGATGAAAATAGACAAGCTACATAGAACAGTATAAGCCAAGAAGTGGGTCCCTGTAAAAGAAGAAAACTACAGTATGAGACACAGAAACCACAAGATTTTGTGAAGGAAGGCTAGATCCAGTCTTTGAAGAATGACTGCAGCTCAGACAGGAAGAAAGAAGAAGATGGGGCATTTCATGTTAGAGCATGACATAGACAAAGGCAAAGGAGTGGGTGGTAAGCCGGTTGTGTAGAGAAGACAGAAGACCAAACTCCTGAAGCAAAGGGTCTTTGGGGAGAGAATCAGATAGGGAAGAACAGGTTAGGATAGCCTTGAAAGCCAAACAAAGGGGTTTTATGGAAAGATCTTCAGACTTTGCCATAAGCCCAAGGGTTTTCCCAGTAATAGAAGGTGAGAAGGTAAAGAGACTTTAGACTCTTTATTACAACTGGGGTTTATCTACACTTTATGTAGCTTGTCTGTTTTCATTTGACTTACATTTTAGATTCTTGAGCACCTTTTATTTTACTTGAATAAAAACTTCCCTGCTGCTTGGAAGTCAAATGATAAACAGATAGATGAGCAAAGGGACTCTGAAAATCTGTAAATTTCACTATGGACATGAAAAAGCTAGAATATCCTCTTTGAAATATGTCTTCTAAGATAGATAAGGTAGAGTAGAGCACAGGAAGGAAAGCAGAGAGATCTGCAGGGGCCTTCCTGTGGATGTTTAAACTGGGCATGACCTATGGCAGAAGAATGATTCAGAAAAAGGCAGATTTTCAAAACATTTCAGAAGATATACATAGAGTATAGCCAATAGGGCAGGGGACTAACTGGATGTTCCTGGCAGAAAGGAAGTAAGACATTACTCCTCAAAAGAGGACATTTCAACTTATAGAGAAAATGTTTAGGGCCACAGAGACCATTATAAAATGCCTTGACTCATTTTCAGTTGAGTGAGTTGGAGCTTTGACTCATCAGAAGAGAAAATTGGTTTGTATTTGCTCTTATGGAAAAAAAAAAGCAAATGGATACACTCATCTTTGAGAGTGAGTCAAATATACTAAGAGTCCGTATTTTCATACTTAGATACTAGTTACTACATATTCCTATCTGAAGCAGAAATTCCCCTGGGGGCATCTTAAGGGACCATAGAGAAAAACAATCTTAGAAGGAGATCTTGTAGGCTTTTCTACCTATGAACAGCAACAGTTGTTTTAGATGGCAGGCCAACAGATTTCAGTATCTAGAGTGCCTAGAACATTAATGGTGCTCAGCCAGTGCTAAATCAGCCATGTAGAGATACATGCATCCAGATACCTAGAGTAAAAGGGAAATTAGGCCAAGTGAGATGCAACCAAATGCCTAATGAGAAATGGAACTGGTTGGTATCTCATATTATACTCTCTTCACTGGTCCAGGGAGTGGGAAACACTGGATAATGAATTCCAAACTTAACACAAATTATTTATGTTGCTAATTATAGATGTGACTTTGAACAAAATCATTACCTCTTTTTGCCTAATTCTCCTTGTTGTCAAATAAAAAGAAAAATTAATATTGAGTAAGGGTGCTATAAGAGTAGAATAGGATTGTAAAAGTGCTTTATAAGGCATAAAGTATCTTGTTCTCTGAGGGAACACTTGGCTAGCAAGTGCAAGACCATGGGTTTGATTCCTAGCACTGCAAGAAAACAAAAACCTTAACATATTATATACATGACAAGGTATCTTGACTCAGTTTTTAAATATGCAAGAAGTGGTATGTGATAAAGGCTTTCATAAGTAAAACTATAAATTAATATTTTATTACTTTCATGCAAACTTTATAATTCTGGTATATAGTATATGTATGTGTATATGCTCATATGTTGATGTATTTGTGCATGCATACATGTAGGCTAAAATTTTATATCAGGTATCTATCTCAATCACTGTACATTAGTTTTAAATTTATTATTATTATTATTATTATTATTATTATTATTATTACTACTAAGAAGAAGAAGAAGAAGAAGAAGAAGAAGAAGAAGAAGAAGAAGAAGAAGAAGAAGAAGAAGAAGAAGAAGAAGAGGGGGAGTAATAGGAACAATATTTATCATCATCATCATCATCATCATCATCATTATCATTATTGTGGGTGATTGGTACATGTATCACAGCACACATATGCCAGAGGCATTACCTTTACCTACTGAGCCATTTTATGAGCCCTCCACCATATGTTTTGTGGCAAGGTCTACAAGAAATTGGTTCATGGATTTGGCAATACTGGCTAGACAGCAAATCCTGTCTCCACCCACCACCACTACCTATCCCCTTCAGAGCCCAGTGCTGGGAATGTAAGCCTTTAATGCCACATCCATCTTACACAT
Source organism: Mastomys coucha (assembly GCF_008632895.1). NCBI lineage: Eukaryota > Metazoa > Chordata > Mammalia > Rodentia > Muridae > Mastomys > Mastomys coucha. Next base: position 136,457,906 of record NC_045030.1, on the reverse strand, counting down.
GGGTGCTGGGGATTCAAACTTAGGTCTCCATATTGTATGCCAACCACATTAGCAACTAACTCATCTCTCCAGTCCCCTGAAAGAAATTTCATAATATATATTTATATCTCCACTATGTCCTTGATATTTAACTATACTAATCAGGAAGGATTTTGCAAAATAAATTCCTTTAGTAAAGAACATTGTTGGTCCTTGGTTATTTTGTTAAATTGACCCTTTACCTTCCTACTTCCTATTGCATTGTTTACTAATTGATGAATAGTTAAATAAATCCTGGTATATTTATAGTATGAACTAACATGTATCTGCTTAAAAGAAAAAAAAACAGATTTGCATTTATGTGTGCCCTGGTAACTGAGTGACACAATGTTTAGCATCAGAAGCATACATGCCATAATCCAATCCTAGAACAAATAGCAGCATCCTCTGTGGATCTGATACATGCCTGTATATTATTTGTGTGTACACAGAGAAGGTCATGAGAAGATTCAAAGCTAAACAGTTAATCTCATTTACTCTGCAGTGGAGGAAGACTGGAGGAGAAACTTGCTTACTTGAAATGCTTATGCATTATTCTACTAGTGGCTGTCAACACGTAGAACACACATGATTCCTGAAAAGAATTCCTTGTATAATTTTACCTGGACTGAGAGCATTGCTCCTCTCTACTACTTCCTGGCCTTTTGCACTCCCTTGTTGCTTATGTGTGTGCTAAAGATACTCTAAGTTATTCCTTACTTAGAGACTCCTTTCTACTTGGTTGCTAAGTCGTTTACAAGCTAAGGAGGTGAATGTTGTAAGAACAGAAAGGCCTTTAACTGAGCTTTAGGCCCACCCCTTCCCAACATTTCTGGGAAACCGAAATAGCCTGCATAGGAAGTCAGGCAATGACTCAAGCATAAATCTTTCCTGTACAAATAGAGGCAGCTGTGTTTCAAAATCTTGCTTATATTTCAAGGAATCAATAAATTCCAAGCCCTGTGTGGTTGAAGAATATCAACCTCCCAAAAAAATCTGTACTCCCCTACTGCATCCTTTGTCCTGCTGCTTGGAGTCTACCCTTCAAGAATAACAAGCTAGCTCACCAAAGAACTCTGATCATTTGAGCACACACTGTGAGGACAACACTGTGCAAGGTGTTTTCAGATGTGTCAACTTGACTTAATCTGCACTGTAACCTCTGTAATAGGTAGGATGTGATTTTTCCCCTAAAAAAAATGTGACCAGCTGGAGTTATTTTTTAAGGTACACCCTGGGTTTCCTTGGTTCCTTAGGACCCCAAAGGCTGCAAGTTTTCCTACAACTGTTCAAACTGTACATTAACAATTCAGGTATGGCCTTCAGAAAAGCTGGTACATAAAGGTTAGTACAACCATGAAGAAGAGAAATGGCAATGACTTGACTAGTGTTTGATTTAGGCAGCAGAGTGTACAGTTTCCCAAGTCTGTAGATAAGTAGTCTTGGCTCTCATTCTTTAACATCCAGTTGGTTGGCCCACACAATCCAAGAAGACCATTATTAATATCATATTTTGCTACAGCACTTTACATTATTGCAAAATATTTCTCTGTATCTTTTCATGCCTTCTGCTTACAAATCCAAGGGAGATGCATCAGAAAAATTTCCTCAATTATTCATATGAAGAAACTGTTTCTGAGAAGTAAAGAATTCTTCCAAATTCACAGAGCTTATGAACTCAAGCTAAAAGCTAGGTGATGATGAATGAGCTATGGCCTATATCACCCTGTTCTATTATATCCAGTGGAAATATGAATACAAATTATTACTTACTAGTATGAAAACCAGAGGGTTTCTAGCACATGAGAGGCAGAGGCAGGCAGATATCTGTGAGTTCAAGGCCATTCTGGTCTAGAAAGAGAGTTCTAGGCCAGCTGGAGCAACATAGTTAGACTAGGTATCAAAAAGCACCAAAATCTAATGGTTTATTCATTTGCTTACTATGTAGCCTTAAACAGGTCAGCTATCTACTCTGTGATATAGTTTCTCCTCTACAAAAAGTATTTATTAAAAATACCATCCTCTGCAGCAACTGCAATGCTGCAATGAAAACTCATATATGGTATTTTGCAAAATACTTGACACACAGAAAATGTCCAGTACATTTAAACTATTTTTAGTAAACTACTTAATAGTAACTCTTGCTTACAGACATAAAAATTCAGTAGATCTCTATGGGGTCACAGGTTTACCAAGGTTATTTTGCAAACCTGTAGATGTTTTAATATGGAATGATATTCTAAGAAACCAATATGAGTCTATAGATGGAAGACATAATTCAAAGCAATATGATTCTTTTAGGCTATAGTTGATAACTCCATCTTTGAGGTAGTCTATGGACCCTGTTATCACAAGAAGACAAGTGTCACCGTGTGGTGCCTTTTTTAGGTTTGCTGAGTATATCAGAGCAAGAGGAATCTCAACCAATCGTAACCTGAATTCTGGCAGTAGAGTCACTGTGAACTGGCAGCTTCCATAGTTTTAACACCTGAGTCTCCCAATAGGTCTGTGGTATGTGTGTACATGTGCATGTGTGCGTACATGTGCATGTGTGTGTATATGTGCGCGTGTGTATGTATGTTATTACTGGATCCCAAAGAGGAGGAAAGAAATTAGTGAGAGTCTGGATGAAGAAGGTTTAGATGGGAAGAAATCTGAAATGGTGATAGGAATGATGAAGGAGAATAGGAGGTACCACTTTACTCTGGTCATAGCCAGACTACAGGAGTAATCAATTCAGAAGAATTCAGAGGCTGTGTTAGCTGATTCTTATGTCAACTGCACAGATACTAGAGTCATTTTGGTAGAGGTCTATGGGCAAATTGTTCTATGGGCAAATTGTTCTATGGGCAGGTCTGTGGTACACTTTCTTGATTGATAATGGATATAGGAAGGCACACTACTGTGCAGCATGTTTCCTCCAGGCTGGTGGTTCTACATGCTATAAGAAAGCTGTAGAACAAGCCATGAGGAGTAAGTCAGTAAGTAGCACCCCTCCATGGCCTCTGTATCAGTTCCTGCCCCCAGATTTCTGTCCTATTTGAGTTACTGCTTTGACTTTTCTTAGTAATGGAATCTGACATGAGAGCTGTAAGCTAACACAAACCCTTTTCTTCTTAGGATGGTGTATTAACACAGCAATAGAAACCCTAACTAAGAGGTTATGATTGTGCAGAACTGAAAATGTATTAAATGCCAGATAAACATTCATTTTAAGGTGGTTAATTTTCAGCTATAAGAGTATTACTTCACAGACACACAAACACAAACCTCAAAGTCTCACAGTCCTGTAGACAATTTCACACAGAATGCTAGTTCTGATTAAAGAGGGCCTTCATAGGCAATGAATATGCATTTTTGTCCACTCTATAATATGTTCTTTCCATTCATGCTTCCAACCAGGGGTGGGAGTAGAGGGATGTGCAAGTGCATGCACATACAATTTCATGCATACTCACAGGGTAGGTCCCATGATGCTTGACTGTAGGACTTTTGCTAAATAATAGTAATTTCCAGTCTTTATGAAACTCCCACTTAGTGTTAAATTCTCACAGCAAATTCCCCAGAGTAGGAACTATTATCACCCCCAGATGAGGGAAGAAAAGTCCAGAGAAATTGAGTTGCTATTAATTTCAAGTAAAAGAGACAAAGCTAAAACTAGAACCCAGAAAGTGAATCCATTTATGGCTGTACAAGCAACAAACCTAGTATGCTCTTTCTGCTTCATGGACCGAACACTTGCCTCTACCAGATCTCGTGGAGATCCCTGAAATGGTACAAAGTATGTGACCTCTGCCCTTAGGGAAATGACAATACAAATTTGGGAAGGTCTGCTGGAGGAAGCTACAAAGGATCATTTTTTAAGAGGGCTAGGCTTATATACATATATAAAAGGAACCCAGAGGAAAATTGCTAATAATAATAACAGAGAAATTAGGTTAATTCATGTTGGCTGAGACTATTTCTATGTGTTTGTCATGAGTTTAACACTTGTCTGACCTCATTTATTGCTTAGAGAAATCCTCTAAGCTGTATATTATTGGTACAAGCCTCATTTAAGAGTAAAATTACCAAGGCTCAGAGAGTTAAAGCAACACAACACATTCAGGTTTGCATAATTAGGAAGTAGAGGTAGTCTTCCTAAGATAGTCCTTTTTTGAGTCTATATATGGAAAAAACTCAGTAAATATCCATTAAATGAATACTTGTCTGTCATTTGCTAAGTAAACACTTCATATAGGGTCTATCTCATTTAATACAACCCTGTGAATTTAGTATGAAACTCCCCATTCTGGAGAGGAAGAGCCTACAGTTCAGTGATGTTAAAGGAGCCTGTCCAAATAAATGAAGCTACTAAGACGTAAAGCTAAGGTACAAACTCAGTACTAGTCAACTCAATGGCATTTCTCGTTTGCCTTCTAGAAACTTTCTCTGGATGCTCAAAAAAGCTCAGTTGCTTCCTATGCATCCTTGTGAGTTGTAATCTATTGAGATGTAAACAATGGGGGCATGAAGGTCTGGCTAGCCTCAGACTCAATGAATGGAAAATATAGACACAGCATACAGCAGAGGGAAAAAAAGGTACCACAGGAGAAGGATAAGAAAAATGTCTAAGAAATCCTAATGGTGGCAAGGGATTGTTCTTCATGCTCCTCCTAGGGGAAAGGCATTTTGGCTCCACCTAGCAACAAATGCAAAGCATGCCACAACTAGCATGAAATGAAATTCTTCTTTGGAATTCTGTTTCTAATGAGTCTCCACCTAGGAGAAGCAGCTGGGTGGCAGCAGCCTGTACCCTGACAATTTATTAAAATGATGCTGCTTCCTGTAAAACTGATAGCTGAATTCTAAATGCTACCAGCCAGGAAGGGCTGTTTTCTTATGACCTCAGCCTTCTTTGAATGAGAAAAATTCATACTCTTTTCCATTTGCTGTAAGTTTGTTGTGTTGGGTATTCTGTTCTGTTCAACGGATCAAGTGACTGTTGGGAGTTGTCATGGTAAACTGGTCAAGATTGTGGTTCTGCATGGCCATCCTGCTTCACTTAGACAATGTCTATTATAATGCTTGTGTTTGTGTGGGCAGGTTCAAAACATGCTGACTGTTTTATGAGAAGACAGTTCAGTAGCAGGGCTTTGCTACTTCAAGAGTGGCCTATAAAACAGTGATTCTGGCTTCACTCAGAAAGTTCACTACAAAAGCAGAACTTGGGCTGAGATTATAGTTCATCAGGAAGGTGTTTGCCTAGCAGTAACATAACCCTGGATTAGAAATCAAGTATGTGAATCGAAAAGATACAAGAAAGAAAAAGAAATGAAGAATACCAACCCCCCACCCCCATGCTAGGCTTTGTAAATTGTTAACAGTATCTTAGAAGCTTTGAGCATTAAAGTGGCAGATGGCATTGGTGTAGGACAGTGACACAAAAAGGCTTTCCCTTTCTCTCATTGCTAGCCACTCCCTATTCCTTCTGCTTTACTGAGAGCTCCAGACAATTTTAATGGCTTCCAAATTTGGTTGTACCTTATTGAATCTGGATATCTTTTTTTTTAAGGATTTTTTTTTTAATTTGGAAAAAAATTAAGCTAACAGAAGAATCCTAAAAATAGTACAAAAACTGTTTGTCTCTCACACAGCTTCCCTAGCTGTTAGCATTGCTGTATTTGCTCGATTCTACCCTCTCTACTTTTCTGTGTAGTTTCCCTTCCTAATCCAGTTGAGTTGGTTGCAGAGATCACACCTTGCACTCAAAGGCTTAGCACGTGTTTACAAAGCACATCTCACATAACTAAACCACAGGCTACCATGTTCAGGAATTTTTAAAATCTGTCACAATAATATTTGCTAATACATAGTCCTCACTAAACTGTCAAATTTTAGTTGGTTTGCTAATGTTCCTACTGAGGATTTTGTTTTCAACCAAAGGAGCTTGCAAGAACTAATGTAGTTCAAGCCCATGCCAATTAAGACATAAACTATCATTCAGTTAAATGTTGTGTCATCTGGTCCCATCTATTTGCTTAGAGATAATAGGGAACATTAGTTACTTCTCTATCAATGTGATAAAATACTATAATGATTGCAATTTATAGAAGAAAGGGCTTATTTAGTTTAGGGTTGCAGAGGGATATGATTCTGTTGCAGCAATGAAGGATTCCTGTTGCCTGCAGGAATAGAAGCTGAGGGCTCACATCTTGAACCTCAAGCACAAAGCAGAGAGAACAAACTAGAAATGGTGTGGGTCTTTAAACTCTCAGGACCTACCTCCAGTGACCTACACTTTCAGGCCTCTCCAAATAGTGCCACTAACTAAGGACCAAGTATTCAAATACCTGAGATTATTAGGAACATCTCTTTCAAATCAACATATAGGGTTTTGCTC
>NC_045030.1:136439514-136450325 GCF_008632895.1 Mastomys coucha | reverse complement strand
AGGCTTTCTGCAAAGTTTCTCCAGCATTGGACAAGTCAGTTCTCCTAACCAGACCGTACCCAAATGACCTTGACTTGGAAAACAAGCTGCTGAGGTGAGCAGATGTAGCAGACTCAGACTGTACAGGACAAGGAGGTTATGTACAGATGGGAATCGATTCAAAGACCAGCCAGCTAATCCCAAGAGCCAGCAGGCTTTTGCATTTCTGGAAAGAATTGCGGTCAATCTAACTGGTTAGTCTAACTACAGCCAGCTATATGTTCTGATTTCAGCCCTTAGTGGATAAATGGGAAGCCTGATAGATCTTAAGAGGTAACTGGCACAGAACTTATGATATTTATTCTGGTAAACATGAAACTGTTTCTCAGGCATCATACTGGCATTGCAGCTTTTGCCTTGTACACTCTCTCCCACCCAAACATATGTTTCATGGCAGTCAAAGAAAACATGCTTTCTTTGAAAAGGCTCTGTCATCAAGGTACATATTCAGCCATGTATGTGTTTGCATCCTCTGGAAGCAAGGGGAAACAAGAAAGGAGATTGCTTGATTTCAAAATTGCTTAGTCAATGTTGGACACATCGGCTTACATTGAGTAGGTATTGATAATCTTTAATATTCCAGAGAACCAGCTTCCTACATTGGATTGCTTCAACAGATGCAGCTTTGCAGTTAGCCAATGACAAAATATTTGTGAGCAGTTCATGTCTTTCCTCCTCCCAGAAACTCAGTAATGTGCCAAATGAGATCATTCCCTCTGGCCCAAGACTTGAGAACATTTTGAATTTTGTATACCCTGATTAGGAACTAAAGAGTACTCTAGTTATCATCAAAGTCCAAATGGAGGGCACTTATATTCCTAGACAGGCATTAGAAAATACCTTAATTAGGACCCAGTGTGCATTGCTATTAAAATCTCTAATCATCTCTTTCATTGGAGGACTCCTTGTGTTATTACAGATTTAGTGTCTGCCAGCAAGACAGAATGTGCTTCAATTTATCAAGTATGTGTGAATTGCTCATGGCCCAAATTGTCTTACATAAAGGCCAGCCTCAGGAAATATTTTCAGAGGATCTGTTGGTTTTCTTTTTTCCCTCAGAGCTTAACTTAGACTAACTTAGGTTTATCTTTCATATTAGACCTATCATATTGGTTGATTTTTACCTCCAACTTTAATTTTCACTATTCTCTTATTGGATTGTTTCTATGCATTCATTAAGGGTCAGAAAACCTAAAGTCAGGATTACATAGTAATAGTGGGGGTATTCGCTCTCTCCTTCTTTCTCTCTCCCTCTCTCTCTCCACCCCTCTCTTTCTCTCTAATATCATCTTTCTACCACTGACAGAGCTAAAATGTAGTTGCTTCTAAGCTTGTTCTCTCTGCTATGACTTGGCTCCAATCCATTCTTTAGCAACACATATTCCATGTCTTCAGAATAAAAGCCCCAAATGTTTACTTTAGCACTTAAGGCTTACTCCACAATCTAGTGTCAAGGATTCTCTCTCCAACTTCATGTCCCACTCCCACTATTTCAAGCAAAGCATCACATTCGCAAGCATATAAAGTCCAGCTCTACATGTGCCAGAGTGTGCTGTGTGCCAGACCTGCAGAAGCTGGTCATGCCACTATCTCCTTTACTCTGTCTCACTACCAATAAATATTCTATGTAACTCCTGATTTCCAGATAGTGAGACAGAGACCAATCGATGTTAAATAAAATACTTAAAGCCAGTTTTCCAAGAAAATTATGGATGCAGCATCTATAACTTGGAATGTGTCCCTCTAACTTCACCTGACAGAATAGATTTGTAAGTGTTTCCCCCTGCATTTTCATGCCTCCATATTTTTTGGTCATGATACTCTCTTCATCAGAAGCAACACTATTTACTATTCCACATCCAGAAACTTCATCTATTTCAACTGGTATCTCCTCCATGAACGCTTCCCTGATCTCGCATAGTGAAACCTCATTTCTCTCAGCTTTGTGTTTTCTTAGCATTGGCTCTAGTATAATATATGTATGCTAGCTTTTCATTACCATAGCAACTTCTATATGCATTTCTTCTTGTTCCTTCCCACTTCTACTCTGTCTAAAAGAAACCTGAGCATACCACAACAGTAGCCTTGTAATGTTGAAGCCAAGAGAGTGCCATGCATGAGGTAGGTAATGAAGTCAGTTATCTGTAATTTCCCTCACAACTCAAGAGTTCCAGGCTGCAGTGCCCCTAGCATCAGGGACTGCACCCTCCACAGAATAGCTGGCATGCCTCTGGGCAGCTGCTGAGCTTACAAAGCAACATTTTCTGATGCAGGTACAGATTAACAAGAACTGACGACACCCTTGCTCCAAATCTCTGTATACTTATCCATCAGTGTCATGTGTATTTGAAAGTGACATTGCTCAGCAGGACTAGCTCAAGGCTGCAGTCTTTTTCCAACTCCTTCTCCATGAGACGATCTATGCTTTATGCTGGGTCTGAGAGCTGATGAGCCATGTGCATATTGATGTCTGCATCATTCAGGGCTCTGCTTGTCAGTCTAGACAGTGCTTTCCAAATGTAAATGTACATCAGAATCACCTAGGGGATGTGGCAAAGCTCACAGTACTGGTTCAGGTAGTGTGTCTAGGGTGATTTTGATCTGCAGGTCTCTGGGCCACACTTAGAATGACTATTCCTGACAATACCTTCACTCACAAAGAGATGTTATTTTTTCTCCTGTCTACTGCTCATGGAATTGGTAGAGCCTCTAAAGGTGGTACAGAAGGAGAAGCCAATCTTTGAACTGGGGATTTGAACAACAGAGTTCCATGAAAGTGTTGAACCCAGAGAAGTGGGTGACATAGACAACTATTTGCCTCCAAGGCAAAAAGATGGGGTGAAGCTGATGATTGCTAATCTGGGTATCTATACAAATTAGAATTAACTGACTGTTCCTCTCCTTGGTCCAGCTTTTTGCATTGGAAAATTATACATCCCCGTAGTGCTTCCTTAGCAGTCCAAGAACCTAGCCTGACTAAGGATTATTGATGCTGGATCTGCCTCACTAGCTAGGTATTTCATTCTATGGTCACTTGTATGCATATAGATCAAAGAGAATAATTTGTACCATCCCTTTATGAGTTGAAATCTGCCTTTCCAAGATATATGTGCTTTGTATTTCTACCCTGTTTAAAATAGACTCCAAAGCAGACATAAAGATACTGAATTCTAGAACCTAGCTGGAAGCAATGTCACACATTTCTCTAAGCCTAGAACTCTGAAGATGAAAATAAGAAGACTGAGAAGCCTTGACTCCTATCTATGCAACACAGTGAAAGCTTGCCTTTATAAACTAAAACAAAACCACAAGAGAATACAAGATCCCATCTCTCTTTTATAATCCTAATTTTCATAGCAACTTTCCTGATGGGTTACTTAAAATCTTTGAGCCTGACTCAACATTTTAATAAAGCAAATAGTGCCCATTTGATGGGTTATTGGGCAGACTCCATAAGATAATATGCACAAGGTGTTTTTCCAAAGTGTCTAGCACCAAGGAAGTAGTCAAAACCAGTAACAGTAACTATTGTTTCAAAAAATAAAATAAAATAAGGGATGCTTCTATACTATTAGATGAGGACGGAATCAGAAAACACTGTGCACCAATCCATTTTCATATGCACTCAGATAGTGAAAATAGTGATACTTTTCACAAGGCTACTCACTAAACCTTCTTATCCAGTATTTGAAATCCTATAAAGACAAGATGAGCTCTCTCTTGCAGATTGGATGAGGAGTTTCTAAAACACCATCACTGTCTATAAGCCTCCAATCCTATGGACTGGCTCCTTGGTAAGTAGAAAGAAAAAAGCTCCAGAAAACCCTAATAGTATGTGGTTTAACTTTTGCAGGTTTAACTTTAGGCTGAACATCTGCATTCTTTGCAATTCATTGTGTTCATACTGTATAGTACATGTATTGCCAGGCCCCAGACATTCAGTGATGCTTACCGAATAACTCAAGGAATTTTGATTATAAATATAAGCCGAGCACACATAAAAATGTTCTGAATTTTTTATGAATCCACCCTATTAGTCCAAGAAAAATCAGCTCAATTCTTTATCTGCCGATTACAGTTTACATGATTTTTGCACTCTGCAGAATCAAGATGATGTCACATGCTGAGGTTCCAATGGCACATTCATCAGTAATTACAGCCCCATGCTTGGAGAGAAATAAAACACAGGAGACTCAGAAATTTGCTATGGTGCTTAATAATGATCTATTTACTAACCATAAATTGGACAGGGATTCAACACTTCAGCCATTTGACTCCCCTGTTCTTTCTTTCCTTTCATATTTCTGTCATTTGTGACTGCTGGAAATAGAGGACAACATGAGGCTTTCTATTTTCGGTTCCTTTCTTACTTCCCCTGTGGCTGGTTGCTTTAGTTTACCTTCACAACAAGAAAGAGGCAAACTGACCCTGTTCACTCTGCTCTGGCCATACTGGGCTTCTCATGGTTTCTTATATAGGCTAAGTGTGCCATACCCTTTTGTCATTTTGTCATTTGTCTCCCACTCATTGTGATACTCCACTTACTGAATTTGGGGATGGGGATGGTAAATCTTTATTCAGAAATTGTTCCCAGCTGGGAAATGGTGAAGAAACCAATTAATAATCCCCTTGACTAATTTTTTTCCCATTTGTAGAAATGGAAATACAATTATCACTGGGTTTTTCTATGGAACGGTGGCAATAGTACATGTAAAGAGCTTAGGGCAGTAGCTGAAATGGGCACAATAAGCATTACTATTTTTTCGGAATTTGTGCTTTACAAAATTACATTCTGTTTCCTTGTATATTCAAAACAACCTCTTAGAGGAAGAGGGAATTATTCTCATTGACTGATAAGGAAATTGAAACTTGGAAAAGGGAGAAGTTTTGTCTAATATAATATTCCCCAGCTAAAAAGGAGGAGAACTGGAATAAGATATTGATCATTGGTTTGCTTAGTCAGTTCATTGCTTCTCTGCTGTCTTAGATATATTATGTCCTCATCCCCACCATCAAGTTCACTAATGAGGATGGGGGTCCATACTGACCGCTAAGCATTACATCACTCTTGTTGCCAGACATGATCTGGGATGCACTAAACTTCCTTGGATCTTATAATACAGGTGAGAGTAAGAGAGTCTGAAGATAAACCATCAAGCATCCCTGGGACAACACTGGTACTGACAATTACAGGGCGTTCTTACCTTTTGTAAGTATGATAACATTGAGTAATTATTTTAGAATGGGAGGGGTTTTTTTTCCAAGAGAAATGGTAAGTAGCCAAGCCAGCCTATCACCTACAGTTAAAACAACACATAGCTGCTGCTATAGAATGAAGTCTACAGAGAGCAAAGAAGGAATAAAATGAGAAAAGACTGGAGGAGTAGGGCAAAGTATAGATTGTGGAAGGCATTGAGAGTCCAAAAAGTAAGTTGGATTTTATTTAAAGTGGTATCAAGTTTCTAGGCAGAAGAATAGTTTCTAATTTACATTTTATAAAGAAATTGATGCTATTATAAAAAAATCATATAGAGTATAATTCTCTAGTGAGATAAACTGGACTTGAATCTCAACTCAATCGCTTTGCAGACTGAATGACCTTACTCATTGAAGACAATGACAATACCAAGTAAATAGGTAGGTTTTATTCTTTGGGATCTGGTTTTGCTTTGCTTTGTTTTGGTTTGGTTTGGTTTGTTTTTTTTGTCCCTATGGAGAAAAATATAATAATGCATGCAAAGTTCTTAGCTTAGTGACTAGCCCACAGTAGGTACTCAATACCTGCCAGTAGCAATTATTATTAGAATTGCTATAGTAATAGGGATACTATTTTACTATTATAGTTACAACATTAGAAAAAACACAGGATGTGGTCCAAATCAGGTACTAAGTTAATGTTGATTGAAATACGTTCTAAGATATAATAAACAATACTTATAAAAGAAGATAGTGGACAGAAGCTTGTCTTCAATTTCTGACAAAGAACTGGGTTTTCTTTGTCTCTTCTTTTTTTTTTTTTTTTTTTTTTTTTTTTTTTTGTCTCTTGTTTTAAGCTCAGGGTTTTATCATATTTCTGGTTGTGCCCTAGTACAGAGATGCATCTGAATATGGAATGAGATGATGGGTAAGGCATAGAAACGAAGCCTTCTCTCTATATGCATATGTCACAAAATCCCAAGGGGCCCATTCATTCCAATGTTAGTGAGCACTTCCTCTGTGCCAGCTGGGCATTGAGCCATTCCATCTTTCCAGAAATAACTGAGTCATAGGCACCTTAGGACATCCTCACTGGGTCAACTTGTCACCTTACACTGTTGAAGATTGTACAGCACAGCAACTAAGATGAATCAAGTGCCAAAGGCATCAGGTGACAACATAACCATGGCTTTTTACTTTGCAGTCTTTTACATAGGTGCCCTTTGGCCAAAGTTATGTGATGAACTTATTAACTACACTCTGGCAAACGGGGATAGTCTGGGTGCCAATGTGGTATGTGAATCACCCATACCCTGCACCACAGACAGACAAAACCCCAGAAAATTGTGATGACACAAAGAGATTTCTTGTTTGTTAGATTCCTGACCTCACCCAGTTCTTTAAAAAGTTCAACAGCCTATCTAATCCAAGGAATGAATGACTACATACAATGAATACACCATTCCTTCTTGAAAAAGAGAGGTCATCATTGTCATAACCATCAATCCTCATGTTACATTGATCTGTAGGAAGTTTGGTACATTAAGACTATAACAACAATGACTGAAATGAAAGGCACCATGTACCCAACTCATCTGTCACAGTATTCTTTTTTATGTATGAGTACCCTATCTGCATGTACATCTACATGCCAGAAAGGGCCAGCAGATCACATTATAGATGGTTATGATCCACCATGTGATTGCTGGAGATTGAACTAAGGACCCCTGGAAAAGCACTCAGTGCTCTTTACCACTAAGCCATCTCCCCTGTCTCATGTATTCTTACTCTAGGTTTTGCCACCTACTTTCATGAACTTATTTCTTCACCCTTAATTATTCACTTTCTTAGCTGTTGCTTGTCCATGAGATGTATTCTAGCTGGACTGGCTTGTTTGCCCTCAGTGAAAGAAGATGTGCCTAGCCTAGTAGAGACTTGATGTGCAAGGGTGGAAGGATACCCAGGTGGACCCCACCCACTCAGAGGAGAAGGAATGTGGGGTAAGGAATGTGGTAGAAGGTGACTGGGAGTAGGAAAATTAGTGGGATGCAAGTGAAAAAATTGTATTTAGTGTCTAATGTGCTTTAAGGTGCTCTGGAAGGTATCTGAGGTGTATAATTTGTTCCTATCTTTAAGAAGCTTAAATTCTTATATGGGAAGCTGGATGCCAATACATTATTATTTATCCCATGAAAAATGGTTAATAAAATCTTCCCTAGAGCTGCCACTGATTTTCTTTCCCTACACTAAGTGATGTTGTTGTGGATTGAATATGAAATGCCCCCCATACAACTGTGTGTTTGTGGCACCATTTGAGAAGGCCGTAGAGCCTTTACAAGGTGGAGCCTTATGAGAGGAAGTTGTATAGTGTAGGTGGGCCTTGAGGCTTTTTAGCCAGATCCCACTTTCTGTTGATTCTGTTTCCTGATTTAAGATGCAATTTAGCCAGCTGCTAAGAACATCTTCCACTATATCTTTCTCAACCAGGATGAACTATAGTTCCCCTGATCTGTAGGTCAAAAATAATCCTTTTCTTCCTTAAGTTGATTTTTGTCAAGAATTTTGTCAAAGCAAAGAGAAAGGCAAGTAATAATAATAATAATTATAATAATAAACTAGTACTGTAAAATAGGGTCTTTACTGCATCAAAACTGACCAAGTAGTTCATAGACTGGTGGAACTTGTCTGTGGGATGAATGAATAAGAGTTTGAAGAAACACTGGACTAGAAATGTCCTAAACTGCTATAAATGAGTGGACTGTTTTAGTAAGACCCTGAATGGCCAAATAAATGAAGACAGAAGAAATATGGTTCATGAGATTTTGGAAACTGAGTTAGAAACCATTCATATTATATTCTGGCAAACAACATGGTTTCCTTTGGCCCTTATCCTACAAAACCTGGGTGACAATGAATTTTAAAATAATGAATTTAATGTCAATGACAAAATGGTGTCCTTTGTGGAAGATTACTCCAAGTTAGGATAGCATCCAGGCTGCATCAGGTTTATTATTATACAGTAAAAGAGAATAGCAAATGGAGTAGACAGATCCAAAGCAATAAACATTTTGGCAAGAAGAAGAACAGGAGAAAGTTTATGGCTAAGTAAAAGGTTGTAATAGTTAAATATGCTAGTGCCTGTCATTAAAGAGAAATCTCATGGTCTGCACTGGCACAATAGGAAAGATGCCATTAACTGAGAAGTGACAAAAGCCTTTTTTTTTTTTTTTCCAAAAACAACTGCATAAGAAAGTGATTTTGCAGATTCAGCCGTCAGGGCATACAGAGATTGCTATATATAGCTGTGGTCCAAGAGTATCAAACTGTATTCCAACCTGCCAACATAACTTGACAGCATCATGCACATGTTACTAATTTTTCAGACATAAAAACGCAAGATTGGTTGAGTTGTGGCGTCTTGTTCAATAGTTCCAGAGAGCTCGGTCAGGTAATATGTGGCTAAGGATTTGGAAACCTTTCAATGGGCCTCTGAAAGGCCATGGAACAAAAAATTTTTTTCTAAAATTAGTCTTATTCATTTTATTTCATGTGTATTTTTCTGCATGTATGGATGTGCACCATATGCAAGCTTGGTGCCTGAAGAAGTCAAGAGGGCATCAGATTCCCTGGAACTAGAATTACAGATAGTTGTGAACTACTATGTGGGTGCTAGAAATAGAACATCAGTCCTCTGGAGGAGTAACAACTGCTATTAACTGCTGAACTATCTCTCCAGGCCTTTACAAGGAGTTTCGAAAATGAAGCCTAAGTTGTAACACAGACTCCAAGACATTGGTTATGAGAACTATGGAACTTCTGTCAAAGAAGGCTACACACATGTAGTGAAGCCAGTCCTAGACAGAGACTGTGTATTACACGCAATAGATCTACAAGGGTAGGACCACATAAAACCTTTGGAAGCAAGACAAGTCCATCATGAGCCCCATATGCAAAACATGGGTCTGTTGAATTCTGTGTTTACCCTGTTGGACTTCGGTCTTGCTTTTGGTTAATCTTTCCTTGTTACATCCTCATTTCTCCTTTTTATTTAAAAGAGAAAATAATTTTGTTTTATACAATATATACTAATTATAGATTCCCTGCCCCCATCTCCTCCCAGGATCTCACCACTACCCCACCAAGCAAAATCAACAACCTTTCTTTTTTTCTGTCTTTCCTTAGACTATAAACAAGTCTCTAAAAATAATAATGAAACATAATGAGATAAAAACAAACAAACTAGGATATGACAAAAGAAACAAGCGAACAATCAGAAAAAGAACAACAGCCAAAGAAAAGATATAAGAAACACATACTGACACTGAGACATATATATTTGTATACACAGAAAAACCATAAAAACAAAATAAAGAGACACAATGTATAAGAAAAGGATCTGTAAGGAAAAATATAGCCAAGACAAAGCATACAGAAAGAAAAAAGATGCCCTTAAGTTTGTTTTGTGTTGGCCATTTATTGCTAGTCATAAGGACTACCCTTAAGTGTGGTTTGTATACATAGTGAAACTGCATTGTAGAAAACTATTTTTTCCTTTGTAAGTAGTTATCCATTGAAGATAGCTTCTGGGTTACAAATGGGGGATTGTGTCTATTTCCCTTCTCAGTATGGAACCTTATCTAGCTTAGACCTGTGCAGGCTCTATACATGCTGCCACAGTATCTGTGAGATCATTCATCCTGCTGTGATTATACTTGTTCCCTTGTGTTTTTCAACTCAACTGGCTCTTAAAATCTTTTTGCCTCCTCTTCTACAGAGTTTCCAGAGCCCTGAGCTATTTGGTGGAAACTTCTTTAGGAAGGAGTATTCTCTGCACATTGTCCAGGTGTGGGTCTCTCTCTGGACTTGTTCCCATCTGCTGCAGGAGACAGCTTCTCTGATGATGACTGAACAAGGCACTGACCTATGAGTTTAGCAGAAAGTTATCAGGAGTCATGTTATTGCTGTGTTCTTTTAGGAAAACAGTAGTATTTTGTTTTTCCCTAAGGCCACGCACTATTTAGTTTCAGGTTCTTGACCACCCAGGCAGTATTGGGGTTGTATTCCATCTCATGGAGTGTGCCTTAATTTCAATCAGCTAATGGTTAGTTATTACCACAAATTTTTTGCCACTATTGCAACAGCACATCTTGCAAGAAGGTCACCATTGCAGATTATAGGGTTTATAACTGGGTTAATGTTTAGCTTTCTCCTTTGGTAATATGTAGAGTAGTTCCCAGTACTCCCAGTACCTTGAACAGTAGTCAGCAACAGTAAATGCATCAGCTAGATGTCTCCATGTTCAATAGGTTCTGTACATATTGTCTCTAGCTTTGGATTAAAAATGCTTACTCTGTAACATTGTGTATTGGAAATGCATAATTTGCTTTTTGATGTTATAGGGGCTCACAGTTAAGAGACTGCCTTGACTCTCAGACAATGCAACGTTAGGCTTGATGAAAAAATAATACTGGGCTGGGCAGTGGCACACCCCTTTAATCCCAGCACTTGGAAGGCAGAGGCAGGCGGATTTCTGAGTTTGAGGTCAGCCTGGTCTACAGAGTGAGTTCCAGGACAGC
>NC_045030.1:136433640-136438466 GCF_008632895.1 Mastomys coucha | reverse complement strand
TTAGTCCCTGGGAGCTCTGAGGGCACTAGTTAGTTCATATTGTTGTTCGTCCTAAGGGGCTGCAAACCTCTTCAACTCCTTGGGTCCTTTCTTTAGCTCCTTCATTGTGGACCCTGTACTCAGTTCAATGGATGGCTGTGAGCCTCTACTTCAGTATTAGCCAGACACTGTCAGAGCCTCTCAGGAGACAACTATATCAGGCTCCTGTCAGTAAGCACTTGTTGGCATCCACAATAGTGTCTGGGTTTGGTAACTGCATATAGGATGGATCTCTAGGTGGGACAGTAACTGGATGGCCTTTCCTTCAGTTTCTGCCCCAAATTTTGTCTCTATATTTCCTACCATGGGTATTTTGTTCCCCCTTCTATGAAGGACCAAAGTATCCACACTGTGGTCGTCCTTCTTCTTGAGCTTCATGCGGTCTGTATCTTGGGTATTCTGAACTTCTGGGCTAATATCCACTTACCAGTGAGTACATGCCATGTGTGTTCTTTTGGGATTGGGTTACCTCACTCAGAATGATATTTTCTAGTTCCATCCATTTGCCTAAGAATTTCATGAATTCATCATTTTTTTAATAGCTGAGTAGTACTCTATTGTATAAATGTACCACATTTTCTATATCTATTCTTCTATTGAGGGACATCTGGGTTGTTTCCTGCTTCTGGCTATTATAAATAACATGCTATGAACATAATGGAGCATGTGTCCTTATTACATGTTGGAACATCTTCTGGGTATATGCCCAGGAGTGGTATAGCTGGGTCCTCAAGTAATACTATGTCAAATTTCCTGAGGAATCGTCAAACTGATTTCCAATGTGGTTGGACCAGTTTACAATACCACCAGCAATGGATAAGTGTTCCTCTTTTTCCATAACCTCGCCAGCATCTGCTGTCACCTGAGTTTTTGATCTTAGCCATTCTGACTGGTGTGAGGTGGAATCTCAGGGTTGTTTTGATTTGCATTTCCCTGATGACTAAGGATGTTGAACATTTCTTTAGGTGCTTCTCAGCCATTCGGTGTTCCTCAATTGAGAATTCTTTGTTTGGCTCTGTACCCCATTTTTAATAGGGTTATTTGGTTCTCTGGAGTCTAACTTCTTGAGTTCTTTGTATATATCAGATATTAGCTCTCTATCAGATATAAGGTTGGTAAAGATCTTTTTCCAATTTGTTGGTTGCCCTTTTGTCCTATTGACAGTGTCCTTTGCCTTACTGAAGCTTTGCAATTTTATGAGGTCCCATTTGTTGATTATTGATCTTACAGCACAAGCCATTGGTGTTCTGTTCAGGAAATTTCCCCCTGTGCCCATATGCTCAAGACTCTTCCCCACTTTCCTTTCTGTTAGCTTCAGTGTATCTGGTTTTATGTGGAGGTCTTTGATCCATTTAGACTTGAGCTTTGTACAAGGAGATAAGAGTGGATCGATTTACATTCTTCTACATGTTAATCCTTTATCTCTTGAATGCCCTGTAATCACTGTTCAAAACAAGTTTACCAGTGACTTCCATGTTATAAAATGCTATGCTTAGTTCTTTGTCCTTGTCAAAACTGTAATATCTTCAGCGTCATTGGCTCAGTTAATGGGTACTCCATCTTCTCTTAATTACATTTTTTCTGCTAGTCTTCTTCTCTTGTTTATTTTTATTTTCTTTCTTTGGCTGTGTACTTTATCCCATGCTCAATATAGTCTTCATACCACATTCTGGGCATTCTATCTCCCATAATACATTCAATTATACTATTTATCATTGGTTTTCATATTGCTTATCTTGAGATGGGAAGAAGCCTTGAGGAAGTGAAGTCCTGACTAAATGTATATTTTGACAAGGGCATGGCCTCTCAAGAACATGAGACAATTGGCACAGCCATTATCTATATGGGCCAGGCTCAAGAGGAGTAAACAAAGCTCTACACAGTGAATCAAGTATGTGAGTTTATGAATGACTCATTGGTGTGTGCAAAGCCTAGCAACTGCAGCTTCTTTCTCCTGGATGTTTACAGCCTGAGATCCCTACCCTACAGAGATGATCTACTGAGATAGCTAACCCTTCCCCCCTGTGTTGTTCTAATAAACATGCTGATGTTCTGAGTTAATGAAGTATTGGTAGGAGAATCCTACCTGATCTCAGCTTCATGGTATGTGTGTCTGTGTACCTGTTCTTTCTTGATTTCCTTTGACACCCCTAGACAGAGTTCCAGGACCAAAACTGTACAGGCCACAGCAATTTCTATTGTAACATCAGTACCAACCTACTACATGGCACTGTCCTCTCTTGTCTACATTAGCTTTCCAGATGGTTCCACCTCCTTTGTTCTGTCTATTCTCAACACAGAAGACATAGTGAGCCAATTCAATTCCACATCAAATTATGCTACTATGCTAGCTAGTGTTTTGTCAACTTGGCACAAGCTAGAGTCATTTCAGAAGAAGGAACCTCAATTGAACAGATGCCTCCACAAGATTAGCTCCATGGGCAAGCCTTTGGACCATTTTCCTGAATAATAATAACTGTAGATGGTAGGCCCAGCTCACTAGGGTCTAGTACACTGAGGGAAGTGCTACTCCTGGGTGGATAGTCCTGGATAGTATAAGAAAGCAAGCTGAGATGTCCATGAAGAACAAACCAGTAAGCAGCATTCTTCCACAGCCTCTGCGTCAGTTCTTGCCTCTACGTTATGCTTTAAGTTCCTACTCCAGTATCCCATAAATGATGGACTATAAATTATAAGATGAAATAAATCCTTTCCTCCACAAGTTTTTTTTAATGGCCATCGTGTTTTATCACAGCAGTAGAAATATAACTAAAACAGCTACTCTCAGTTAGACGATTTTTTACTTCTTAGTAAAAGCCAAAGGTGTTACAGCAACCTTAAAAGCCTCAATTATCTCAGCATCACTTCAACTCTCTGAAGTCATCTCCTACTATGCTTATCCTTATTCTCAACTATATGCACATTATCCCTATGCTATCCCCCCAGTTACATCATGATTCAATTTCAGAATGTATACACAAGCTTTCTCTGGTTTAAATGTGCTGCATCCTGTTAAATGCCAATCTATGGTTCTCATTTCCCTCAGGTCTTTACTCAATATCCTCCTGACTAGATCAAGGACTCTACACTTATAGCTCCAACAAAACTGTCTTGTCTCTTTCTTTTTTTTTTTCTTTTAGTTATCTTCACACAATCTATAATCTAACATGCTACTTATTTTCGTCAATTCAAGATGCCATAGCAAAAGATCATGGACTAGACATTATAAATAGAAGTGCATTTATCAGAGTTCTCAAGGGTATAACAATCTAAGATCTAGATGCAGACAACTTCCAGTTCCTTTTGAAACCTTTTCTCTTGGCCTCTAAGCAGTTTCCATACCTTCATGGCTCATATGTGTGCCCTCACCCCGATTAGGGGAAGTGGGAGGGAGAAATCTCTGCAGAGTCAGCAGCTTTTAGAAGATCACTAACCCCTCAGACCAATGCTCCATTCTCATGGCCCCATCTAAACATAATTATTTTCCCCAAATTCTGTCTCTAAATTCCACCACAGTGTGGCTTTTTACTTCAACTTATGAATCTGTGGGAAGATAGAAATATCCAGTGTTGAATATTACACGCATATCCCGTAGTATATCTTACTGATTCAGTCAGTAACCTCACATAAACAACACTAAATGCCTGACTGATCTTGCTTATTGTCTGCCTTCCTTACTGGAATTGATATTTTATAAAGTTTGGGATTTGTATTCATTTGGGTTCACTATTTTACTCCCTGTGTTTTCAGTAATCCTTGGCAAGCAGTATGGACTCAATAAATATTTACTGATTAAGTGGATGGAACAAACAAATTAATTATAGCCTGATGAAAGCACTAAGTAGGAAAGAAACAGACTGATTGACCAGAATGGAGGCCATCAACCTTGGCTTGTTGTTCAAATCACAGTAGGAATTATTTGCAGATGCCTAGAATTCAACATCCAAAATCCTGCCTTACTTGGTCTAGAAGAGCCCTGGCCATTGTCTTATTTTTAATGTTCTCTAAGTGAGTCTCAATGTGAAGCAAACTTGAGAGTCAATGAATTGAACCTAACTGGAAACATGAGAACCTACTGAAAATAAAATACACAGGGAAGACTTCATCTTTTGCTTACATGGTATCATTTATGTGGAAACTTGGAGGATAAAATAAATAAAGCATAGGCAATTTGAGGGCCAGGAGGAGGTTTAGTTCCTGGCAGAGGATCAGAATAAGAGCGAAAGCTTTGGAGTGCAATTGAGTTTGGCGTATTCTCAGAACACAAGATTATTGTGGGTGGTGCAAAGCAGGAAAGAAGAGTGGGACAAGATGAGATTAAAAAGATACACAGGAACTGCATTATGCTGGGCTTGGTAAACTGTGCAAAGTATTAAAAAAACAAAACAAAACAAAACAAAAAAAAAACAACTTGCTCCATGAGATGAGAACTGTGAGAAGATTTTTGAGGAGGATGTGATATGGTTTACTGTGCTACATAAAGCCATCAGTGAACACAAAAAGAACCCAGGAGGCTGCTTTGGTACTCTAAGAGCCTGAACTAGGTTAATGGCTAAGGGTGTCCCATGCTATCTATATGAGTATAGTCAACTCTGCTCAGAGAAACTCACACACAAGGCTCATGGTTTGAGGAAATCTTTCCAGAATTTTGTAACATTTTAAGACCTAGCTATTTCTGTGATTAGTAGCTTTAGAGGCTTAAGTCTCTATGCCCCAATTTACCCAGGCTACCCTAGTGGATCAGGTAGTAGAAAAGGAGCTATATACCTATCAAATGATCTAATCTG
>NC_045030.1:136433140-136433630 GCF_008632895.1 Mastomys coucha | reverse complement strand
TAATTTTCAGTCCTGATTCTTTTCTGCTTTCTGGAAGATTAAGACATGAACACACATAGAAATGACAGAAGAGAAAATAAGTTAACTATTCAAAGTGAGATATAAACAAAAATAGGTAACTTCTATCTTTTGTTTGGCACTCATCCTATGCTGAGCCTTAATATGCTGAGCCTTAATATGGGTTTTGCCCATGTTCCTGTTTTGTCTCCATCACAATTCAATTCAATGGTGTAGAGAATATGATCCCATGATGATGATGATAATAATCATGACTAACATTCCCTAAATGCTTAGTATCAGCCAGTTATTAAGCAAGGTGCTTTGATATATATCACTTATTATCATTCTATAGACGAGGATAACGAGAGCCAGACACAGTAAATGATTTATTTCAAGTTACAGAGCAAGGCAGTTGAAGTTCAGAGAGTCAAGCATGAGTGATCTTAAAGAGTTATAAGCGGTCCTTGGTTGGTGGTTGAGACCCTGGGAG
>NC_045030.1:136417854-136433130 GCF_008632895.1 Mastomys coucha | reverse complement strand
GGCTCCTACCTTTTCTAGAAGATACATGTATGCAATGAACAGGCAGAATACACAGGGGGAGATAAAAAGAAGGGCACCATGAAGGAGCTAGGAGACTGTCCCACTTGGCTGGAGTTGAGGATGTATAATGGGGAATAATGATTCAAGACAGTTGTGCCTTTTGGTGTTCATAATCATGCCACTGGTACTAATCATACCAGGGCCAGTTAGGACCTGTAGCCTCCTATCAAAATTGCTTGTCACCCAGATCTTCCTCCTGAAGAGCTTGATTCTTTTAAAACCTCTATTATTCAGCACCCATGAAAGAAATTTCATCTTATGCCATAGAATAAAAGACTTTGGAATGGGACATTCATAGTAAACCCCTACTCTCAAAGCTCAGGGCAAGTTAGCAGAAGAGGGGCTACAATGATTGTGGTGGTGGTGTGGTGTGGTGGTGGATTACTTCAACAAAACTGTTTCCTGCACACAACAGGGCAGATGCACATATAAAATCACAACTCATAAAAGCAAGCACAAGGCCCGTATAAGCTCAAGCCAAACAAAATCCCAACATGAAGGAGAAGTAGGCATGAAGTCCCACCCATGGCAGGACAGCTGTTGTCATTTGATGGCTGCTGGGAGAGAGGGAGGGTCAGTGTCCTTTACTAGTGTATTCAGAGTAGGACATGCCAGAGTAATTAGCTAACACAAACTGGACTTGACGGATATTTGAAAATGAGAAAAATATATAGAAAAAAAGAGAGAACCTGAAGTTAGGTGAGTATGGAGGTAGGGGTGAATATGGGAGAAGTTGAGGGATGATCAAGATATATTATTTCAAATTCTCAATGAAGGAATAAGAACATTAATAAGATTCTTAACCTCACTCCAAGTTACAACAAAGAATATATTGTCTAACACAAACTCTGATTAATAATAAGTTGGCTCACAATAAATCAGTAAATGATAGCTATTCAATCGTACTTGTTCTCTCCTGGGTAGAAGTGACCCTTGGGCATTTAGGAGGGTGATAAAATATTTGAAGAAAGACAAAAAAAATACATGAGAAAGAACCCTAGCACTTCTCATCAAACTAAGCAAGAAAGTTAATCTCATAGTACCATAGTACGCGTAACAGGATACATGCCAGTGATCTAAATGCCCAGAGCAATATGAGTTTGGTGACACAAAACATGAAGCAGCCACAAAAAATAACACTGTATTTTGGAAATGAAGTAAAACTACATATTCTAACAAGAAAGATGTTTCCAAAATATCCTAAGTGGTGGGTGGGGATAAAGCAGGTCGTGAAACATTCCCTGGGATATGATTTCAAATCCAAGAGCGGTTTATACATTCACACACTAGCCAGATATATCTAGCAGAGTGCCAGCATGCCATATAGATTGACTTTCACTACATTCTATTGACCTTTATAACAAACTCATGGTATTTTTATAATTAAGAAAAATACTCATATTTTCATTGTAGCAAGACAAACAAAGTCTCCATCTTAGATTATCCTTATCCATCCTGTCTGTTATAACACTTTGTCAGTGCTCATATGTTGGACTCAGTAATGCATTTAGTCATTTTCTCTCATGACTTTCTCATGAATGAACTCAAATAAAACAACAATGTATTAACCAGACTATAACATAGCCCAATGGAGTGGCAATTGATTAAAGAATTTTACCCACGGCATAGGTGGCAACCAGTAGAAAAGTCTCCAGAGAAGGGCCCCGGAGATTTTCCAACATCATTAATAATTTATGTGATATATAAAATGTACTTACCACGTCTGAAGATGACTCAAAGCTGGCAGAGGATCAAATAGGTTGAAGAACAAAATTGAGAGGCAAAGTGAACTCAGATGGGCTGGTGTACTGGGCTAAAATTTAAAAAGTGAAATTTAAATAAGATAAAGAAAAACTACCCAACAAAAACCTTAATAGTCCATTTTGTGACACTGGAAGAAGGGACAGTGTCTCAAAAGCAGATCACATACAAACTCACCAATCAATAAAGAAAGATTTATGGTTTGAGTTGAGCCATATATATATATATATATATATATATATATATATACACACACATATATATATATATATATATATATAACTCAAGATAGCAGATTAATGAAGGTAGAATATTTAGTTAGTAAAGTGTCAGAGTACCATTTTGAGGTATATTAATTAAAGTACCATTTCCAGATTCTGCTAAACATAATTGTTTTCCTGTAGTGTCAATATTCCTTCCTAGGGTCTCCTATTCAATTCTAAATATCACGTTCTTTGAGGATCACTGAAAAGATGTAATGCCTCCCAAGGAGAAGCAGAAGTTCATAGTAGGAAAAGGCTTGGCAGAGACTTGGAGCCTATGAAGCAGGAAGGTAATATATAGGGTACTTACTCACTAGCCATCAAATGCCAAGTCTCTACTGCTTTCCTATAGAAAGGTTCTTGCCTTAGATTACATGGGTGAAAGGATCACTGCCATCCAGTGGTGGAAAATAGGCAGGGTGAACAACTAAGCCTGTCAGACAGTTTTTCTGAACTAGAGAAGGTCCTGCTGGAGGTTAGGAAGGCTGATAAGGCAAGAGGGTTCACTGGCATGAACTGATGCCAGTGGCAGAACTGTCCTAATAAGGCCTTTGGCTTTGAGGGACTACATGTCTTTTCCTGGGTCACTGTCAATATTCCTTTCTGTGTGCCCCGTACTGTGCAATGAGCCCATATTGTGCAGTTCACAGAGTGTTAAGGGCAGCTTTGTGGGACTTGCTTGACTTCTATCTCATTTATCAGTGTTCCAGACCCCTGAAGAGTAAGCTACCACAGAGGAGGAGCAGATGATGGAGATAGGTCAACTCAAGTTCATACTTGATAGCTTCTCTATTTCTTTTCACTTCCCTTCAAATAACACTCAGCACTTAACTAAAAACCAAAACAACAAGAAACCCAGAACAACAACAACAAAACACAACTACAACGTCTGCTCTCAGTGACCTAATTTCCTATCCCATTATGCTTCCTCCCTTCATGTGTCTCACTTGAGGACAGAGTTCTTGCCATTCTTTCTTCTTACATTTCCCTTGAGGTGCCTCACCATTCACTCTCTTACTTCCTTCAAGGCTCAATTCAGATCACCTACTCAGTGAGCTTTTCCTGGCCACTTGTTTAAATTCTATGTTGTGCAGGTTTACACACACACACACATACACACACACACACACACACACACAGATGTGCACACACACACAATTCCAACCACCTTATATAATCAATATAACACAATATGCATTTTTATAGTTCATTTGATGTCCTCTCTCTATTGTACTGTAAATTCTTTACATGTAGATATGGAGTTCTCATATCTGATGTGTGTGTGTGTGTGTGTGTGTGTGTGTGTGTGTGTGTGTGTGTGTTTCTTGGCTTCTAGCACACTTGCAAGCACCATAGTAGGTGCTCAGTAAAGCTCCGATGGACTGCCTCTCAAATCCATGTTATTGTGTTCTCTTATTTCAACAATCATATGCTAGTAAAAAAAAAATAAAGTTTAATTTAAATAAAAAAGAAATTTCACTTTTAAAACTGGCCTCAAAACTGATAATAAGAAATTGAATGCTAAGTAGTAAGATTTGAGATGCCTCTGTAAATTTTTTTCAGTTTCTCTCATTTGTCATGTAACTATGTCACATTACTTCTTGGCTGATGATAATAATTATAGTAGCTGATATTAGCTAAGTACTTACAGCGTATCAGCACTATGATAAACACTTTACTTGATTAAGATATATAGTTGTTATGATAGTCCTCTGAAGTTGGTACTGTTAAAATTCTTATCTTAAAGATCATGACACTGAAAAGCCAGGAGGTATGCCCTAGTCAAGGTCATGACTAAGATCAGACAAATTTCAAGGTACATGTTACCAACCTTTGTTATCAATGTAAGAAAGAAAATTGTTGCTAGTATTAATCATGCATCAGCAGCTATGCTGATTATCACATATCATCTCTTTTAAATCTTGGAACAAGATTGTGTGTTATTGTTATATGACTGTTTTCAGTACTAAATTACCTGTAATGTGTTCAGATATTCAGTCCCTCTTAGCATCTGCCTTGGTTTCCTGAGACACATGTTTGGTTCTCTTTCTGCACATCCCAGATGGGATGCTGGGAAAGCTGTACAATACCTTGTACTCTCTGTGCCTCTGAAACAGATGAGGATTTCAGTCCTTACATGTCCTATCATCCCATCTGAGAATATACTTCTTGCTAGCTTGCTTCCCTATCCTGCCAATTTTATCCTAATGTGTAGTTTAAACTTAGCTTTCTCTAGGAATCCCTCTTTGGCCTTTCTGCCATGATCTCTCTCTCTTACCATGAAGTTCATACACTACAGGACTCCAGCTTTATGAGGCTGGCTTTCTTTCCATTCAGCTATGTCTGTCTCTGTTAGACTCCAGTCCCAGACAGCAGCTGAGTCCTGTACTCCTTGGAACTCCCTGAGTCAATAGTATGAATGTAAACAGTAGACCCTCAGTAATTTCTGTGTTGATTTAATCATATTACTGTGACCTCATAGTTGAACAAATGTTCTCTTTTCAAGGTACTCTCATACATATTATCTCACATTGTCTCACAGCAGACCTGAGAGATAAGAGGAACAGATCTGATTTTTCTCATGTTGACAGTTAAAGGAATTGGGATCCAGGGAAGTTAAATCATTTTTCTTAGGTCACATACCTGAGAAGTCAGACTCCCCTCTGGGACTTTACACCCTGGAGTCTTTGTACGAGACCACATTGATTCCACAGAAAGATGCTACTGGTGGGAGCAATGCTAATAACCTTCCTATAAATGTCTTGTCTTCATTCCATCACTGGAATAAAGCAAAGGCAATACAAAATGCCAAGAGGCAATATGTTTGCTGCAGACAGGGAGGTAAGGTAAACTTATCCACTCTACAGAGAAGTGCCTGGAGCTCATCAGTTGAACAGTGATAACTTGGCTATAACTTGTGTGGAGAGGACTGATGACTGAATGATGTCTTCTACACATGGCAAACTATCTTAGCCCCCAGTAGAAAGGAGAAAGCCTAGCAGATGGTATGATAACAGTGAAAGGGCACTTAAGATAATAGAAATCTGGGTACAAGATCTAACTCTGTCACCTACTATGGGTGTGACCATTGGAAAGGCTCTGAAACTTCTCTGTTGCTCTACTTCCTCTCTAGGAGACTCCAATTTGCAAGGCCACTCATAGCTAGAGTATTTAAGTTTAAGATACATATATCTATAATCATAAGTTTAGGATCTATTCAATCATACTCAGACAGTAGACAAATTTTCTTTGGTGTAGTGTGACAAATATTTTCAAATTCTAACATGGGAAGGTGAAATGAAATGATTTTGTAACAACATGCAGATGTCAAAGTGTGTATCTGCTTTTTAAAAATGGAACTTTTAAGCTATTGTTGATAACACATGCCTGTATTCCCAGCACTTGGGAGGTTGAAGCAGAAGACAAGGAATTCAAGAATAAACCATTCTACTATTGATACCTGTCTCAAAGTGGGATGGGTAGCAAGACAAAGCAAACAAGGGGGCTTAAAATAAACTCTGATTTTTCATCTTCCTAGAGAAATGATCTGGATATGTAAGCTTTACTCATCTGTTTACTGCTTAAAGTAAAGTGTAGTTGGTAGTGTAATAAGTACTATGGAGAAAACTGAAAGCCAAGTAGGAAGTTAACAGTTCTGAAATGGTATGGTTGGAGATCCTACAAGGCCAACAGTTGTATAGATGGTGTACAGGGGGAGCTTCAATGATCAAATGGCCACATAGTCAGAAGTTCCCTGTGAATAAGAAAGTAACATTGCTTGCCATTTTCATGTGGACTTTATGGATGAAGAGTTAAGGATATTCATATCTTTCACATGCCAAGTACACAGTGAAAAGATAAATTGTGTGTGCTGATGTGAATCAAAACACAACTTTAAGACTGAGAAAAGGCTCAGTCAGTAAAACACTTGCAGCACAAGCTTGAGGAAGTAAGTTTTAATCTCCAGCTCCTATGTAAAAAGCTGATAGTAGTGTAAACCTATAATACAAATGCTGGGGGACATGGAGACAGGAGGATTCTTGAAGCTGAACAGCCAGCCTTTCCATATCAGTGAACCCCAGTTTCGGTGAAAGACATTGTCTTGAAAAATAATGTGGAAAATTACAGAGGAAGACATCCAGCATCAACCTCTGGCTCCACATGTATGTAGATGGACCTACACATGTGTTCTTGCACACCTACTTATTCATACACACAAACATGTACACACCACATATACTGGACCAACATGCATGCATGTGTGTGCACTTACACACACACACATACACACACACACACACAATTAACAAACATAATTTTAACAAGTTATTTGATTTCACAACGGTGGAGTTTCCGATAGAAAAATGCATATCAGTGCCTGGAAGCAAGACAGGAGAAGAGTGTGCACAAGAGCTGTTTGGACAAATCTTTGGCAGAGTTCTACAAAGTCCTTGCTAATGAAAACCAACTGAACACCCCAATAAAGCCAGATGCATTTCCTAAGTAATGGGGTCAATGCAATTATCCTGATACCCATAACCAAACTCCTAACTTGACCTTATATGTTAGGCCAAGGCTGTTACATGGTAGTAAGATTCAATTCTAATTAAACAATAGTCAACTCTGTTGACCCAAGCACAGCATGGCAAAGTTAGGGAGGGAAAAGAAATGAATCATGTTGCATTCTCTTGCTAGTAATTTCTAGTCTAGTTTAGGACTTGACAGATTATTTCTCTGTATATCCATATGAGAAGTGAGTAGTTTAAACATGTTTAACTATGTTCTACAGTAAAGTATTACTTCATGAAATATATATATATATATACAATATATACATATATATGCATATAAATGTATGAACTACATATTTGTAAACTATGTATAACCATATAAAATTACAAATGTACATGGAACAAGCATTTCATGAAGCCATATTTATCTTTATTGTATGAAGTATACACTGTTGTTTCCTTCCACTTTTGTAGGTAATTTGTTTTAATGATCCTTCTTACTCATGAAGTTGATTTCCTGGTAAGTAATGGTCTCAAGTGGAAATGCTGCTATTGACCAACAGTGGCCAAGTCTTCCCACATCCTAACTTGTTGGGGTCTTTACTAAATGTGATTCATTGAAAGGGCATGCTACAATGGAACCTAGAGACTCATGCCTTATCTGTATCTCCAGTTCCAACACATAATCAAGTACTCCTTTCCAAACCTATGGAATCAACCAGAAGTTCTTTGAATTCATCCTGTGAATCTTAATGTGTACATGCACATGAACACACACACACACACACACACACACACACACACACATTTTTTAAACCAAAGACAAGCTGTGCACTGCCAAAAAGAAATTCAGTTCTCAAAAACACAGGCAAATGACATCATCTGTAGTTGCTGTTATGCCATCCTTACCTGCATAAGAGCTTTCCATTGATTATCTAACTGAAGTCCTCATGACAACCCTACTTTATAAGCAAGGAAGCTGAGTCTTAGAGCACTTCAGTAATTTGCTGGGAGGCACCAGCAGGACAGTTATGAGAGGGGCAGGACTGTGCTTTTCCTATGATTTTCTTTCCATGATTGGATTATGAATCTACTGTTGTATCCATACTGCCTCCTCTCATATCCCTCCCAAGAACATATTCAAAGGCCTTCCATCTGCCCTACAATCCCAGGTTCACACTCAAATTGCTCAATCATCCAAGGTAAAGATCAGATACAAAACAATACTTAACTATGCCATTCATTGAGTATTTTTGTTTCCATGGAGTATGCAAGTCTCCACTTAGACCTTTCAGTCATACAGCAAATGTGGAAGGACGGAGAAGAAAACCAGACTCACTTAGCAGAAACATCTTATCCAAATCCCCACAGTAGGTTACAGCCAAGCTGCAACACTGCCTCCCTTCTGGCCTGATAGTGCACTTGGACAGGCTTTCTCAAGAGCTCCTAGCTTCCTCTTATTCGAAGCCTAGCTCCCTTTAAGTCAGAAGAAAAGGTAGCTCCTTTTCTGCCTTCCTCCACAGAGAATTTACACCACCAATTTCAGAAATGCATGAGCTCTCCTCATACACTGCCTGAGGGACAGGTTGCCCCGACCTCAAGGAGGCTGTGCTGCGGACTGGCAGCATTTCTATTTCTGTCTTGCAATTTGTAAAAAGCTCTGCACTATGCTTAAAAGAAAAAAAAAATCATAGATTTCTTGATAAAGGGAAAAGGCTCTGTTCCTCCCACAGAGGCAAAATGCCACCAGCCACTAGCAAAGCAGCTCATGGAAGTCTCTATGGAACAAAATGCTGCGAACCCACAGCAGAACTCTGTGGTGTACTGGATGGCATAAGAGGAGGTAGAAGGAAATAAATGGCCCCCATTTAGTCTCTTCAGCTGAGGACCTCCCTCCATTGAGAATATCTCCTCTGTTTCTGCCACAGAGAGGGGTGTTTTTACAGTTTGTATGTGGTCATGTCACAAATGACTAGTTATTTATTAAACACTGCATCAATTCTAACTTTTTTTCATATCTTCCCCTTCACAATGTAGACCCTTTTCTTTTTTTCCCTTAATGGTTCTTCAGTCAAACCTCTCTCTCTCTCTCTCTCTCTCTCTCTCTCTCTCTCTCTCTCTCTCTCTCTCTCTCTCTCTCTCTCTCTTGCACGCACGCATGCACGCACGCACACACACACACACACACACACCCAATAAAAATAAAAGCAGGAGTTCTTTATCTTAGCCTCAGTATTCTTATCTATAAAGTGAATACACATAATCTAAAGATCTGTTAGGTTATTTCAGGGACAGTTTGTTAACAGTAAGCTCAGTAAGCTAATTTCAAATTGAGTATGTGTGTGCATGCATGAGTCAATCTCTCTCTCTCTCTCTCTCTCTCTCTCTCTCTGTGTGTGTGTGTGTGTGTGTGTGTGTGTGTGTGTGTTTTGAAACAGGGTCTATAACCAATATTGGCCTCTAAATCCAGCTGTAGCCAAGAATGATCTTGAACTTCTTCTGCCTCCCAAGTGCTGGGATTAAAGGCTTGCACCCTCAAACCCACTTTGCACTTTGTTTTGTGCTGGGGGGTGAAACCCAAGGGCTTAACCATGGTATGTAAGCTGTGTACTAATTGAGTTATGTTTCTATTCCCCAAAACAGTCTGGGTTTGTTGGTGAGGGAAATTGAGTTGTTAGATAATAGGGAAATAATAATAATAATAATAATTATTATTATTTATTATTATAATTATTATTATTATTATTATTATTATTATTATTATTATGCCCAGGAGAATTCTGATAAGCTCATGAAGAACTGCACTGCCTATTCTCAATGTTGTTGTAGTTTCATTCTCTATATTGGCATTTGGTACTATAAAGCCTGGCTAGTCAGTTAGCTCTTCTCTGTGTGCCATTTTCTCTTTCCATGTGAAGGTAGTGAGTGCAATCCACCCTTGTAATAACTGAGGTTTCAACCTTGTAGAGCTTAAACCTAGTGCCATTCTCACCTCAGTAGAAGCATTCTGTTTGACATCAAGAAAATCCAAAGGGGTGTTAAAGTTTCTTTGTGCCTGCAACTCCCTCTCAGTTTGGCAAGACTGGCTCAGGATTTGATGCTTTCATAGATTTTTAATATCATGAATGTACAAAATACCTCAGCTTCTGAATCTGGATTGTCAATTACCCAAGTGGCTCCTTCCCAGTGGTGTTGCTAACGAGATCTGTGCTTGCTGTTGCTTGCCTACCTCGTACATGCCCCTGACTCACCTGCTTCCCACTGCCTGCTTCAAAAGAATGAGATGCATTTGGAGAATTGAGGATGCTACCATGGTATTTGGGGAAAAACAGAAATGAGAGGAAATGAAACATAGCCTTTTGCAGTGCTTCAGAGTGATTCATATCAACCCGTCTCTGAATCCATGTCATTCTGTCTCCTGGGACTGAGTGTGCTCACAGTCAAATAGTGATGATTTTAGGAGATATCTTATAAGGTCACTATGGAGACTATGTGATTAAAGAATCTAGACAATATCTCAACAACTGACACTTATGCTAATTGTAATTCTTCCTGGCTAAACTGGTCTTTAAGAACTCCATTTCAAATGGCTGTATTTTCTGGTCATCTCTTTTTACCAAGTGCACTAGACACAAGGCTATATATTGTATATATCGTAAAAACCCTAGTAGGGAGAGAATTGATGGAAATTTTTGGTTTTCCTGTTTATGTACTTCCTCAGCAAATGCTTATTGGCTACCCATTCCATGCCTGGCACCAATTAGGTGATGAAAACATAATGGTGGCCAAAGTCCTTGATTAGTAGAATCAGGACTCTAGAAGTGGGGGAAGGAAGAGAGGAAACAGAAATGAACTATGTCACTTATTGTCACTGATGAGCTTGGTGACATTAAGAGAATAGAACATGTGGTTGGGGTTAGGGAACATGGTGAGAAGAAGAGTAAAATGAGATGAGTCCACAAAGGAAGGCAGGGAATAGATCATTCCAGTGTTGTAGTATGCCTTCATCCTAAGTGTATTGTAAAGTAAATTGGATTTGAAACACAGAATCAATATACTCAATGTTTTGAATTTTTGTTAAAGTCTGTGATGATTGTTGTTTGAAGTTGAGAATGTCTGGAAGACTATTACATTCTGACATAAAGTTGCTCCTTCCTCAAATTGAAAACAACAGTGTTTAGGTGGTTTCTTATAGTCAGTACTAAATCACATTTAAGTCCTGCCCTAGGGCATGCATCCCAATGATGGTGGGTGGCAGCCTGGACCATGTACATACACATTCTTCCCACTTGTGCATTTCTTGTCAGTAGAATGCATGTATCATCAAGGCATTTTGCACCCCAAGTATTTTACCTCTTCCCCAGATGAAACAGCTGTCGGTGGGAAAGATAGTACTTCATCCTGGTAGAACAATAGGCAGTGGAAAAAGAAGTACTTCAGGGTAGAGGCTGAACCACTGTATGTGCCCATGAGTATGTACATTTATTTGCATAGGCTTTCCCAAGTCCTTTCAAAGTGATACACATGGGGATGCTTTTATGCAGGAGCAGAATCTCTTCTGCCATTCTTACACTTAGAGCCAAGAAATTCAGAATGTCTGTACCCATCTGCACAATCTTATGTAAGTTAGTATGTGTCTGTGATATAAATGGCATAGCCATAGCTATGGTGCACTGAACATCCATACGTAGCAACTTAAAAGAGTGGAAGTGAGTAGGAAGCCATCGCACTAGCCCAAGACAAAGATGATATTGGTCCAGATGAGGTTACAGCTGAGGTGGTGGGGGAAAGGGGCCAATATTGGGATCTATTTTGAAAGTAGTCAACAGGATCACCTAGGGCCTAGGATGTGATATGAAAAGGAATAAAAACAAAACTGGAAACAATTTGGGGTTTGAGTCAAGAAAGCAGGTTAGCAGAATCCATGTGGAAATTCCTCCACAAGTCATGCTATGAGCAAGTTATGTTTTAAACTGTCCATTTAAGTAGACAGCTAACCAAGCACTATATCGCGAGCTTCTTCTCATTAAAAAAGCTAACTTCAGTGTGGCTCTAAAAACATCTTCAAAAGGCCACTGGGAAATTAGTAATCCTTGATATTTAGATACTTACTTTGCTTTAGAACACTTTTTCCTGTTCTTATTGGTTTCTCCAGGTTTCTTATTCACAGTGTCCTGATACCTCTCTTTCTCTCAGTTTCTCACTTACCATTTCCAAATATCCCTTTCTGTGTGTGTGTGTATGTGTGTGTGTGTGTGTGTGTGTGTGTGTGTGTGTGTGTTTAAATTCAGGACTCCAAGGCCTTCCTCTGTAGGGAATGTACCTTCATTCAAGGACAAGGATGCTGTTTCCTGGACCAGTTCCAAGCAGCCCAGAACTCCTTGACTTCACCCAATCCCTCTCCTCCATAAAAGAAAAAGGTACTTGAAGCAGGAAGCAGAGCCAAGTTAAGCTGAGACAATGAGCCAAGTGCTGAGAAATTAAAGAAAGTAATGCTGACGAGGGGGGAAAAAGAATTAATCAGGAACTCTTAAGGTCGTTGTGATCTCTTTGATTGCATTATCATGTAGTAGCAGAAATCTACAGATTGATTAATACTCCTGCAGAAGAGAACAAATGTAGGCTACCCAGAGCTGCATCTTCCTCTGCATGCTGGCAGGTGACTGCCAGTCCTTACTCCTGGGTCAGCCACATTTCCTGCAACTCACTACTTCTTAAGGTAGAGATTGTGGGGGTGGGGAAGCCCCTAGTACCTTTAATAAGTTTAAATCTGTTTTCTGTGCATGATGCCCCCTAAGTCATTTTAGATCATTCTTTTCACCACCTCCAAGTATCACATTCTCGATGGCCTGGGACAGGCTTTGAATGGACAGAATACTTCTGGAAATCCACATGGGAACTTCCAGCCTGTCCTTGCCCCATGTGTTCTGGCTGTGACTTACATTTCATATAACCCCTTAGAGCTTCCTATTCTCCTGTTTATATTGCCAGAGGAAGAAGGCAATTATCATTTCCAGTGATGCCTTACAGACTTGTACTCTGTGTGTCAAAGAAGACATGCTGTCTCATCCCTACCAGCTACAGAGAAAGGTAAAGAGACAGAGAAGACAGTTCAATAAAGAGACAGACAGAGAGACAGACAGAGAGACATACTGACAGACAGCCACAGACAGGACTGTCTCATACAGGTAAGCATGGGAAAGGAGCTACCAATTAAAACCAGATCCAAGTTCTTCAGTTCCACTTATGTACCAGTGACTAGTATAAGTGCTTTTTATTGGTGCTGTAAGTAAGGGCACCATTTCACAGCTGGAAGAACCAAAGCTCTGAGAGTTTTGCATACTTGATGGAGATCACAAGGCTAGAAAGGAGAAAAGCCAGGGTTTGAACCCAAATGTATTTGACTTCAGTGCAACTGCCTACAACTAGCTAAGCATACCTTGTAAAACAAGAAGTATACTTCTATTCCCACTAACTTTCTTCCCTATAAATAGAGGAACTCCATCTATCTCTAAAAGTCTTGAAATGCCTACCAAACCACTGACTGCAACCCTGATCTTTATCTTTTTATTTTTTTATTTTATTTTTTATTTTTTTACTAAATGGTACCTTTGTACTCATGTATCCACAAACTCATTTGGCATTCCAAACAGCTTGCTCTTGATGTGCCTCTTTCTACCAGCATGAGCCCAGTTTCTAGGATTCCAACTTCAGAACCATCCCTAACTCCTCTCTGTCTGAGCACCAAGGTAGGATCAATTCCTCCCTGTACCATCTCTTAAATTTAATTTTCTGCCATTTCAAATTTTTCTAATATATCTTTTGTCTTATTTAACAGTGCATAAACTACCTGTTCAACAGTTTTCAGAGGTCAGACATTCCAGGCTACAATTCTAATCAGTTTTACTAGTAAAGTATAAAATTATTAATCAAGGAAGTTGTACAACCCTTTACTCCAATTCCCATAATTTTGACATTTTGGGACATTTTCTTCAGCTTTTCTGTCTGGCTAAACATTCTTTTTGTAATATATAATTTATTTAATTTATTCTTCTCTCATATGTTATATCCCAACTACAGTTTCCCCTCTCTCCACCCCTCCCAGTCTTCCCCCCCCCATCTCCTGTCTCCCCAAAATCCACTCTGCCACCATTTACCTTCAGAGAAGGGCAGCTTCCTCCCCCCCAGGGTTATCAACCAAACACGGCATATCAAGTAAACTCCTTCTAAATCATTTAAGAGTAAGTTGAATGTCATATTTCTTTATCCATATATACTTTAATGTATACTACATATGAAGGAAATTTTGATTCATTGCCCCAAGACAATGAATAGAATGAATAAATTAATACACAATCTTTTTATGTAATCTAAAGACTTTTTCCAAATTTAAGTAATTAACCCAACAATAAAAGTTATCCAGTGTAGGAGTCAAACATGAATCAATTCCAGAGTTGGTATTAAATTTCACTTTAGTCCTCTTTAAAAAGATAGAACTGTTTTTCAGTTTTTCTTATCTTTTAAGACCTTGACATTTTCAAAGAATACACTGTCCTCCAATTCTAGCTATAATTTTCAATGTCACAGTAGACAGAAAAGCAGAATATCATCTGACTTCCCAACTTCAGAGTTACAGAATTTGAAAGAGTCTAAATTTAGTGTTATTCTACTGGGTCTCAAACATTTCTTAAAATTTCCATCATATCACAGACTCAACAGTATCAATATTACTTCACATTTTACATTCAATTCATTCATTCAATAATAATCATTTTTGCATAATCACTCTCAGTCTATAAGTGGGCTGTACCAAAATTATGAGAAATTAATTTAATGAATATGTTAGATTATATGACAAAACAACCATTTCAGAAATTTCAAAATTAAGCATGTGAATCCATCTTCTGAGTATGGAGATGAGCTTTAGTTTTAAATACAGGAATACTTGGAGAAAAGAATGAGGGGTCTGTATAATCCAGCTACCTTAGTAAAGTGAATTTCTAGTACCAGGCATGATTTTATTCCTGTTGAGTAGGACTCAAGTCCAATTAGGCAGTTACTGCCAAGATATGAGTGTTACTGTTGAATCGTTATGGATGTCATGCCATTCTGGTCATTGTTGTCCATACACATCACAGCTGGGTAGGACTTATGATTACTTCCCTTCTTTAGCAGTTTACATAATACCTTCTGTTTCTATAAAAGCCAGAGTTCAAGAAGGAGACTTTCAGTTCAGATCCAGCTCAAATCTTTCAAGTCCTATATGTGATACCCTAAGCAATGAGAACTTAGCTTCAACCTCCAGGATGCATTCAAAGGGGAAAATAGTAGCTTATATTATTTTGGGAGTTTCTTGAACTGTACTGACAAACAACTCAAAAGGAAGTTATATTGAGGTACACCATTAAACATACTAGCCCATAAAAATGGGCCATTGATTTTAAAATGAGTTTGTTATTAAAAGTTATGTAATAATGGCAATGACGCAAAGGATGTTCCATCAGTATCAAAATCAAATGATTGTGTCAAGAAGGAAAATATACAACAGTATGCTGGAATTACTGGTGTATGCCACCATCAAAAATTTGAAGAGCATAGCCGGGTGGTGGTGGTGCACATCTTTAGTCCCAGCACTTGGGAGGCAGAGGCAGGCGGATTTCTGAGTTCGAGGCCAGCCAGAG
>NC_045030.1:136402352-136417844 GCF_008632895.1 Mastomys coucha | reverse complement strand
CTACGCCACTTTCTAAAGATGGCCAAGAGAACACTTTATATCACACTTCATGAGACTAGTATTACTCTAACACCAAAATCAAATTATGGTAACATATAAAAGGAAGAAGAAAAGGAAGGAAAGAATGGTAGAAGGAAACAAATTACAAAGCAATATCCTTTATGATCAATAGCACATTATCAAGACATAACTTAACTAGTTTACAAGGAATTATATGCCATGACCAACTTATAATTATTCCATGGATATAAAGTTAGCTCAATATGCCAAAACCACATTTTGCAACTGACCGTGTCAACATATTAAAATTTAAAAATATGATCATATCAATTTATGCAGGAAACCATTTGAAATAATCATTCACGATAAGACAAAAGACAAAATGTTTTCCTTTTAGAAAAGTAGAAATAGAGGGCTTCCTTTACTTGAATAAACAAAAAAAAACCTAACAACAAATATATAATCCCCAACAACATAACAAGAAAAAAATCAGTTGGCACATTTAATCTAACTGAAAATAAAACAGTATTATGTAGATTAACCAATTGGGATTTATTCCATAAAAATCAATGTTGCCTTAATATGTGAAAAATTACTAATATAATATGCCACTTCATTTGTCGGATAGAGAAAACCATGTGGTATTTCAATAGCCAAAAATAAAAACCCATAAACAAAATCTGTTAACTTGCTAGCGCTTCATGACAAAACATTCAATAAGGTATGGGTAGAATTGAATTTTCTTGGCATCGTTGTGCTAGTTGGATATTGTCTACAAACTAGAGTCATTTGGAAGTCATTTCTCAGAAGGTATGTCTATCAGATTGGACTATGAGCATGACTGTGGAGGCATTTTATTGATTAATGATTACTATAGGAATGACAGCCAACTGTGAGAAGTACTCCCAGTGAGTAGATGGCACTGGTTGTATAAAAAGTAAACCGAGTAAACCAAAGAAAGCTAGCAAATAAATAACATTCCTGTGTGATCCCTGTGTAGAAAGAATATCTTGTATACTGTATAGATGAAATACCTGTCAATAAAATACTGATTGACCTATAAATGTAGACAGGAAAAAGGAGGTGGGACATCTAATACAGAGACTGAATTCTGGAATACAGAGAAATGCAGGGATTTGCCCAAGGACATAAAGGAAATCAGACCCATTAGAGCTGAGCAGAGGTAACCAGCCATGTAGCAGAACTTAGAATAAATAATGGGATGACTAACTTATGAGCTAGTTGGAGAACAGCCAAAGCTTATGGCCAAGGTGTGTGTAAATATAATTGTGTCTCAGAGTTGTTATTCTGGGAGCTCAAGACCAGGAGAAAAACATCATGCACACTCAACACTTCCTGTCTCTGCTCCTGCCCTGAGTTCCCTCAATGATGGACTATGATTCGGAAGGGAAGTGAAACAAACTGCTCATGTGGCTTTCTTGCATCACCAGAGACCTAACAGTAACAACTGTCAAAAATATCTCTATATTCAGTATAAGTTGAAATGCCCTGATTGCAACATGAATTTAATTCTATCCAGTCTAGCAAACGTCATAGGTAGGGACACAATGAATTGCAGAGGATATGTTGCTCTGCTGTGACTTCAATGGATGACTGGAATCTGTGACTCACTTCAATACTGCTTGCTGCTCAGCATCATGAGAAATTATTAAACTGTGTTTTGCCAGCTCAAGGAAAGGTGAAAACTCAAAATAGAAAGTACAAGTTGTACTGAATGCTTATTACTTTTGTACAATCATAATGCCAACTGTAAGGCATTGTTGAGAGCCATTTGTACTTAGTAGTCCAAGACTAAAAGCTTTCCTATCTTGGCTAATTCTATTCAACATGGTATTGGAAGTTCTATTTGTGGCAATTAAGTAAAACTCTAAAGTATGAGTAAAGAAAAAATTAAAACTAAAGACTAATTCCGTATATAGCAGACAAAAGTAATAAGAACATGTTAATAGGGCTGGAAAGTTGGCTCAGTGTTTAAGAACATGCATTATTCTTGCAGAAGATCTGGGTTTGGTTCCCAGTACCCATATGGTGGCTCAAAACCATCTTCTGATATCTTCAAGTATCAGATATGCACATTGTGCAAATACATACATGCAGGCATAGCACACACAACTTCTTTTAACTACAAATCATATTCATTTAAAATCCTAGGGAAATTGGTGTCAAAAATGTAAAGACAAAAAGTAATATGCAAGGTTACTATATATAGATGACTATTGTAAATGGCCCTAAATGGAATATCTTTAGCGCCTTGTCCCTCAAAAGAGGAGGAAGAAAGAATTTAAGAGCTGGAGACTGGGGAGGAGGGCTGTGAAATGCTCTTCTAGACACAACATGGCTATTGCAGTCATAGAAGCATAGCAGCTATGATTACCTGCACAAGACCCACATAAGATCAGATTAGCTAAAATTCCAGCATGGAGAATTCATGTGGTCCCACCTCAAACTGAGGAGTTACTGCATTTGATAGCTACTAGGGAAGGGAGAATTGATTTTCTTTGGAGGTGTGGCCCCTGGAAGGTTGCTCAAGTGTAAAGCCCCAAACCCAGGCCTTAATGAATTAGCAAAAAAAGGACAAAATGAAGTTGGGAGAGGAATAAGGAGGGATCTGGGTGAGCTGAGGGCAAATGGAGTTAGATATGATTATGTTTCTTTGTATACATATAGGGAATTACTGATGATTTTTTAAAATCAGAATATAAACAAGCAAAATAGATATATGAGGATAATATAGTAGTCAAATGAAATAAGTAATATTATTTAGTTTAAATTAAAAAAATAATTACATTGTCTTCCCACCTTCCCTTTCCTCCCTCCAACCCTTTCTACATACCCCTCCATCCCCCTGAACCCATGGCTTCCTTTTAGCTAATTTTTATTGTTGTATAAATATACAATATATATATATATATATGTGTGTGTGTGTGTGTGTATATACACACACACACACAAATAAATTTTACTTTAAAAGGAAAAAGTCATTTAAAATGGTTCCTTCAAGTCTTTTTTCTATATTTGACTATACACATATGCATTTCAAAACAATTCAGCACTATATATTTTGTAGCATGTCTCTTACTTAACTGTATATTATAGACATTCTTTGCCAAAAAAAAAAAATAATAATTCTAAAACAGTAGTCTCAACTGACTTTAAGATTAGACTTGGTCTTGAGTAGACTATGTTTCTCCTTCTCTTTCTCTTCAGCTCCTCCCTTTCCCCCTCCCTCTCTCATTGTCCTCACTCTCTATCTCTCCTTTTCATCTTTACTTTCCTCCCATCTGTGGCATATTAAGAGAAGAACATTAGCAAGGAGAAAGATTTTGAGAGAAAGCAGTGTTCTAGAAAATGGCTACAAAAATGAGGAGGAGCAACTCTGGTAACTAAGGATGAAAAGCTGCTCTCTCGGCATCAAACATGGTCTGCTATAAGTCAAGCGGCAAAATAAATTGTCCTACTCTCCTTTGTATATGTGAATGGAACTGGAGCCTTGAGGGCAACAAAGACCATTTTTCTGTCCTTTGTGGAGACTCCAGCTGTGGAAACACCTTTCACATTAAATCATATATAGTCACCTATTTGGCTAATCATTGAAAGCATGAGGCTAGATCCATTTCATGACTCATAATCATCTTCAGGTCCCAAGGATTCCCAAGATTTCTGGACATAATCTAAGTCTGTAAAGTAACATACAAGGAATAAGGAGGAAATAAGCCTCTGCAGTAGACAATTTGGGGCTATTTCCCTGCTTCTGCCACTTCCTAGCTGTGTGCCTTAGGAAAGCTGCTTAACTCCTTCTGCTCTTGGTTTCTAAACTGAGGAAATAAGTATGCTATGGTGAGTGCCTGTCATCTCATCACAGTCACATTGGGAGGCTGAGGCAGGAGGATTGTTGAGTTCAAAGACAGTCTGGGCAACCTATGGAGATACATCACAAATGGGAATAATATCAGTTCCTCTTTTAGAGAGCTGTCTTGTGCCCAGTCCTCAATAGTTCCCGTTTGTGTTTGCCTTCATTGCTATAAATGGCAAATCCTCACAGCTCCATGAAGGAAGTACTGCCATCATTTATCAAGGAAAAGTGACAAAACTAAGCCCTGGAGAAAGCAATCATTGTAGTGACCTTGATCCAAGCTGCTTCTCCCTGAAGCCAAACTTCTCAAGCACAAAGCTACAGGGCTCTGCCTTTTGTAACGTCGAGCTGATTTTCTTATTTTCAAAGGAGAAAAACAAAGGAAGGAAGGAAGGTTTAGGAATAGCTAACTGCTCTTCTCCTGACTTTGGCCACCACCGTAGATCTCAGGCTAAGAAGGAGCATGCCATGAACCTGAGAAGAGTTTGAGGTTGTTTCAGTACGTTTTTTTTTTTTTTTTCACCTCCTGCTTTGGGAGTCTATGATTAAAATGACAAGCTTTCTGAGTCAGGGACACTTTGACCTGTGCCAGAACTGCTTCAGTGGGTCTAATTGTCTTCTGTCCTATTTCCAAGGCAAACCTATCTCTTAGGCCCGAGTGGCCTTCAGAGCTATCAGCCTCACTGCGGCCAGAAGAGACAGCTGTCTGGAGGCTGGCCCCTTTGTTCCTGAGAAGCTGGTAAATCAGCAGTAATCCCTGATTCACAGTGATAATAGGCTCCCACTCTGAACAGTCAGGGCTGTGCAAAATAACAAGTGGGGCCGCACCTGTTCTGAGGGTCTGGCACTCAGAAAGCAAGCTGCTATGAATGGCCCAAGGCCCCACACAAACAGCAGCTGCGGTCTGGAATCAGGGCATTGTTAACATAAGAATGGGGCTCAGCCATGCCAGCCAGTCAGCCTGCTAGCCAGCCAGCTAGTTCTCTTCTCCCCTCCTCCACATCTTCCCTGGAAGACCAAATGGGCCACCCTCATTGTAGGCAGACAAGTTTTAGGTTTCTTTTTATCAGAGCACTGATCAATATTTTATTAGTAGACGAAAGAGCAGTTTTCTGTCTTCAGACAGTGTTCAAGTGGAAGGAGAATCACTATTCCCCATGTTCACACTCTAAGGCAAGTACCCATGGCACACAATTCCAGGAAAAAATGATGTTTGGAGACTACAAAGCGAATAGTGACATGCTGTACGAATACAAAGTAGCCCATGTGGCCCTTCTCTGGGGCAAATGTAGGATAGGATGCAGAACAGCTTCTACCCTCTTGACTCTCTTGGACCCACTGCACCAGTAGGGACTTAGAACTCATTAGAAATGCAGCTACTGAACTCAAACCCGAGCAGCACTGAATCAACTATCTGAGTTAAGTAAGGTCTTTTATCTGTTTGTTTGTTTTGTTTTTTCGAGACAGGGTTTCTCTCTATAGCCCTGGCTGTCTTGGAACTCACTGTGCAGACCAGGCTGGCCTCGAACTCAGAAATCCGCCTGCCACTGCCTCCCAAGTGCTGGGATTAAAGGCATGCACCACCACTGCCCAGCAGATTCTTGTGTATATCAATGTTTGAGAAGTACTAGACTACAAAACAAGGAGCTGGGTTTAACACCTTTTCATACTTGAAAGTGCATAAATAAACTTTCCAATGATAAAAAGCAGCCCTCAGATCATAGTTTCACCCACAACTAGGGGTATGAGAAAAACCAAGTCACTTAACCACTTTGAATCTGTTTTCTCATTTGTAAAGGGGAAAAAACCCACAATTATAGGTAAAATAAAAGGACAAATAATAAAAATATGCATTAATGTGACTAGTGCACTGTTTGCTATTTGATCACGTCTCAATATTCTCTTGTTTGTTTTAGTTTTAAGGCAAAGTGTTCCTATGTAATTCATGTTGGTGTGATACTTGCTCTACAGCTCAGTCTGGCCTTGAACTCACAAACCTCCTGTCTCAGCCTTCCAAATGTTGATGCTACAGGTATGAGCTTCTATGCAAACCATATTGTTGTTGTTATTATTATTATTATTACTATTATTATCAGTCTACTTGGCAAATAACACAATTATGCCAACTTC
Source organism: Mastomys coucha (assembly GCF_008632895.1). NCBI lineage: Eukaryota > Metazoa > Chordata > Mammalia > Rodentia > Muridae > Mastomys > Mastomys coucha. Next base: position 136,411,840 of record NC_045030.1, on the reverse strand, counting down.
CGAGGACTCAGATGCTGCCTTGTCCCATTGTATACTGATGGATAAACACTTCTTTCTTCTTTTTCTGCTATATAAGTTTAAGGCAAAAGATTACTTAATAATAACATTTATTATTTTTTAAAGATTTATTTATTTTATTTATATGAGTACACTGTAGCTGTCTTCATGTACACTTGAAGAGGACATTGGATCCCATTACAGATGGTTGTAAGCCACCATGTGTTTGCTGGGAATTGAATTCAGGACCTCTGGAAGAGCAACCAGCACTCTTATCCATTGAGCCATCTCTCCAGTCCCCATAACATTTCATATTTACAGAGAAATTTCAACATTTTTGTTATGAACTTGATCCAGATCTCTATTTCCTTCAAGTCTAGAATAATTTGAGTTTCCTCTGCAATTATAGATTATTATATATTCCCACATAGCCTATCTTACCTGCTTCTTTTTTATTTTTTAATCTCCCTGAAGTATCATGCATGTATATGTACATATATGCATTTGTGTCATCTTCACACAAACATACTTTCACTCTGATTAGTTTCTAGCATAAAAGATTCTAAGCATTAGAGGTAGAAGGGAACTGAAAGACCATTTGGGTCAAGGTCATCCTTGTACTCTTCAAACAAGCTGCCCAAAGTCATGTTCCAAACTTGCAAAACACAGCATGAGAACTTGATGGAAACCTGAATCCCAGCTCCAGTCTTTGACTCGATAACAGTGTTTATTTAAAACAAAAACTTTTCAAAGCTAGAGAAATTAGAAGCTCGATTATTGATGAGAGTGTGCATGGTTTCTGAATGCAACTTAAAAGCCTACAGTCTGAGCTTCACAATTTAGAAGAGTAAATTCCATGAGGGGCCATGAGCTGCTCTCCAAACTAAGAGCTCACTGACAGTCAGTTCCAATGGGGGCCACTACTCCAGGGCTGGATAGGAGGACCTCCTCGGCTTCTCGCAGTTCTGACAGAGATAACAGAATTCTGTCTCACTAGCATGGAAGCAACCTTTCTATAGCTTTAAGAAATGATTCTTTCAGCCAACCAGTGGTGGTACACATCCTTAACCCCAACACTCGGGAGGCAGGTGAATCTTTGTGCCTTGATCAGAGGCCAGCCCTGAACTATAGAGCAAGTTCTAGAACAGCCAGGTTCCTCTGTGTAGAAAAAAAAGACCCTTTCTAAGATCCACACAGCCCAAACCCCAGCATTTATGGGATAGATGAGCTCCTGGTTCCACCCCTTATGAGGAGCTATTGGCAATGGATAGTGGGTGGCAGTGATAATTTTTTAAATAGTGTATCTACTGGCACATTTCCCATGATGCAATGGGTTGCTCCACAACCATGTGCATATGGGCCTCACTGGCTGGATTTATCCACTTATCAAAAGAAAAGAACATGAAATTAGGAGGTGGGATATTGTGAGGAGACAGTAGAGAAGTTGGAGGGGGAAGTAGGCGTGAGTAATATGACCATATTTCATTATGTAAAAGCATGAAATTCTCAAAATTAAAAAAGAAAAATTTTAAAATACTTTAATGGCATACTAAAATACTAGAGATATGTTAAATAGAATTTTTTAAGTTATACAATGCTGTGCCTCTTTACATGTGAAGCTAATCAAGGACAGTGCCTCCATAGAGACCATGGGTGTTCTCAGGCAGAATTCCTTATTTCATGTCTATGACAGGCACTAGAAACCCTGAATTGAATGTCAAAAGAAAGAACTGAGAACACTAACATAAGGATACATCAGGCTGAGAGAAACTTTAGGTATTATTATCAAACTAAAACATCTGAAGGATAAATAGCTCTTAGACCAATGAGCTACCAGAACTTCAGATTCTTTACATTAAAAATATTATCTTCCTGGCTGGAGAGATGGCTCAGCAGTTAAGAGCACTGACTGCTCTTCAGAAGGTCCTGAGTTCAACTCCCAGGAACCACATGGTGGCTCACAACCACCCATAATGAGATCTGACGCCCTCTTCTGTTGTGTCTGAAGACAGCTACAGTGTACTCATATATAATAAATAAATAAATCTTTTTAAAAATATTCTCTTCTACTTCTAATACACAGTAAACTTTGAGTTTATTTTGAGGGTCACCTCAATAGCATTCAAACTTTTCCTCTGGCTGCAGAATTCTCACTCTAAAAGAAAAGCTTCCCAGGTGCTCAGAGAGCAGTAAACAGATCCAAAATTTTGCTAGTGAGATGAGCAATTTAACCTTGTTATACGTTCTACTCAACCAGGCCCATTTAGAAAAAAAAAAAAGTATTCCATGAAATAATCTCAAACCCATTGCTGTAAGTCTTAGGGATCATTAATGTAAATATAAGAAGCTAACTACTATGTCGAACTTGCCTGTTAGAAAGATTCTGTCCATTCAGAAGACAGCTTAAAAGAAACTGCTAGGAAACCAGACAACTCAAACACTACAGTGGCTCCAAATGAGAAATGAGGAATAGCAAAACAAGAGCTGTCAAGATGCAAAAAAACAAACAGAAAATTGATATTTAGAGATTTGAGACGTAGACTTGGGGAAAGTGAACCTTTTGAAAGAAAGGTATGTGAGGTAAAGGAGTATATCAAGTTTAGTTTTGGACACATTGACTTTGGAATGCCTATAGCATTTCAAGGTAGAAATAGGCCAAGAGCCATTAGGTAAACAGGTGAGGGGATCAAGAGAGACAGCCAACGGCCACAGACATGTGGATGCCAGTTGAAACCACAATCTCATTTGAAATTGTCAAAAACAATGTTAAGCAAGATAAAAAAGAATACTAGAAACACCCATATTTCATGTCTTAGAAAAATAAAACCTCAAGAAACAACTAAAAGTGAAACCAGAAATAATGGCACTATGCCGTCCAAGGAAAGACATAGTTTTAGGAAAATAGTGACATGAGTTGACTCAGATGCACTGCTCAGATTTGTCAGTTAACAAACTACTGGTGCCCATGGCAAAGGACGTTCATTAACAGCAGAAAATCAGACTTTACCGGAGGGAAGAATGATTGGAAAATGAAAGTGTAGAGATAGAAGGAGCAGATGTCTTTGGAGGTAGCTCAACTGTGGAGAGAAGATGTAGGACAGTAGATAGAAATGAAGACTATACAACCCAAAAGAAGGCGTTTAAAGACAAGCTGTAGCTGATTTTGAAGGAAGCGAATAGTGAATAAGATGTTGAATAGGCATAAAATTTTTTGAAGAGCCAGAGGAGAGAAGAAAATCAGTCTAGTCCCACATACTTCTAGGTTTGAGGAAGAAACACAAAACCGGAGACTCTGGGAGTCTTTATTTTCTCTAGGCAATGGTGGAAAGATCCTTCTGGAGACAAAGTGACATGGATGGCTTTGGATGCTAGACAGTGGTGATACAGGTTGCTTTAACACTGGCTAATGACTTACATGAGATTTTTATAAGAGTTTCCAATGAGCTGTTGACATTGGTATTTTGCTCAGGTATTTGAATTACTCCAGAGGTTTTCAAACTGGTTGCTTATTGGACTCATCTACAGAACTTAACAAACAAAAGAACGAAACTCTGGCTGCACCCCTTCAAAACACTTCCATTCAAGATTTGGGTCAATTTGGTAGCGACAATCAATACATTTCTCATGGATGTGACCAAAAATACCCTAGAAAAATGACTGAAAATAGTAGAGGTATATTTTGGCTCCTGGCTTCAGAGATATCAGTATCTCATGGCATGGAAGATGTGGCAGAGCAAAAGGGACCATATTAAGGTGTCCAGGAAGCAAAGAACAACAATAGGAACGAGCCTAGCTAAGACAGTAGCTCCCAAAGACATGCCTCCAGTGAACTACTTTTTCTAACTAGGCAGGAGCTTCTACCATCTCCCAAGAAGATATTTACAGGAATTTGAATGAGAAATATCCCCCATTAATTCAAAGTTTCTCAATACTTGTTCCCCAGTTGCTGTCACTGTTTGGGAAGATTGTGGGAGGTGTCATCTTGCTGGTAGAATTATGTCACTAGGAGTGGGCTTGGAGAATTTATAACCATGCTCCACTACCAATTCACTCTCTCTGATTAGTGTTCACAGTTGAAGATGTAATCTCTCAGCTTAATGGTCTAACAACTATACCTGCCACTTGCTGCCATGCCTCACTGCCACATTGGGCTCTTATCCCTCTGAAATGATAAACCAAAATATAAACTCTTTCTTTCAAACGTTTTTGTTTATTTTATTACATCAACAGCAACATCAAAAAACCCAATTAATACAATACTCAAGTTTGAATCTGCCAACAGATTATACTAGTGGAGATTGCTCATGATCTAGCCATCTGTGGAAATGACCTTGAAAACAATCCTAAGAGTAGGTTTGGTAGTGCACGAGGCATTTCCTCATCCAATCAAGTTGGCAAAACTAATCATCACAGGGACCGTGATGAAATTCAGGAATTGGGACAGGTGATCAAGACAATGGAAATGAAAGTTGGTAGAGATAAAATTGTCATAGAAGCTTCAGATATAAGGCAGCCCTTGTCTCATTCTCTACTCAACAAACTTCTCCCCAGTAGCTCACTGTGTCAATCATTCAGAGAAGCCACAATACTTAAAATTTACTACAAAGACCAATAAGATGTGTCCCCATGTTACCTCCCAGACTTTATCTTCTAATGCAGCTTCAGTTACAGTTGCCTCCCCATGACCTCTCTCAGGATATCTAGTGCATGCTGTTCTCCCTGTAACTTCTCCCCACAAGATAGTTGCGGAGGTAGCTCAGTCCTTCACTCTGATTAAAGCTGACCACTTTTCTCAACATTCTCTAGCTCATCTCTGAGCAATCTGAAAAGAATAAGTCTCTGTGATATTCAGACAACTTCCTGTAGATGCAGAGCCATATTTGGTTAGGAAGAGGGTTATGATTATCAGGCTAGGAGTAGGCTCCATACCATGTGAACATAGAAGCAAGGAACTTCTAGCAATTCTTCATCCTACTGGTAGTTTAAAGCCACACCCTCTCTCATTCCATTCCATAACTTGCCATTCTCAAGCACCTCTGGTTGAAGGCTAGAGCACAAGGCAAGACCCACTTCATCTCTTTTCAAAAGTAGGTTCAGCAGTTTGCCAGCACTATGTATGATGTCTCTCTTGACTAACCTTGCATCCAGTACAAACTTGATGTCCTTAAAACGAATCTGCTGTGCCTGTGCACTTATCAGGAATACCTGAAGTGTTATGAATATGGCCTTAGGCCCTTTTTACTTTCATAAGGACTGTTACAGTTCCTCTTTACTTACCCATTTCTCAGTGTCTACAACTGCATGGGAAGTACCTGGGGCTCCTCAGAGTAACTCTAAATGTAACAGGGACAAGCTGATTTTCTACACTGAAGAAACTATCTTTACCTGTCTTTAGTTCCTGGGTTGGCCTTTAAAACCAGGATATAGTAAAATATGATTCATGAGACATGTGTATGAGAACTTTCTAGTATTTTATGAAATGCAAATTTCCAGACTCTACCTCAGACCTGAAGGATCATACAATTCTCTGTAGAACTTTTGAATGAGATACATAAAAGCAACCAAATACTTTTGTAGTATTTCATTTTGTCTTGTTTGAGCATGGTAACCCAGTTATATTTCATAATTTTATGACTCCAAATCTAAGACTTTATAGCACGCTATTTGTAGTACATGTTCATGGGTGTCACATTATCAACCCTAGGGTGACAAAGCGATACATCTGCCTGAACAGCCCAGGCACCTTAGGCTCTTCACCATTATTGCTATGCCCAGTCTGGGCTAGCGTACATATTCCCATGAGCCAATTTTTCTGTGATGACCACAAAGCCTTTACTACACTGCTGAAGGATGTAAACCAAAGTTATGTATGTCTTATGCATCAGGGATATGGTAGTAATTTTTGAAAGCCAATTAATGATTAAATGAAGCTCAAAGGTTGTTTAAAAGCACATGTTTCTTTGAATGTCATATCTGTCTACTAAAAATTTAAATCCAAAGATATATGCAAGTGTTTCACAAGAAAAAAAAAACAGCTGAAAGAGATAGAAACCATTTTCCCTATTTAATAGCATTTGGTGTATTATATCTCAAGTACTTTGTTGGATATGTAAATGAGTAAAACCTAATCAGTGTTCCCAAATACTTTAAATCCTACCTAAGAAACAAACAAGTACATTCATAGTAACAACCTTTTGAGCAAAGTCAGGTTTTATGATGCAGACACTAAATGGGCACTGTAGACCAAATGCCACACAGGAAGAAAGTTAAACTCTGTATGCTTCAGGATATATCCTTATATCCACAACTGTTAGTTTAACAAGTTGCTCAAGTGACATGTCTTACCTGACCCTAATCTTCCCTCAATCTCCAAACCCAGTCCATTAGAAAGTCATTCTTGTTCTAACTTCAAAATGTATACTACAGCTACTCATTTATCTTCATGGCCACTGTAACCCTGGCTTAAGCCACTAATATATATTTCTTAACTATTATTATAACCTTCTAACTATTCTAGTTTCTCTCCTTGCAATTTTTCAGCCCAGTTTTATATAGGTTCTTGAGTGAAAAGTTTTAAATATAAATTGCATTAATTAGATTCTTCACTTAAGTGGCTTTCCACTATGTTCAACATAGAGAACTCATTACTATACGCCTGGCAAAACTCTCTGTAGGGTGTCTTGCCACAGTGAACATCCTTTTCTTCCTCTGTAACTATCAATTTTAGTCATATGAATACTTCATGGACCTACATTAAGGCCTCTGGACACATTGTTTCCTCTGTGTGGATCATTCCCTGTTTCTATGTATTCGTATTTCAGGACACAAATTAGACATCATTTCCCTCAGAAAGTCTTTTCTTCATGCTACTCCCAATCTCTATTAGGTCTCCCTTGTTACAGCCTTTCAGACTATGTTGTTTTTGCTTTAGACCTTATTATAATTTATAAGTATCTGAATTAATTTCCCTCTGTCTGTCTCTTCTACTAGACTAGGAGATTCATGATGGTAATCTGGGTCTATTTTTCTTATACTCATATTCTATGTGCCTAAAAAGTTGTGCCTAACATATAACAGATGACCAACAATTATCCTATGGGTATAAATTTAAATTTATAAATAGAACAATATATTAACCATTACTAATGGCATATATACCACTTAAAAAGCATCTGTAATGTACAATTGAGTAGTTCAAGCAAAAAATTTAAGATAGAAACATTGGGTAACCAAAGAAGCAGAATTTTCATGAGACAGTTGCCTTGAGAGTCCCTCGATATAAAGACTAACACATTTTAAAAGAGCCACCTTGTGGTACACAGCTGGTGATGAATAGGGCAGGTTGATCACCAAGATGAAGCAGATGATGCCCTGGGAGATGACACTGTTTGAGGCAGGTCCTGTCACCAGGGCTCAATTCCCAGCTCTATTGATCAGGTAGGAATTGTAGCTATAGCAGCATGTAGTTGCTGAACTCCATGTATTACTTGGGGAGGAGACAAAGGGCTCTCCAGCCTGTTGTCTTGGAGGAATGCCAGAAGGGAATACATGCCTGGCAGGGCTGACAGTGAAGGCGTGGTAGTAAGGAGGGGGAACTGACAGAACCTCATGCAGTGTGGGTCCAGTGTCCTGGGGGAATTGTTAAGCAGCTCTTCTTTGTCCCCATTTTTGTTACCATGTGAACCATTTTCAGGTCCAGAAAATTAGCTGTTCTGCAGGAGTAGACTGATAGACACCGTGCAGTACTTTTGTAGGAAGCCTTCCCCATGTCAGGAGCTCCCTCATGCAAAAAGCCCATCCCTTCTGCTTACTTCCACAGTGGATACAACACACATATCAAAAGTCTCAGCTGGGGTGGGATGGCCCAAAAGTCGTACCACTGGAAAGTCAAGAGTCAAGAAACCCATAGAGGCATTTAGGATAGCAACAGAACAATGACAGAAATAGCTGGAATAACACTTGGATATTCCAGGAAGTGTCCTATGAGCTTTGCAGGAATCATCTCACTTGTTCTAAAAGACACAAACAAAAAAGAATACCTTAAGACTAAGTACCATTATTGTCCCCATTGCTTTGGTGAAGAAAAAAGGTTTAACAAGGACAAGGGACTGGTCAACTATCTCCAGAAAACTCCACAAAATCTTAACACAAGTAAGACTGGCTGCCAGTAAAGGCAGTATGAAGACAAGCACCACCCATAGGCATATGTAAATTATCTCTGAGTCCTTACCACAATTCCATGAAGAGCTAAGTACTTGTGATGTGCCTTTCCTTTCAAAGAGTTAAGAAAATTTGGGTGGTTAGAGAATATTTCAAGGGCTGGGAATATAGTTTAGTGGTAGAGCACTAGTCTGGTATGCATAAGACTTTGAGTTAGCGCCATGTCTAGCAGTGCAAAAACAAACAAGAAAAAGATCCCATAGTGGGAGAAAGAGTTACAGCTATCACTGCATTGTGGTTTTCCTCAAGACAGATTTTTCTCTAGAGAAAACCTAAATACGACACATTCAGATACAAACCTTTTACTTAAGGATTTGCACTGGTTTGGATAGAAATGGCCCCCATAGATCCATATATTTGAATGCTTGGTCATTAGGGAATAATGATACTTGGTGGTCATCAGGGCACATGGCCTTGTTGGAGTGGGTGTTGCTTTTTTGGAAGAAGTGTGTGACTAGGGGTGAGCTTTAGAGTTTCATATGCTCAACCCAGTTCACTTCCTGCTCCCTGTGGATCGAGATATAGAACTCTCAATTACCTCTCCAGTACTATATCTGCCTGTGTGACACCATGTTTCCTGTCATGATGACAGTAGACTAAACCTTTAACCTGTAAGCCATCTGTACTTGCTGGTTCTGGGTGTCAACTTTACACAGGCTGGAGTTATCACAGAGAAGGGAACTTCAGTTGGGGAAGTGCCTCCATGAGGTCCGGCATTTTCTCAATTAGTGATCAAGGGGGTAAGGGCCCCTTGTGGGTGGTGCCATCCCTGGGTTGGTAGTCTTGGGTTCTATAAGAGAGGAGGCTGAGCAAGCCAGGAGGAGCAAGCCAGTAAGGAACATCCCTCCATGGCCTCTGCATCATCTCCTGCTTCCTGACCTGCTTGAGTTCCAGTCCTGACTTCCTATGGTGATAAACAGCCATGTGGAAGTAAGCTAAATAAACCATTTCCTCCCCAACTTGCTTCATGGTCATGATGTTTGTGCAGGAATAGAAACCCTGACTAAGACAAATTGGTACCAGGAGTTGGGTATTCCTGTGACAACTTGACCATGTTTTGGGGAGGACTGTGAAAGGACTTTGGAACTTTGAGCTAGAAGAGCCACTAGCTGTTAAGAACTCTGTGGGTTGTTCTGTAGGAGCTTGGAAGATCATGTTGAGAACAGTGCAGAGATGGAGGCCTGAAGATTAAAGGCTCTTATAAGGGCCATATTGTTTTGATTGTGAAGATTCTGTGGTTCTGGTTAGCTGGGGCTGAAGTATCAGCTGTG
>NC_045030.1:136400439-136401232 GCF_008632895.1 Mastomys coucha | reverse complement strand
ACATCCCTCCATGGCCTCTGCATCATCTCCTGCTTCCTGACCTGCTTGAGTTCCAGCCCTGACTTCCTATGGTGATAAACAACAATGTGGAAGTAAGCTAAATAAACCCTTTCCTCCCCAACTTGCTTCTTTGTCATGATGTTTGTGAAGGAATAGAAACCCTGACTAAGACACCATCCCCAGTTAAATATTTTACTTTGTAAGAATTGCCATGGTCTTGGTGTCTCTTCACAGAAATAGAACATGGACTAAGACTGACTTTTTACTTGACAATAGTATTAAACTGAAGGACATTCAGTGGAAACCAGACTTTGAATCTAGCAATATGCAGTCTAACACTCTTTCAATATTGAGCTACAGCAGAGTTCCACTTCGTACACAGACATGTGATTGCAAGAAGGCACCAGTCTCTATGAGGTCATGCATTGCCAGTGGTTTGGGATGCAAGCAATCAAGAAACTACATGAGATTTTCAACACTTTCTTGCTAAACAGTTCTCTTAGATGATCTTAAATATATGCTAAGTTCAATGTTGTGGGTGTATTTAAGACTAAACTATAATATTTGATAGGCTAGGTGCCTTACTTTTTAAACAAGAATTGCATGTGTGTGTATGTTGAATGAGTATACGTGTTTTTTGCCAAGTGCCCATGTGGAGATCAGAGGACAATTTGTAAGACTTGGTTCTCTCCTATCTTGTGAGTTCTGGGGATTGAACTTGGGACATCCGATTTGACTGCAAGCACCTTTATGTAGTAAGTCACCTCAATGGCCCCAGGTTTTGTTTATTGTT
>NC_045030.1:136397327-136400429 GCF_008632895.1 Mastomys coucha | reverse complement strand
TTCTAGAATGTTTTTTTTATAAAAACCATTTCTTAATTATGTACTTGGGGGGCTGACATGAGCATGACACAGTGAGCACTTAGAGGTCAGGGAATATCATTCAAGAACTGCCTATTCCCTTCCATCTTGTTAAGGTGAGGTCTTTCTTGATGTTTTTGCTGCTGCAGTACATACTCCATCGCTGGCCTGTGAACTTCCAGGTACCTCTCATGTTTCTGCCTCTTATGTTCTCATAGGAGTAATAGAATTACAGATGTATGCCACCAAATCTAGCTTTGTAGATAGAAGCTAGGTATCTAGGTACAGTGCTCAATGTCAAATCCTCAGACTGGCTCAGCTAGCACATTTCCTCACTGAGCCATTTACTTGGCCTCAACAGAGTGCCTATATTTTGGACTACATTCCTTTCACAGCAGTCTGTACTTAATGATTTGACTGCTTCAATATCTCTGAGAGGAATGGAGACTAAGGATCATGACAGATGGAAGAACAAGCCTAGAGAAGCAGAGTGACTTGTCAGCATTAAACATGGAGCAAACTACTGACCTTGTTGCAAGAAAGACCCTGGTTCCTGATATCTATTGACTATCATGATTGAAAATGGCAATAAAGATGACAGACACTGCAGAAAACTGCTGCAAGTACTCTCCCGAGGACTTCAAATCGAAGGGGATTTTTAGAGAAATAATACCTAGCACATACTATTATTGCCAGAGAGCGAGCCAAGGCAAAGAAACCAATGGTCTGTGTGCTGCAAAATTATTTTTCTATATGCATTTATTGTTTCTTTTTTTAGCTTATAATATAATTACAACATTTCTCTCCTCTCTTTCTTCCCTCCAAACCCTCTCATATACCCAAGCCAAGTAAGACTTTTGTCATCTTATTTCTGGGCCTTTATTCTACCTCTCTCCCTTCAATTTAATCCTCTGTCAATTAAAAACATCCAGGAATTCATTCTTGACCTTCCTGAGGTTCTCTAGATCCTTGGCACCAGCTTTGTGAGGGGAGTATAAGGAAAAAAATTATGGTTACCTTTCTATGATCTGGGAAACTAACAATAATCACAGGAACCTTGGGGACTGACCTTTCAGTGACAATAGGTATGGATCTATTCTTTGATCAGATCTCAAGTCTCCAAAACAGTCTTGTAGCCCCATCCCTACAATAATATATAAAAATAATCCTGGAAACATCATGTTGCCATTCAAAAGAACTCCTTGGTTTTCTTTCCCATTCTTTAAAGTTATTTCTGGGTCCAGAATAGATTCTATCTATGTTTTGATGCATTTTCTTTTGGTAAAACATAACTATATTACTAGTGGGGGCTCTGATAGCAGAATAACCTTGACTCTTGATACCCCAGGACAACACAGATAAATTCAGAGTGCTACTTCCTCATCCTCGAAATGTGTGCAAGTTACTCAAGTGCTCTGGGCCTCATTTTCTGCCTCGGTGAAATGGAAATGCTAATAATATTGACTATATAGCATTGAAGAGGGAATCACATGAGGCATGCAGAGTAATGCAGCACTTGGCATATAATAAATGTTCAATAAATTGGGAACTATATATAAAAAGGTAGACTGTCTTCTGAAGAATTTCCTTAGCTCCACCTTTCCCTGTGCTGAAGACAAAGATTGAGACACCAGGCACAAGGTACTAGCTAGGTGAGGCAAATGGTTGGATGCTGATGATGACTCTTTTCCTTCTGGCATCTTGAAGGCAGGCTGGTATTGAAACAGTCCCTACACCAGAAGGAAACCAAACCAGTGATGTGGTCAAGGAGGGACTTGTCAAGTATCTGGAGGCTGGAGGCAGCTAAGGAATGACAATCTAGGCTGCAGAGATCCTGTGGAACAAGAGAGAGTCACTGCAACACTGTGGGCTTCATAAATGCAAGAGAAACCAAAGTTGAACCAGATAAAGGACATGGCAACTCAGAAGAGAAGCAAAAGAAGCATGTCAAGTCCATAGGTCTGAGAACTGTGGATGCAACACTATCTTTTCTCTGTAATACTTTTACAGAACGATTGTTGGCACCTACCTCCACCCCAAAATGTAAACCGCTCACATTGGTGAGCAAGCAGCTCTGCGTTCACCTCTAGAGAAACCCACCCTGGGGAGTTGGCTGAAACACAGCCTCCTTCACCTTTGGAAAATGCTTGTATTCCCTTGGGCCAGAAAACCTCAGAGAATCTGCCTCCTGGAAGTTCCCCGAGGGCAGGGTCCCATCTCCTCCAGAATCACTAAGGAAGTTAATTCCCAAAAGTAGGCCGCTTAGTCTACACCCAGAGGTTCCCATTCTGCTGCTTGAAGTGGATCTTGCTGTATATTTTTCAAAAGTGTCCCAAGTGATTCTATCACAAGGTTGCCTTTCATTCTAGAGATGAAAATATTTCATAAAACACTTAAGGAAACACAGTAAAGATTCTCTTGCTAACTATCGCTGGTATTTTATATGTGAGGAATTCAGAGACATTTATACATTTAAATCATGAGTAATGACTAACAAAATGAGAACTGAAACCCAGGTCTTCTGTCTCCCAGTTCACTGTAAACACCATTTTCAATGTCTTTACCTTGAATTTCTTCCTTCCTTCCTTCCTTCCTTCCTTCCTTCCTTCCTTCCTTTCTCTCTGTTTCTATTATATTTGTAAATAAATATTTATTCTTGGTTTGATTTAGAATTTTAAAAACAGTTATAAATTCACAAATTCTATGATTTTCCTAGCTCTAGCGAAAGCACCAGGAACAACATTTGAAATAAAAGAAAAGTCACATATCCTAGTGCTTGCAATCTCAACATGGGAGAGGGGGGACTTAAAGAATCACAAGTTCCAAGCCAGCTGGAGCTAAGTTAGTGCAATAATGTCAAAAGCAAACAACACTGGGCCACAGTGTGAAGACATGAGTTAGTTCCCCAGAACCCACATAAGCTGGATGCAGTAGTAGGTGCCTATAACCCACCAATCCTATGGTGAGATGACATGCAGGCATAGAAGAGTCTCTGGAAGCTCACAGGTCAGCAAGTCCAGTGTACATTGAATAATAAAAACTTCTGTCTCAAAACAACAACAACAAAAAAAAACAAAAACAAAA
>NC_045030.1:136394383-136397206 GCF_008632895.1 Mastomys coucha | reverse complement strand
ACACACACACACACACACACACACACACGGCAAACATAAAAGATAAAAAATGTAAAATGATAGACTTTCTTTGAAAATAAGATGGCCTTTACTCTTGCAATCAGTACAAATACATCATCTAGATTTATGTGTCGAAACCATAGCTGTGGGTTTTTGTGCTGAAATTTTAAAGCATTCAGCACTGACAAAGAAGCAACTCAGCTTGAAACCAGGACATTCATTAGCTTAACAACTGAAGCAATTTTCTAACGCAATGAAGATAAATAATGACAATATCTGCCCATAAGCTCTCCTCTGAACTTTCCCTGCTCTAGCCTGATCTCTTTGAAGAAATTTTTTTTTCAAAAAAAATGTATTAAATAAGACCTCAAACCGTTTGCCAAATACTAAGATTTTAAAGTGAGAAACCACAATTCATAATTGTCAATAACTCAAGAAACCCCAATCATTCCTTTGAGGGCAATAACCCACCCATTTTCCAACAGCTTGGAAAGATTTCAAAAGCAGGATGTGCTAATGCCACAGTAGAGGAAGTGAATGATAGATATCTGCAAAGGGCACTCCTAGGTCTATCAAATTAGAAGCCTCACTTTAAGGGCACCTATATTCCTCTCTAGGGGAGAAAAGCTGGCAAATTGTTAGGTAGCAAGTGCTAGTAAGAATGTTAGAGCCGTTCCTGCTAATGCCTAACTCTGAGTGCCTTGCCTTTTCTGATGCATTCAGCATCTATAGAACAAGTAAGCAAACACTGTCACAGCTTTCATGCTCCCCCATGGCTCTGCCACACCCTAGGATGTTAATGCTGCAACCCTGTTCTTCAGACAACTCACTCAAATGATCATCCTCATTTCCATCTTCCTCTAAATGACAGACCTTACCCCACATCTAAAGCAAAAAACAGAATCTTTTTAATCACATCCGAATGCTGGCAGACAAGAGGAATGAGCAGATGAAGCAAGGTCAGGGCAGTCAAGAGAGAACACCACACCTGTGCCTGCTTGCCACTATTCCCTTTGCAGAGAGTGACATCACTGTTTATTTCTCCTTAAATACTTCTCAGGGGAAGGCCTCAAATTTGCCTCTTTGCAGCAAGCACAGTTAGACAGCTTCTGATTAATACTGAACACTCAACGTCCAGAAAATTCTAGAATCTATCTTATTAATCGTAAAGGTCAGTTCACATGCAACAATAACATTTTCCCAAATTTCTGTTTGTTTGGCATTAAATTTTCTTAATTTACCTCTTGAGAATGCCATTCATTACATTTTGATCATATTCTTTACTCTCTCCCAAGTCTTTATCTTTCTCCACCTATCCAACTACTCCTGAGTATGGAGTCTGACATGGTGTGTGGTTGATAAATCCAGTGTCACTTTCCTTGACAAAAACTGATTTTTCTTCTCCCAGTAGCTATCAATTACAAATAGATTTTGTGGTTGGGGGGAGGGTTGTGCCCACTTAACCCTTCTCCATGCTGCGATTTCAGGATTTCATCTGGTCTGAGATTGTGCTGGTCTTGTGCTTGCTGCTACATTAACACAACATATAGCTCTAAAGTCAGTCTGTTTTGGTCACTGGCAGCAGAGATAAGCCAAAAAGGCCATCTATTTCAAAGTGACTTTACAGGGATTTGATTTAGAAAATTCTTTCAATATAGTTATAGTTGGAAATATACTTTAAAAGATACTTGCTGGGCTGGAGAGATGGCTCGGTGGTTAAAAGCACACTGTACTGTTCTTCCAGAGGTCCTGAGTTCAATTCCCAGCAACCACATCGTGGCTCACAACCCTCTAATGCACTCTTCTGGTGTGTGTCTGAAGACAACTACAGTGTACTCATATACATAAAGAAAAAAAAAACAAATAAATCTTAAAAGAACATATTTCCTTAAATAATTAAAGGTGAACATATATTACATATATTCCATATATTGTTAGGGTTTCTTGCATCTCTTCTTTTTTTGAGATCCAGCACAAGTTTTTGCCTAGTGTTTGATTAAGGAGAAGCCTGAAGTTTTGATGATGTGACTCCTGGCAGGCTGACTACACAGGAGAGGCAGGCCCCAGTCCCAGGAATAGCTGGGCAATACAGACTGGATTTGATCAGGAAAGAAGGAAAAAAATGTTACTTTAAAGTTGGGTGGGAAGGGATGGGGGTGATGAGAGGGTGGTTAAAAAAAAAAAGAAGTTGCAGAGAGTTAATATGTTTAAAATGCATTGCATGAAATTCTCAAATAATTCATAAAACTGCCTATAGATAAATGTTATTCAACCCTTACATTAGCGAAGATTAAAAGATAAACTCTTGTTACAACATGTTCTGTTATCTCTGGGAGGCCTGCTGTTTTCTGTAGGAAGAGAAGGAGGAGTGGATCTGGGAGAGAGAAAAGGGGGAGAGAGGGGAGGAGGGAGTAGAAACAGTGTTTGGGATGGATTGTTTGAGAGAATAAATAAAAAAGAGAGAACAATTCTGGAATTGGTGAGGGGTGATGTGGAGAAATAGTCACTGTTGATGGAAATGTAGCACAATAAGCCATTTTGAATATTAGTTCCGTAAGAGCTATTAAAATCAGATATGTGCAAACCAAACCTTTTGAACTACCAATTTTTTGGCTGTCAATTTATACAACAGAATGTTTGTAATAGTATTCTGAGATTTATGTACCATAAAGTATAGTGCACCAATATTTAACAGCATAAAAACAGGCAATAGTGTAACACTTCATCATAAATGTTTGAATTAGAGAAATTACCTTATAATCATATAATGGAATACTGTATAATTATTAAAAAGAATGCAGTAGCTTCTGCACACTGAAAAGA
>NC_045030.1:136393600-136394373 GCF_008632895.1 Mastomys coucha | reverse complement strand
ACACACAATAAATTGTGAACATGGCAGTGAATCAAGGTTGAAGAAGCAACTATCAACCTATACTGTATTTATCATTTTATGATAAACATTATACATGAGAGTCTAAGGGGAAGACTACTAAGGGGAAATGAAGAGGATGGAAAGAGAAGGGAGAGAGACACGTAAGGGTAAAAGATGAGGATGAGCATTCTCCGTTTATATTATATTCATGTTTCCAAAGAGACAGGCCACTTTCTCACAATATTTAGCTTCTCCTCCTCAGCCTCCAACAGCAGCCTTTCATGGACACAGTGTTTCAGCTGCTGATACAAGTTGTTCTTTTGCTTCTTTCTTTTTTAATTGAAAAATTTTATACAATGTATTTTGATCATGATGCCCTCCCTCTCAAATACTTCCAATCTTCTCTCTCTCTCTCTCTCTCTCTCTCTCTCTCTCTTTCTCTCTCTCTAATATATAAGCAAACAAAACAAACAGACTTTAATTGAAAAAAAGAACACAAGAAACACACACACAACCATAAACACACAATACTGGCAAACATAATATAAGCAAAAGACCAGCAAGAACAAACCAATGCCAAAGCAAACAATGTGAGACAGCAAGTCTGCAGAAATACCAGAATTTGTTTTGTGTTTGCCATCTACTGCAAGGCATAGGACCTGCCCTTCAGTATGGTTGAGAACCTCATAAATGAATCTCCATCTCAATCTCCTTCTCCATCACCTCTGCCTTTCTGCTGCAACTACTCCCATGTTCCCCCTTGTCCTCCAAAA
>NC_045030.1:136380970-136393131 GCF_008632895.1 Mastomys coucha | reverse complement strand
GGCCTTGAACTCAGAAATCCACCTGCCTCTGCCTCCCAAGTGCTGGGATTAAAGGCATGAGCCACCACACCTGGCCTCATGATCTTAAGTATTATTGCTACATGTATACACACATATGTATACACACCTGTATATATATATATATACACACACACATATACATCCCAGGGTATTTATATTTGTATGTACATGTGTTCAGGGATAACTACTTGGGATAGGATAACCTATGTAGAAGCTCATCCTCAGGGTAAACTGATCCTACATCTCTCAGCAGCAATTGACCACCTACAGGTATTTCCACAAAGAGTGGGACACTGTAGATGTTTTCCTGTCCATATTAGTATTTCAATTGGTAATGTCATTTTGCTGGGCTTATTCAGGTAACTATACTGTAGAAATTTCATGAATACATTTTTTCTCTCAACTCTTGAGGGATATTTGGGTGTCCTGGAACTCTGGTCCTTACAGTCCTTTTGTCCCTGCTTCTGGAGGGGAGGGGGCATCTGCCATAGGTTCTCAGTGGATGCTTTAAAAATTTCCCAGTTTCTAGAGCTTGGTAGTTACTAGATTTTTGTAAGACAACAATCCCTATGAAGTTTAATGAATACACAATTCTCACACTTTAGTTGGCTGCTTGGCTTGGTGAGTCAGAAGTAGTGGAGAGACAGAACAAAGTCTTGTTCTGGGGTGGGGGTTCATTAGATGCCTATCCCTCTGTTAATTCTGCTTTATGAGAACCCCCACCAAGCTTAGACCTAGATGAAATTCTCAAGTTTCATTGAACAAATCAACCCAAACTCTCCTGAAGCACAGAAAATGGCAGTACAGTAGGCTGGCAGGATAGTTCATCCTCAACCAGTAAAGGCATTTGCCTGACAATACGAGTTCAATCTCAAGAACCCACAATGTAGAAGGAGAGAACCATTCCCTGCAAGTTGGTATGTGACCTCCACATGTGTGCCCACCCCTACCCCAAATGGTAAACTGGTTTTTAAAAATCTATTAGGATGGCTTCTATCACTTGGTAGCTATGTGACTTGTCCTCTTTTCACCATCCAAACATAAACCTTCCCCAGTTCTTCCATTCCATGACTCTCTCCTCCTTGTCTAGCATCTTCACTGTGAATCCCAGAACACTGGATAGATAGACTCAATTTCCGCTATCCCACTGTCCTCAAGTCAAAAAGACTTCTTTTATGTATGGCTAACAGAAACCTTTCCTAGTGCAACTGCAGCTTGTTGCTTTCATGTGTGAAGAACTAACTCATCATTGCACAGAGGACTCTAAAATCAATATGTCCAACACCTGCCAATCAGGTTCAGTCTCAAGCTGAATTTGCTATGGTGATTAGCTATTTATTCTCAAGAGGTCCATTTTCCATCGAAGGACATTTGTAAAGAAAAGAATTTACAACATCAAGATTACCAGAAAAGCTCAGTGCTCATGGAAATACTATTTTATTTGTATTTAAATTACCTTAAATAGGGCCTCCATCTTGACAAAATGGACTCCTGAAATAGATATTTAAGAGGTCTGTCTTAAAAACAGGAGTCTAGCCCTGAATGGAAACTTGAGTCACTGGAGAGGAGCCCTGCAGCCATGAGCTCTCAGAAATGACCCTTCAGAACTGTTTCTGAAAGATAATTAGTGTGAAGAATAAAAGCAACTTTCCATCCAAATGTAATTCCCACCTCCAGTGTTCTCTGGTCAGCAGGGTGTGCTCAGATTGATGAGTTCTGCTGAATCTGTACTGATGGCAACTGCAGATCAGGAAATTAAAGGGCACAGTGAAATTTCCAGGATGTGAAAGGAAATAAGCTTAGAGAACTGACTCACCGAGGTTGAATGAGGATAGGTCCTCATAATCAAAGCACAGCAGAGAACTGAGGTCAGCTACCCCAAATGCAAAAGGTAAAAAGGATTTGGGCCTGAATAATCAGAAATTATTGCCTTACTTCTTCATTTCTCCTTCATAATAACCTTGAGTTCATATGCAGCCTTTCTTCTAAGGAGCTCAAAATACTTTGCAAAGGATATTATCTTAGTTGTCATCACACCATCACAGTCAGTGAGCATGATGATTATTATCAGCTTCATTTTACAGAAGGAGGAGGGAAGAAAGTCTAAGTGATACTGGTGAAGCCAGTCAGCTAGCTCATCTTTCATCCAAGTTTACTCAACAAGGTACCAACTGCCTCTGAACTCAGCAGAAGATTCTATTTGACCAGAATAGTCCTCAAATACTCTTAAGACCAACCACTCAAGTGGTAGGTCTGGCTTTATAGGCAAACATATACTCTTTATTCTGGAGAGTCACAATATGCAGTAACCCAGTAGAGTCTTTTAGAACCTCTGGAATTAACAACATATGCTCTTTAAGTAAGAATTTCCCTTAAGTTGACTACAAAACTCTCACTCTTCTCTCTTTCTCCTGCCCTCTCACTCTATCTGACCTATGGACACTCTGTCTTGTTTGGAACCCACATGGAGAAGTGTTGGTCAAGGACTGGGTTGATCTGACTATTAGCACAGCAGGCATATCAGCTCCATTCCAATCCAAGCTAATGAGGCACTGGAGTATGTTCTTCTCTTTGTAGAGATACCATCTGATCCATTCTGGTATCCACAGCTAATAAGCAAAGAACCTCAATTGTGACCAAAGGACCCCAGGCCACCCTTTTGTACTGCAGAGCATTGGCCAAATGACCTAAGAAGCTGATTCTACTCCCATCTACTTCTGCTTATATTTCTTTCAAAGAGAGCTTAGGGCTACAGGATGCTTCATTTAAGGGAGGATGTGTTCTTGGTGCCAAGCCATATCATCAGAGTTCATACTCCACACCAGCATAATCGTGGACCATCAGGTACTTTGAGTGGAAATCATCAACCTCCAGGCTTAATTTTAGTACTGTTCATCAACCTATTCAATCAGCACCAGCACAGTAAAACCGAAAACTCCAAATGAGCTTCTGGTGTATCTTAATTGCATGAGTATTAGAATAGTCATTATATAGCCATTTCAAAACCAATATAGAACACAGAAATCTCGTGCTACCGTTAATTACCAGTGACACTACTAAAAGTACCTAAAATGTAAAAGTCCCTGAAGATTCTGCCCTGATTAATTTCATACGAGCCAAATGACAAAAAGATCACAGCTAATGGATTTGATATTTATTGCTATCATTTTCATATTTTCCTTCAGTGTTTATTAAACATTCACAGCATGAGGGGAAATTCCTGCATGGAAATTGGTAACTTGTTGCATAAAAAATCAAGTTAATATAGATATACCTGTCCTTATCCACTGACTATGTGAAAAAAAAAAAAACTGTGGAAATGCAATGTTGGTAAAAGCAAGTTCACTATAAAGATCCGAGAGGGACTGCTATTTATTTTTAAGAGTAGTCGGTTGTGAGCCCTTTTGTAAAGCAACCAATTCTGCTACCTGAATGTGTTCCATTAAGTTCATTTGCATTGCAAAGCTACATTCACATATATCAGATTTGCTTAAAGCAATATACACTTAGGTTAATAAATGAGGCAGACGCGCCTTAAGATGGGGGTGCATCGATCTGCAATACTGGCTCTTTTCAGATTCACCCTGAATCATCATTCTAATCCATGGAGACTCATTCTGGACTTGCAGAGAATTTGACAGTCATACTTCAGACTCCCTGCAGTTTTACTTAACTATAACCTCTCTGCCTTTGCACATGCTGCTTCTTGAGCATAAGATGCCATTCTCCACTTAGCCACCTGGTGAATTAATTCTGCAAGACTTGCTTGACTCAAATGTCACTTTCCCAGTGATGCCTGCCTTGATCAGAACCCCCACCCCCAAGCGGGCACCCCCCCTTCCTCTGTGCTTTCACTGTACTCTGCCCATCCCTTGTCATACAGTTTCCAAGCTCTCGCTTGCATAACAGCCTGCACTTCTTGAGAACTGATCTGATGTTTTATTCATTTCCATATTTCCAGTACCTAACATCACTACTGACACATGGCAGGTATGCAATAAATGTTGGGTCCTTTGATCGCAATCTTTAACTGCTTATCTGGGGGACTCGAAAAGCAATGCCCTACCAGGAGCACAAATAGAAATGTTCAAGGAATGTTAAGGAGTTTTGTTCATTTTTACCGATCTTTCTTTGATTAAAAACAAAATGGCTACACACTTTATCTTGTGTTACAAGAAAACAGAAACAACCCTGTAGAAAAAAATTGCGATTCATTAAAAAATGCACTTGATTTGTTCACTTTTCTCTAAGCATGCAACTTTCGTACTAGCACAACACAAACTTCCTTGCAGTAAAGACATGAGGATCCACTAATTACAGGAGGTAGGGGAGGCACTCAGGGTTCACTGTTAGGAACATTGGAATCTCATTGGCTGAGAGACGAAAACCTGCTTAAGAAAGTTCCGAATCTTCTATGAGTAGGGTGTGAGAATACAGTCAAAATGTCCACCAGTGTTTGATCAACCTAGGTGAAAATTTCTCATGCAGAATGTACTAAGTAACTGGACCAGCGGGGGGGGTGGGGGATTTCCATCACTTTGAAGTCATCATCACCCTTTCCAATGTGGGCAAAACAGGTTGGACCTGATCAGCCTGCCTGCATGTTGCTGCAGTCTGGTTTGGCATGGGATGAGACCCAAGGACATGAAATGCCAAGAGTAGCCCAGCCCCATGGCGCAGAACACACAGGGACGCATAGTGAGAGAGAGAGTGAGAGTCAAATGCACCAGTCCAACTCGCACAAAATTCCACACAGAATCTACACCACGTCCCTGGCACACAGTACTGCATTCCTGTACGCCCGGTCACATACAGGGAGTGCCCCCTCACATTCTCTTACTTCCCTAGTGTGCAGAGGCCCACACCCCACACCATTAGCAGACAGCAGCCTAGCCAGGATCTAGAAGCTGCTAAGGACTGGTTTTGTCCTGTGTAACAAAGCCCCAGGCCCCCAGGTGCCCGGCTGGATCCACTCCATCTATCTCTCCCCGCCCCCATCCCTCAGCTACCAGAACAAGGGAAAGCACAGCTTTGGGGAAGTGGATGCTGGAAGTGGGGGGCTCAAAGAAAGAGCTTTAGGGATGGGCGGGAGCAGAAGTCCGAGTAGCTTCAGTGCTCTCTCGCCATGAACCAAGGAGAGAAGAAATGGCAAAGGGACAGAGGTGCCTCTGCACTATCTTCCCCAATCTATTCATACAGAAACACAGAAAACGGGGAAACAATCCCCCCTTCTCTCTGCCCGGAGCTCCTCCCAGTGGCTCTGGGGAGCCACCGGTGTTCCAGCAACCCTCAACAAAGCGCCCCCAGCACAGACCTGTTTCAACCTCTTCGTGGCAGGAGAGAAGGAAAGCTGCTGCCGAGGGTTCTGCCTTTAGCTGCCGGGCAGGAGGAGCCGGGGATGCGGGGAGGAGGAGCAGGAATTGGCGAGGAAGAAGGATGAGAGGGGATAGGCGATCACAGCAGCAGCAGTGGTAGGAGGAGGAGGACGACGAGAAGGAGGAGGCTGCTTCAGTGGCAGCTGCTGAGGATGCTCTGGCTAGAGGCAGGGCTGGGTGTGGGGGGTGTGGGCTCACGTGCACCCCATGGCCCAGGGATGCGCGTGTGCGTCTGTGTGTGTGAGAGCATCTGGGTGTATTTTGACTGTGACTTTTCCAATTCCGACCTAGTCTGGAACTTGCGGTTCCTGCAACTAGGCGGAAGTGAAACCCTTTAAGTCTCCCAAGCCTGACTGTTCCGACCTGAGGGTAGAGGAAGAGAAGACATGGGGATCCCCTCTTTTAGCCTTTGCCTCCTAACACTGGTAGCTTGCATCTGCACCTGTCTCTGGAATCCCTATACCCAAAGAGAAAAGAAACTAAGGAAAGTCACTATCATGCTCACCCTGAATCCAAAAAGCTGGATGCTGTTTGGACTACTCAGAAGGCAATTCTTGTCTACACTAGGGCGACTCATAAATTGGTTGCCCAGAACTTCACATTCTACATGTTCTCCTTTCCATTGCTTCATCTCTGTGCTTGTAACCAAGGTGGCATATGATGAATCCGCTTTTTAGTTCACTCTCTTAGTTAGCTCTATGCAGGCTTCCTTGATACCTGAATGTCACAGAATCTTCATACATTTTTTTTCCCTTACAGGAGTGTGGCGCTCATTTACATAAGAGCCAAGACTAGCTTCCTGATAATGAGAGCAAAATTTATTATGAATTCAGCTTTACACCAATATGATTCTATGTGCATCTTTAAAGATTAAAACAATTGTAAAAGGCACAGCTTTTTTTTTTCTGAGATGCAATATTTGATGAACTCTTTGGTTGGAACCTTGTTTGAAAGTCACTTCTCCACTGGTTTTGAGTATTTAGCTTAATGATTTACATTCGGAGAGCACCTTGAGATTTACAAAGCACACCCTAGTCACAGTTTCCTACAGTAACATCCCTGTGACATAAGACAGTGAGGATGTCATCATTCCCATCTTACAAGCAATAAATTCAAGTTCACCAAGAATACATAGATTTATCAAACATTACATATTAATAGGTGGGATATCCAGAAACCTGCACACAGACACAGACACAGACAGGAACACACAGACACATATGAATACACATAATAAAAAAACAAATTTTTTAGAAAGAAAATTTCAAATTCATTGGTACAGCAAGGAAAGTTGACAGTACTAACTAAAATATGATCTTTGCAAAAGCATTTTCAGTTAACTTGACGCATCTAATTGTACCACACATGGTGAAGTATTCAATAGAGTTAAAGTATTTTAGGCCTCAATCTCCAACTCGCAAACAGAATTATTCCTTTGATTTTGCTAATAGTAGTAAAGCATAATTTGAAATAGAGTTGCAGAAGTACAATAGGAAGGTGATCTGCTTGCACTTTCTAAGGCAATACGTTTATAAGTGGTTTTCCCCACAAGCTAAACCTGTCTCCTCCCTAGGTCATGAAAATGAATGATTGTCTGCCACCAAAAGAGGCCATCTGTATCCTACATGGCAATCTAAGAAGTTCTATGTGTGGATATGATGAAAAAGAAAAAGGCTAGTATATTGGGCAAAGCTCATCTGGAGGCAGGCAAACTAAGCTGAAAAAACAATACAGAATATGCCAAAACGATGATGGAGTTCTCATCTGGGTATAAAAGTATGACAGTAAAGCAGAGTGATGGAAAGCTAAACAACTGATAGTTGTCTTTACTACAGAAAAGATAGGCAGCAATTTCTTTAATGCGACTCCATTAAAAACAAATAACTTTATTATTGTTGTTTTATGACAGTGGTTCTCTACCTTCATAATGCTGTGGCCCTTTAATACAGTTCCTCATGTTGTGGTGATCCCCCCAACCATGAAATTATTTTTGTTGCTGCTTCATAACTATAATTTTGCTACTCTTGTGAATCATAATGTTTGTGTTTTCCAATGGTCTTAGGTGACCCCTGTGAAAGAGTCATTCAACCCCCAAAGGGATCATCACCCACAGGTTGAGAACCACTGTTTTAAGACAGTTCACACTATGTATCCCTGGCTAGCCAGAACTTACTATGGAGACCAAGCCAGCCTCAAACTCAAGGAGATCTGCCTGCCTTTGCCTGCCAAACTCTGGGATTAAAATTGTGCACCACCACTGCCGGGTGGTGCACAATTTCTGAGTTCGAGGCCAGCCTGGTCTACAGAGTGAGTTCCAGGACAGCCAGGACTATACAAAGAAACCCTGTCTCGAAAACAAAAAACAACAACAACAAAACAAAAACAAACAAACAAAAAAAGCAAAATTGTGCACCACCATGTCTAGACCCAGCAGACATCTTTTATTATGAGTACTGACTCAGCACTGAGGGAACACATAAGAATACTTCACTTTTCTTCAAAGTAGTATCAAGTGTGGATGACGTGAGAAACACATGAAAAACAAGTACAGCTGATGGGACTTTTGCAATGTGAGACCAAGATCAGAACCAGACAGGGATGATTAAAAGAAAACATTTCAGATTTTTCTGTGGACCCTTTGTACTTGGAATCAATGTGACTGACAGGAAAGATATACATGATAAAGACTTTAAAATATTGTACATATTTTATCCAAAGAAGTATGTTGGCATTTCTAAACAAAGTCCCATTTATCAAAAACTGAATAAAGAACTCATTTCAGACTCTATGAGAAATACCTGAATTTGATACTCCTCCAGGGACTCCCTGTTCCAGTCTAGTACTAAATAGACTATTCTTATTTCAGCCTTGCCAAGTACAGAGAGCTTGAGTCATAACAATCCTAACAGCCAAGCTGTAAAATAATTGGAAAGAAAGCGAAATCCATTTCTTCTGTCTCTTCTACTCTTTCCCTGTTTACTCTCTTATTCCCACTTTCACCTTTTGAGCATCCAAGTCTTTTCAAACAGGGAAAAGGCAGGCATGGGTAGTGCATTCACAACCAAATACCTTTATATGCTTTTTTATTTGTTTAATTTTATTTTTTACTTATTTACTTTGCATATTGCTCACTGCCCACCTCCCAGACACTCCTCTCAGAATCCTTTCCATATCCCCCTCCCCTTCTTCTCTGGGCAGGTGGGGACCGTCCTGGGTATCCCTCTAACCCTGACATTTTAAATGTCTGCGAGGCTAGTCACTTTTTCTCCCACTGAGGCCAGTAAAGGCAGCCCACCTAGTAGAACATGCCTCATCCCATGTACAGGCAACAGCTTTTGGGATAGCCACCACTCCATGATTTTTTTTTTAATCAAAAAGCAGACCAACAATAAGAGACAAGGTCAAAAATGAATAAAGTGATTCATGGAAGAAGTTTGGACATGGTGTGTGAAAAGAAGATACCTTCAAATTATAGTCAATGTCATATTCTTCATGAATAAAAGAAAACCTTGGGATTCTAATTGGTGGCATAACAGAAGACACATAAGAGATGTGGATTACTTTTTTCAGCCTGATCCCCTTGCTTCCTGGATGATCAAACAAGGGTTCATAAAGGTTCGATCTCTTTTCCAGGAATATAGAGCTCCCAAGAACAAGAGCCATGCCCTAAATAGCAAGTGCAGAGCTCTTTTCATTACACTGTGCTACTCCTTCATCAACTTCTTAGAACACAATAACTGAGACTTTTTCAAGTGTACAGGCATGACCAAAGAAATGAGAATAAAGGCAAGACAGGAAGGCATGCATGGAGTTTTTCCATAGCAGTTTCTTCTAGAGGACATTTCAAGCAAGGTTAATATGTAGAATCATTTTTATGATGCCAGCAACATGAAACTGGAAGTGATGCTAAAAGTATAACAATAAGAATGGTGGGTCATTCCTTGAATCTTGCATTTTTTTTTAAAGAAAATCCCTGAAATGATCAAGTTGTAATAAACCCCTATTCAAAATAAATTAGAAAATCTCAATGTCTCAAGTTCTTAGTGTTGATGGCTCTGTTTTTTAGCTCAGTTTGCCTGGCTCCCGAGATGAACTTTGCCCATTATACTAGCCTTTTTTCTTTTTTATCATATCCATACTCATAGAACTTCTTAGACTGCTATGATGTAGGATACAGATGTCCTCTTTTGGTGGCAGACAATTTAATCTGTTAGAATAGATTGTAATATGTAGAAGTAGCATGATACAGACTGAGAAGATTGTTTTTACATATTTAGAAATGTGTTTGTGTGTGTGTGTGCAAGTGTGTAGAAACAATTAATGGTAAAATAGGGCATTAATTTGAAAGAGAGCAAGAAAGTATATATGGGAGGATTTGGAGGGAGAAAATAGAAGGGTACAATGATGTAATTATATTATAGTTTCAAAAATAAAAGAAATTATTATATAGAACAGAATACATTTGTCTTAACTTCATTTCTATTTAAGGTATAGCTAGTTATATAATATCTAGGAATTCACATAAAATTTATTAACTACTTTTCCTATTTCTGTGTATGTTTGAAATTTTTCAAATATAGAGGAGAATAAAGATAAAAAAAAAATGTCAAGGAGCAGGTCATGTCTGTAATTCCAGATATTTGTGAGATGGACTCAAGAGAAGCACTGCTTCAAAACTAGACCACACAATAATTTCTAGCTCAGCCTGGACTACAAAGAGAGACCAGCACTTAAGAGCTAAGGATTCAGCTTTAATGGTAGAGCAATTATCTAGCATGTCTGTGCCCTGGAGTTACATCCACTGCCCCACAATAAAAGATTCTCTTCTTCCCTCTTTTTCTCTCTTAGAAAGAAGAACTGGAAGGAAATGAGTATTAGATTAGTAGTAGGTTTCAAGTAATACTGTGTATATATTAACTCATATAGGTTTCAATATGTATAGTTTTTTTTTTTTAATATAGATGTGGAACTCAGAAGGTCCATGATAGTCAGGACAACATGTAACAAAAATGCTGGCAAGAAAACAGAGAGAGAGCATCTCTAATACACTGTTGGTGGGAATGTAAATTATATGGCAACTATGGAAAACAGTATGGATGCCTCTCATAAACCTAAATATAGAACTACCATATGATGCAGCATCCCCACTATTGGGTTTGCATCCAAAGGAAACGAAGTCATTGTGCCAACAAGGCATCTGCACACCCATGCTTATTGCGGCACTATTCATAATAACCAAGATATGGAATCAACTTAGTGCCTGATCATGTATGAGTGGATAAATTAAATGTATTATGCATATGCAATAGAGTATTATCCAGACATGAAAACTAATTCCTGTCATTTACACAAATGAGGAGGGAACTGGAGGATATTGTGTTAAGTGAAATAATCTAAGCAACAGAAGGACAGATACTACTAACATATAAAAACTAAACAAGTTGATTTTACAGAAGCAGAGCAGAGAAAATGGTTGTCATAAGATGACTAGTATATAGAAATAAGGAATATATAGAATACTGGTGACTATATAGAAAAACATCATTAGATAAAGGAAAAAACTCCAGTATTCTATTCATGGTATTATTATTAATAGCACTATGTTGTTTTTTCCAAAATAGCTAGAAAAATTCTCGGTGTTCCAAACACAAAGAAGTTAAAAACCTTTGAGATGATAAATGAGTTAGCCTGATGTAACCATCATATATTTTATTATTATATAATAAAATGCACATTGCACAGCATAATCTGCATAATTACTATATGTCAAGAATATTTTACATCTATTTTATTAATGTTGAAAATATTCCCTAAGCAAACTCCTAAATTTTGTTTGCATAAAGAAAGAGAGGGCCTGCTTCCCCTTCATGATTAAATGAGTTACTTTTATGAATAAAACTTTTTTTCAAAACTCAACTTCTTGGTAAACAAAATGAGACTATTATATTTTTCAAACCTATGTCTCCTTGTGAACTTCGGAACAATGAGTTGCTAGCAAGAAGAATGGCACATCACCATGGTTTTGGAAGTGATACCTGGTTAAGTGTTGGTGTTCTGAGTGTTCTCTTTGAAGGTTAAACCATGAAGGAAATGTGAAACCACTTTAGACATTTTAGAGTACACATCGTAAAACACAAATAATTAGCAGAGACATGGATGTGCACTATGTATGTTCCAAATAGGCTAAAATGCAATAAAAAAATGTAAGCAAGGCAGGAAAAAAGTTAAGAAACAGAGGTACATGAGGTAGAAAGGCAGACAAGTCAAAGAAAGTCAGAATAAATCCAAATATATTTCTATGATTTCTATATGGTACAGAAAATTCTTCAATTGAAATGATAAGCAGGGTCAGTATAAATAACAATATCCTAGTTGTAAACTACTTACTTTAATTTATATATCAGTATTAAAAACACAGTAGGTGTGGGGGGGGTAGAGAAATGGCTCTTAAGAGAACTTCTAGGGGATAAGGGTTGCATTCCTAGCACCAATATGGTGTTTCACAACTATTTTCTAACTAGAGGATTTAATGTCCTCTTCTGGCCTCCATAAGCATAACACACGTATTGTTCACAGACATAAATGTATACAAAACACATGTACATATAAAAATAAACTGATTGGAACTCAATAAGGACAACAACAATAGACATACCAAAGTGGATAGGAGAAAGACTACAGGCCTCAACCTACTTAAAGAACTACAGGCAACTAAAGAATACCAAACACTGGAGTAAAATAGTCTAATTTATACAAGTAACATAT
>NC_045030.1:136377675-136380121 GCF_008632895.1 Mastomys coucha | reverse complement strand
AAAAAAAAAAAAGAAATGTTCACTTCCAAATCTCACGATTGTTATTACAGATGCCACGGAGATTTAAAAGCTAAAGTAAGGTGGCATGAAGAAGTTCAACATACTTGAAAATGTAGATTTCAAACTGGACACACTTTTAAAAAGCGTAATTTTTAAGAGTGACATAAAAAATGATAAGATTCAAAACGTTCCCTAGGGGGTTGTCACCGAAGCCTTCTGTGTCCCTCTTTCTCAGCTGAGCATCTGAAGAAATCAGCGTCACTACCACAAGTAGCTTCCTTGCTCTTTACAATTAGGAGGAGCATGGGTCATGCATGCATGGGCTTCCACATGGTTTTTGGTGACATCACAGACCATGAACACAGTCCCAGGCCACAGCAGTAGAACTGCAGACCCAGACTAAGACTTCAGAGGCAGCACAAACCCTGGACTTCACTACCGCTTTAGTATAAAATGTGTGCATATCAAATTATGGTAATAGATAATTATGAATTTAATAGTACTGAATTGAAGAGTTATACTTTGTCTTCCAGAGTTTTAGCTCCAGGAGTGAACAATTTACAATGAATAAAGAAAAGAAATGAAAAAAAAAGCCTTTAGTTCTTGGCAAACAACTGTATTTTAAATATATTCACACGATAAAGATGGCCTTTTTCTGTCTAATGAAAAAAGTGAAAACAAAAACTTCCTTAACCATTCTCTAACCATTCAATGAATCAGAATACAGAATTGCTCCTTTAAGGAAATACCATCTTCATAGTACTATCAGACTAAATATACCAGACACTCAAAGAAATTTTCAGTCTTTTATTATACTAACTCTTCTATAGAAAAGGAAATTAGCAAGACTCCATACTTTATTTTGATAATTAAATATGACCAGAACCACATCATTAAGGAATATTGTAAGTCTCAATCATGGTAGTAAATGTAAAGTTTATAAATAAAACATCATTAAACTAAATTCAGCACAGTATAAAAAAGATAATGAATATTTACCAGGTTGGGTTTATTTGAGAAATACAAGCTTACTTCAGAGAATTATTTAATACAATTTTGCACATTAGTAAATTAAAGAACAGTTAAATCAAGATCAGATAAAGGATCTAAACAGTCTCATATCTCCTAATAAAACAGAAACAGTCATTGATAGTCTCCCAACCAAAAAAAAAAGCTCAGGACCAGATGGGTTTAGTGCAAGAGTTTTATCAAACCTTCAAAGAAGACCTAATACCAATACTCATCAAACTATTCTACAAAATAGAAACAGAGTTACTCTACCGAATTTGTTCTATAAAGCCACAATTACTCTGATACCTAAACCACACAAAAAACTAACAAAGAAAGAAAACTTCAGACCAATTTCCATTATGAATATGGTTGCAAAAATACTCAATAAAATTCTTGCAAACCAAATCCAAGAACACATCAAAATGATCATCCATCATGAACAAGTAGGCTTTATCCCAGGGATATAGGGTGGTTCAATATACTGAAATCCATCAACTTAATTCACTATATAAACAAACACAAAGAAAAAAATCTTATGATCATCTCATTAGATGCTGAGAAAGCATTTGACAAAATTCAACACCCCTTTAATGATAAAAGTCTTGGAAAGATCAGGAATTAAAGGCTCATACCTAAACATTATAAAAGCAATATATGGCAAACCAGTAGCCAACATCAAATTAAATGGAGAGAAACTTGAAGCAATCCCACTAAAATCAGAGACTA
The DNA here is from genome assembly GCF_008632895.1 of Mastomys coucha. NCBI lineage: Eukaryota > Metazoa > Chordata > Mammalia > Rodentia > Muridae > Mastomys > Mastomys coucha. The sequence continues at coordinate 136,378,384 of NC_045030.1, read as the reverse complement.
GACAAGGCTGCCCACTCTCTCCCAATCTTTTCAACATAGTACTTGAACTTCTAGCTAGGGCAACTAGACAACAAAAGAAGGTCAAAGGAATACAAATTAGAAAGAAAAAAGTCAAAGTATCAGTATTTGCAGATGATATGATAGTATACTTAAGTGACCCCCAAAAATTCTACCAGAGAACTCCTAAACCTGATAAAAAAAAAATTCATTAAAGTGGCTGGCTATAAAATTAACGCAAACAAATCAGTGGCCTTCCTCTACACAAAGCATAAACAGGCTGAGAAGGAAATTAGGGAAACAACACTCTTCACAATAGTCACAATTAATATAAAATAACTTGGAGTGACTCTAACTAAGCAAGTGACAAGAGCTTCAAGTCTCTGAAGAAAGAAATTGAAGATCTCAGAAGATGGAAAGATCTCCCATGCTCATGGATTGGCAGGATTAATATAGTAAAAATGGCCATCTTGCCAAAAACAATGTACAGATTCAATGCAATCCCCATCAAAATACCAAGTCAATTCTTCAGATAGTTGGAAATAGCAATTTGAAAATTCATCTGCAATCACAGAAAACCTAGGATAGCGAAAACCATTCTCAACCATAAAAGAACTTCTGGTGGAATTACCATCCCTGACCTCAAGCTGTACTACAGAGCAATTGTGATAAAAACTGCATGGTATTGGCACAGTGACAGGCAGGTGGATCA
>NC_045030.1:136373451-136377229 GCF_008632895.1 Mastomys coucha | reverse complement strand
GATGCTGGAGAGGTTGTGGAGAAAGAGGAACATTACTTCATTGCTGGTGGGATTTCAAACTGGTACAAACACTATGGAAACCAGTTTAGCGATTCCTCAGAAAATTGGACATAGTACTACCTGAGGACCCAGCTATACCACTCCTGAGCATATACCCAGAAGATGCTCCAACATGTAATAAGGACATATGCTCCACTATGTTCACAGCAGCCTTATTTATAATAGCTAGAAACTGGAAACAACCCAGATGTCCCTCAACAGAGGAGTGGATACAGAAATTGTGGTACATCTACACAATGAAGTACTACTCAGCTATTCAAAACAATGAATTTATGAAATTCTTGGGGAAATGGATGGACATGGAGAATATCAGCCTGAGTGAGGTAACCCAGTCACAAAAGAACACACATGGTATGCATTCTCTGATAAGTGGATATTACCCCAGAAGCTCACAATACCCAAAATATAATCCACAAACCACAAGAAACTCAAGAAGAAAGAAGACTGAAGTGTGGATATTTGACCCTTCTTAGAAGGGGGATCAAAATACACATGGAAGGAGTTGCAGATACAAAGTATGGAGTAGAGACTGAAGGTAGGACAATCCAGAGACTGTTCCACCTGGGAATCTTTCCCATATTCAACCACCAAACCCAGTTACTATTGTGGATGTCAGCAAGTGCTGGTCGACACGAGCCTGATATAGCTGTCTCCTGAGAGGCTCTGCCAGTGCCTGACTAATACAAAAGTAGAGGCTCACAGCTATTCATTGGCGTGAGTACAGAGTCCCCAAGGAAGGAGATAGAGAAAGGACCCAAAGAGCTGAAGGGTTTGCATCCCCTTAGGATGAACAACAATATGAACTAACCAGTACCCTCAGAGCTCCCAAGGACTAAACCACCAACAAAAGAGTACACAAGTTGGGGACCCATGGCTCCAGCTGCATGTAGCAGAGGATGGCCTAGTCGGTCATCAATGGGAGGAGAGGCCCTTGGTCCTGTGAAGGCTCTATGCCCCTAGTGTAGGGGAATGCCAGGGCCAGTAAGTGGGAGAGGGTGGGTTGGTGAGCAGGGAGAGGGGGGAGGGAACAAGAGTTTTCTTAGGAGGGGAAGCTGGGAAAAGAGGTAATATTTGAAATGTAAATAAAGAAAATAATAAAAAAAGAAAAGCCGCAGAACTACATATTCTACTGTTATCTGCAAACTCTAGCAACTAATCATAATTTTTACTAATTTTATAATTATTAACTTTGTGCCACCATATTTGATAATACCTTGAATGAGGAACTATCAAGACTTCTTCAAGAACAACTGTTTACCAGCAAAAATCTTCCTGCAAATGTATCTTTAGGTCCAAATATAAATTTGTGTCCAGATACCTTCAATGGCAAATCCTACTAAATAATTAAAGAAGAAATAACATGTCTACTACATTTGTGAGAACAGAATTACCCTGATATCCAAATCAGAAAAAGTATGAAACATCAAAAACAACAGAAAACCTAGCTAGTATTGTTCATGAATATTGATGGAAAAATGTCTAAACAAAATGCTTGAGAATCAAATCCAACCATATACTAAAACTATAAATATTGTGAATTTGGATTTATTCCAGGAATAAAGACTTCATTGAACACTTAAAAATAAATGTGATTTACCATATTAACAAGCTAGAGGGAAAAATGTTATGATCTCAGGACAAAACTGAATTCTGTCACAGATTTAAAAAATAACACAGCAAACTTCTCATAAACAGCACCTAAAAAGCCTAAAGCATACATTGTGTATAACGGTGAAAGAGTCAGTTGTTTTCTGTTTGGACAGGAACAAGGCAAGAATATCTATTTTTACTTCTATTAAACACTCTGTCAGTGCTTTCAGAAAGCCAGGTAAGTGCTGAGAATCAAACCCAGGACCTCTGAAAGAGCAACAACTGCCATTATTGCAGGAGTCATCTTTCCAGGCCTGGTCTCTAATCCTAAATGGAACAATTTCCATTCTTGTACTGTAAGAATGATTGGTGTAGTTACTGACATGAAGTCTTTTATCTGGTATAGAAAGATACCCATTATTCCTAGCTAGCTGAGACTATTTTATTAAGTGAATAAAAGATAATACTGGATGAATTTTCTGTATAATTAATGTTTTGTTTTCTTCTTTAATTTACTTTTTTTGTTAGATATTTTCTTTATTTACATTTCAAATGATATCTCCTTTCTTGGTTTCCCCTCCAAAGAAAACCCCTATTCCCTCCTCCCCTCCCCTTACTCACCAACCCACCCTCTCCTGCTTTACTGGCCCAGGCATTCCCCTACACTGGGGCATAGAACCTTCACAGGGCCAAGGGTCTCTCCTCCCATTGATGACTGACTAGGCCATCTTCTGCTTTACACGTGCTTCTGGAGCCATTAGTGCCACCATGTGTACACTTTGGTTGGTAGTTTAGTCCCTGGGAGCTCTGAGGGTACTAGTTAGTTCATATTGTTGTTCGTCCTAAGGGGCTGCAAGCCCTTCACCTCCTTGGGTCCTTTCTCTAGCTCCTTCCTTGGGGACCCTGTACTCAGTCCAATGGATGGCTGTGAACCTCTACTTCTGTATTAGTCGGGCATGGCAGAGCAGTCTCTGAATTGTCCATCCTTCAGGCTCTGCTCCATAGTTTGTCTCTACAACCCCTTCCATGGTAGTTCTGCAACTTTTCTTCATATTGAGAATTTTTCTCCCCTTTTCATTTCTTGATCACTCTGGCTAAAGACTTAACAGTTTTGTCTTCTAAAGGACTCCAATTTTGATTTTGCTGCTGTCCTACTTCCTAAGCTCTGTGTGTGCACATTTGTCTCCATCTTTTCTTTGGCTTCTTTTTCATTTTTTTTTTTTTGGAAAGTTTTCTAATCAACTTACTACATACTGCAAATCTATATACTACAAATTCTAAAGTTTGATTTCAGTTGGTTGAAAATATTTTTTCACTTCCATTGTGATTTTTTTATTTCTACTTTAATGTTACCTGGGAGTGTATTATTTTATTACTCAAGTATTTTGGAAATACTGTGTCATCTCTGTTTTCTTTCATCCTTTCTATCTCTAACTCTCTCTCACTTCTGTATAACAAGATTATTTTTTGAGATTCTAATTTCATGACATTTCTCCCTTCCCTTTCTTCCCTCCAAACCCTACCATATAACCCCCCCAACCTTTATTCAAATTCAGGGCCTCTTGTTTTTTTTTTTATGTTCACCAATTATTATTGAATATATGTGTGCATATGTATATATATATAATATATATATATATGTATTCCTAAATATAACCTGCCAAGTCAAAAAATACTGCCTAAATATGTTTTCAGTGCTGACCATTTGGCACTGGTCAACCAATTGGTGTGTTCCTCTCTGGGGAAGTCCACATCTTCTATTGCCATTTTTCCTCAGTTGCCTATAGTGATTTATGTAGGGTTGAGACCTCATGGACTTTTCTCCATCCAGTTTGACATGTTTATTGGTATTGGTGTCATCCTTGTTCAGCTCACATTTCTACAGTCATGTTAATGAAACTTTTAGGATGTTGCTTCTGATATTACTAAAAGTAGCAATCTCACGGCAAACTCCATGATCTTCTGGCCAGGGTTATCCAAGAGACTCCCTTGCTGTTGCCTTTGATTATCCCCCAGGGGTGGAAGGCATAGCTACGGATACCATGGCGATCAAAAACAGGACTCAGAGGCCATTGAGTTAGAACTGACCTGAAAGAACCCTCCTTGAAGATGAGATTGCAGGATTCAA
>NC_045030.1:136366540-136372668 GCF_008632895.1 Mastomys coucha | reverse complement strand
TTGGAGGGGAAACTGGGAATGGAGAAATTTACATGTAAATAAAGAAAATATCTAATAAAAAAAAAAATCACTGACCAGTATGTCATAATAACTCTTCAGGGTACAGTAGTGGCACACATACCTTGGCTATAATCAACTTTTGATTAGACGTAAGACCTGTTCAACAAGAGGGATGTCATGCCTGATACTGGAAAAGAAGCTAACAATTCCATGCTAGTGAAGTAATGGTTATTGGAAGAGAGTCTGTAACCAATAATTTACTAAACCAGCATAATCCTTAACAACAATCTCTCCTTATACGTACAGATAAGCATAGTCTCCACCCCTCATGAAGGAAATTTCTTTTTACAATAGACAGAGACCACTGCAGAAAACCACAACCAGTCATATATCATGGTGGTTCACAACCATCTGTAATGGGATCTGGTGCTATTCTGAGAACATCTGCCTGTTAATTAGATACATTTTTTTCCTCAAAACCTTCAGGATCAATGCAAGGGCCTAATGAATGTAAGACAACAGCACTATCACTGAGTTACACCAGTAGAATTAGATTATTTACTTCTTAGTATGTTCCTAAAATTATTTTATTTTAGACAAGTCTTATTATATCATGAAGGCTTTCCCTGAACTAATACTTCTATTTCAACCATCCCACTTCTTAAATTGTAGGCATATGCCATTATACCCCAAATCATTTCATTTTAATGTGATTGTTGATGTAATTAGCTATTAATGTATCCTGAAGGTATTTGTTTGGCCTGATTTTTGATTTTTCCTTCCATATATTCGACTTTCATTTAAACCGTGTATTTCTATGATCATATTTTCTTTCCTTTGTTGACCTACTAACCATAACTTTTGTTTTGATATTTTAAAAACTGTTTCAAGATTATTTAAACTATTGTAAGTGATTTAATACCATGTTCAAGTTAATTTATATTACCTCATATATAATGTACAAATTTAGCATAATTCATCACCTTCCCTCCCATCCTTTATGCTAGAGCTGCCATAAATTTTACTTTTACATATTTATAAACCTCACAATTCACTGCTATGTTTATTTAAAGAATCAGTTGCCTTTTATGAGATTTAAGTAATATGAAAGATGTATTTACAAGGGTATTATTGCATTTGGGTCTCCTTAGTCCCTTATGTATACTTATATTTCCATGTGGTATCATTTTAATTCTACTGAAAAGATAAACTTTAACATTTCTTGTGCAAGACCGCTTCTAGTAAGTTCCTAAAGCTTTTATATATACTTTAAAAGATATTTTCTCTGACATTAAGGGAATTTTTATGTGTCTTCTCCCTTGCACTGTTTCTGATGTAATATCTACTATTCATAACCTAGTTGAATTTTGAGAGTTTTTCCATGATCACTAGTTTCAATGAATTTTATTTAGGATGTAGTTTGGTATTTTCTTGTGTTTGGATTTTCTGAAGTTCTCTAATTTGTACATTTATAATTTTCTTCAGATTTGGAAGTTTCACAATGGTTGTGTCCCCATCTATTTTGACCTACATGTCCTATTTTTTATTGTATTTTATGTATGTGACTACACTGCCTTCACACATACTGGAAGAGGGCATCAGATCCCATTACAGATGATTGTTAGCCACCATGTGGTTGCTGGGAATTGAAGTCAGGACCTCTGGAAAAGCAGCCAGTACTCTTAACTACTGAGCCATCTCTCCAGCCCCCTACAAGTCTTTTTTATTTATTTATTATTTTATTTTTATTTTTTTTCTGGTTTTTTGGAGACAGGGTTTCTCTGTGTAGTCCTGGCACTCACTCTGTCGACCAGGCTGGCCTTGAACTCAGAAATCCACCTGCCTCTGCCTCCCAAGTGCTGGGATTAAAGGCATGTGCCACCACCGCCCAGCTTACAAGTCTTTTATTAAGGGCTCCAGTTACTAGTATTTTTCTCCATGGAGTTGTGTCTCAGAACACTAATTCACTTTTCACTATGTTGAATTTCTCTTTGTGATTTTAGATCTTACTGTTACATGTTTTTGTACATGTTTTACAATATATAATCACCTGTAAATCCTACCTAGTACATTTTAAATATCAAATATTATTATACTTATATATAAAGCTTTAGTTATTTTTTTAATGATTTATTTCTATATATTTGAAGACACTGTAAGAGTCCTCGGATATACCAGAAGAGGGCATGAGATCCCATTACAGATGATTGTGAGCTACCATGTAGTTGCTGGGAATTAAACTCAGGACCTCTGGAAGTGCAGTCAGTGCTCTTAACTGCTAAGCCATTTCCATAGCCCCAAGCCTTAGTTATTTTAAGAATATATTTTCTTGCATTTATTTCATTTCTGAAAATGTCAAATAAAGTTAAAGAAACTGTTCTACTGTCTTTCTGCATACTGATAACCATGTCAGTTATAGGCTGATATTTAGTTGGTTTATTTTTATTTCATTGGAAGCTAGTAATATTACATTATATAAGTATAGCATCATTTGATTAACTGGTTAAATATTAATAAAAATTCTACATTCTAGGATTTCTGATATTGTGCTAAATTAATTAATGATTTAATAATGTTGCTTTTTTTTCTTCCTGGACATTTTAAAATTTCATCCTTATAGTCAAATATTAAAAGAATAGAAACTTAAGATGACAATCATGTTTGGACATGGGCCTTTGCAGGTAATTAGGATGAGATAAAACTGTTGGAAAGGCATCCAACAAATGCTAGCATGCTGGTAGCTTTAGAAGATGAAGAGAGACCGATGTTTTGTGGAATATCAAGACTGTTAGCAAGAGAGTATTGCCTCAAGTGGCCTTTTGCCCTTAGGCCAGAACTGTGAGCCAAAATAAATTGCATTTTTTTTGTAACTTTGTGACACTAAAGATTTTGTTTTTATTTAATTAAAAGATGTGTATATGTGAGCTGGGTAATGGTGGTGCATGCCTTTAATTTCCTACTTGGGAAGTAGAGGCAGGTGGATCTCTGTGAGTTTAGGGAAAGCCTGGTCTACAGAATTCCAGGACACCCAGGGATACACAGTGAAACCTTGTCTTGAAAAACAGAAAAAATTAACTAAAGTGGAGAGAGAACCTGTAGAGACCACCATATCCAGAGGTTAGGCACGGCCCCCGATAGAGGGATGGGGCCATCCTCCCATCTCAAAAATATTAACACAGAGTTGTTCCTGTCTAAAGGAAATACAGGATCAAGGAGTGGAGCAGATACTCATGGAAAGGCCATCCAGAGACTGTCCCACCTAGGGATCCATCCCATATGCAGATACCAAACAAAGTCACTACTGTTGATGCCAAGAAGTGCTTGTTGACAGGAGCCTAATAGAATCCTGTCTCCTGAGAGGCAGGATCCCCAATGAAGGAGTTAAGAGAAGGACTGAAAGAACAGAAGGGATTTGCAACCCTGTAGGAGAACATCAATATCAACCAACCAGACCCCCCAGAGCTCCCAGGGACTAAACCATCAACCAAAGAGTACACATGGAGGGAGCCATGGCTCCAGCTGCATATGTAGCAGAGGATGGCCTTATCTGGTATCAATGGGAGGGGAGTCCTTGGTCCTGTGGAGACTGGATGCCTCAGTGTACGGGAATGCTAGGGTGCTGAGGCTGGAGTGGGTGGGTATGTGGGAGGGGAATTCCCTCATAAAAGCAGGAGGGATGGGATAGGAAGTTGGGGGGGTGGGGACCGGGAAGGGAGATAACATTTGAAATGTAAGTAAATAAAATAACCAACAAAAAAGAACAAAGAAAATAGAAAAAGAAAAATAGAAAAACAAAAGGGCATGTATATGAACTGATCTGATTTTTTATACCGTTGACTGTGTTAAATTTTATTTAACTAAAAATGTGGGTGTATGTGCATGTGTCCCAGAATAATGCACATGTGGAAATCAGAGGAAACCTTAGTGTAGGGGAGTGAGTCTCTTCTTCCTCTTTTATATGAGTTTTGAAGAGTAAATGTTGGTTGTCCAGCTTGACAGCAAGTGCCTTTACCTACAGAGCCATCTTTCTAGTTTGCCATTGACTTCACTTACTAAAAGAAAACAAGCTAAAGCAGACACAAAATATTTATACCTCTATGCAAAATACATCAAAAGAATACATTTCTGCAGTCAACACACTGAGTTAGAGAGTTAGGTGCAGTTTGAAAAAACGTTTACCCTACTCTAGTTATCAACAACAACCTGTGTATGTACCCAGCCAATCCAGAGCTTTGGAAGGGGAAACCCTGGAGCTCTCAGGGCAAAAGAAAGCCTGTCTGCAGGTCCTACCTATAAGGGGTTTTAACATTTCTCAAACATCCAGACACACCTTCAGGGCACAAAAGCTTCTCCCTAGCAGAAGTCAGTGGCACATGCCAAACCTTAAACCTAACAAGGCGTCACTAAGCTAGCAATTTTCATCTTGTCTGTCTGGGGATATTTATGTGCCAGTAGGGAAGGGCCCAGGTATCCCATGTCACTGTTATTATGAACTTGAATAACAAGAACAGCAACAATTATCAAAAGCACTTAATATAGCACTTAGTATGTATTAAAGTAAGGTATCTGTTGTATGTGTGTGGCAATGCCATCTAACAAAATTGCTTCATTGCCTCTCTGTCTCAAGGTCCCACCTAGTGCAGCCAACATGACTGCTCATTCTCATATGTTCTGTCTTCTTTGACTGTACTGAATGCATACTAGAAACCAGGAATATTTATCTTTTGCTTATTTATATATGTCTTTAGACAACTCACTTAAGGCCTCCAAGCCTTAATTTCACCATATGTGAAATAAAAATAGCAATAATTCTTCACAAATTTGTTATAAGCACTAAAGTCTCTGATATATCTAAAGTATGCAGAACAGATTCATGGTATATCACATAGATTCATATTCTGATTATCCACTTTGCTGTATTTCCTATTTGGTTGTGAATAGATGCATGCTGATAAATTCTTGTTAAGTGGCTTGCCTCAGAAAAGCACAAAGGCCTTCATTTGTAGTGCTATTGACTTATGTGACATAAGTACTGTGACCATGGCAGAATTCTAATTGTCAATGTGATTGTTTCTGAACCAGAATCGGGAAAGAATGTTACTGTAAAGACTTGAAGGGGAAGCCCTGTTTTTAATCACTGACTTTCAGCACTAAAGGGACACGTTGCAAGTAAACTGGGAGGATTGGTCACTCAAAGATGATTCTTCTTGTTCAAATAATAAATCTAGTCCTTGGCATAGTGCCTGGAAATAAATATGCATGAACCCAATCCCAACACATGGGGGATGGAGGAGGAGGATCACAAATTGAGACGCATCATCAGCTCCATAGGAAGTTCAAGGCAAGCTTGACTTATATGATACCCTTCCTTAAATCAAGCAAACAAGTGAACAAACAAATTGAGTTGTCACCAGACAGATTTTAGGTACTGGGAAAAACTTACTTTCTATTGTAGGTCATGTCTAGTGGTCCATGGCATGGACTGAAGTTTCAGAGACCAAGTATGACCTCAATAGTTATGTAAATTACAGAGCTGTTGTAATCCTCAATGTCCCATGTGCAAAATCAGGGTAAGAGTATTCATCTCCTATAACTACTGGAAGGCTTAAATGAGGTAAGGACTGGCAAAGAGCCAAGGATATTTACTGGTTCAGAGTAAATTGTTAATTAACAAATAGCTCCAACTCAACATTTTACAGTATAGAATTTATATTGCTTTTTTTTTGTTTATTTTAAATAATTTACTTTTATTTTTTAAAAAAAATCAGCAACAAAAACCCAGGTCTGGCACCAGAGAGGGACAGCAAGCTGAAAACCCAGGATGGGATTTGTTCTCCATGTCTAAATCCCATGAGGGCTTTACAGATTGGGCAGCACCGGGGGTCATGTGAGCCACCTAGACCCAGGGGTACCTGTGGGCACAAATGATTTCTATTCCATAATTCTCCAAGTAGCTACCAAGTTTTTGAGAAAATAGGTCTTAAAAGGGTAAACAACTTATATAAAGCTGCATCTTAAGTTGAAAGTTCAAATGTAAACATGTGTGAATATACAAAGAGACACAAAAATGCAGATGACAAGAGAGAACAGAGAAGATAAAAAGCAAACAACGCTATACTTCTTCCCCA
>NC_045030.1:136359921-136366365 GCF_008632895.1 Mastomys coucha | reverse complement strand
TTCCAGAATCAGTAGAGTGTGATTTTGAATTAAGACCAGCCATGTGACTCATGTAACTCATACCCAACCTAGGATAACGTATGGGAGTCAGCTTGCCACCCTTTCTTAGCCAGAGCAACTGTCTACCAAGTGGAGAAATCCTGTCCTGGAAGAATAGAAGTTCCCCAGCCAAAGCAAGTGGCATGGCATTTGCAACTCTGGTTAAAAGGAGTGTCAGAAAGATTGAGGGAGTGATACAGAGAGTTCCCCTGTCTGTTTCTGGCATGAAAACATGCTATTCATCGTGAAATATGGCATGTTGTGGAATGCTGGCAAACCCTGTACGTCAATAACAGCAGCTAATACCTCTCCAGTGCCTGGTGCATGCTCGGCATTGCATGTGTTGTCTTACTTCATCCTCACAAGCAATCTGCTTTACAGAGACTCTACAGAGAAAGAAAATGAGGCTTTGTGGAGGCTAGTGGAACCTGTCCCAAATCTGTAAGTGACACTAGATTCTAGTCTTATCACTACTCTGTTTTGGCTCACTACCACACAAATACAGTGAGCTCGTTTCTATATGCATTCCAGCAGCCTGGTCCATCCCTTCATATTTTGTGTTCTCCTAAACACAGGGAAAAAATGCCCTTAACATTCTTTAGCTTCTTTCTAGATTATCTTAAACGGCTAAAAATAAAGCTTGGAAAGTCCCAGCAACCACACTTTTGGCAATGGGCTAGTCAGGGCCACCACAGATAGATGTGTATTTGTTGAATTCCACAGATGTACCCAGCCAAGTTGGAACAGAGGGCAAGTTTAATTTCAAGCAAAAACAAACAAAAATCTTGCTTCACTCGCCAGGCTAGTGAAAGAGGCCCCTTTTGTGAGTTCCCTAACTAGGCAAGTGGATTATGGGTTAACTGGTAAACAGAAATAGACTGTTCACTGTCAAATAGAGAGGTTGGGTGTGGAAAGACAGCCTTGGAAAAGAGAATGTTTGCAACCTCACTCTCCTCTGAATAGTAGCCTTATGATCTTCTTAACTGAGACCCCAATGTCTCAGCCATAAGCAATATGATCATTTCTCTCCTGGTCAAAGTCTCCAGTAGCACATGTGGCATGATTAGGTGAATAATAAAAAGACAATCCTAATCATTTGTGTATACACCAACATGTTGAAATTAATAATATGTATACTCCCAAATTCATTGTGGCACTATCAGAGGTAAGATAGGAAATCAAGAAAATTATCAATAGATGAATAGATAAATAAAATATGATTACATGATCTACTATTCTAGTATTTTTTCAGCCTTTAAAATGAACATTGTGCCATTTGTGACCCTGTGAATAAAACTGGAGGACTTTATGCTAAGTAAAGTAAGCCAGACATCTCACTTACAGATACAACCTTAACATATTTGTGCTCATGGAAGTATGGAGGTAGAGTAAAGATATCAAAGGTTAGAAGGAGCATGAGTGAAGGTATTGGAATTTACTAGCAAAAGCAACCTACATTTCATTTAGACAAAAGCAGCAATGACTTTTGAAATCTCTTTTATAGCAGGGCACCCATATGCATGTATATATGCTAACCAGAAAAAGTAGGGGGGGGTATGGGGGCTTGAGAAATGGCTTAGCGTTTAAGAACATTGGTTGCTCTTCCAGAGGACTCAGCTTCAGTTCCCAGCATCCACACGGCAGCTCACAATTATCTGTGATTTCAATTCTAGGTTATCTGACACCCCCACAAAAACATGCAGGCAAAGCACTAATGTGCACAACATGAATAAAACTTTTTTTTAAAAGATATTTGATGAGACCATCTACTCCAACATGCAAGCCACAAGCAAGGTGACTGATATGTTAATTACCTTGATTCAAGATTCAATTACTCCACAATTTCTATACATATCAAAATATCATGTTGCCCTGTAAACCTGTGACTCAGAATTTAAATTGACATTAAGTATAGTAGAAGGAAGAAACCTTGCTAGGAGGACAAAGAGGAAGGATGCCCTGCTCCAGCACCGATGCAAACAAAAGGGATTTTAGTTCTCATTTTCATCTCCCCTATGCCAACAAGGTGTTATCTGTGGAGGAAATAACTCATTTAATGTTCCATATGAAGCACAAACCCATCTCCTTCAACCAACACAAGTCCCTTCCTTTGTTGAGCTATAAAACACCTAATGCATTTGAGATTTTGGAACACAATTTTGTACACAATCTCCCCTGGATTGTTCCCAATTAATTATAAAACTACAGATAATAGTAAAACAGACTGGCCCTGTTGTCTATTTTAGTCTTCACAGCACCTCATCCTGACTTGGATGCCTAGGAGCTAATCAATAATACTTTATACAAACTGGATTTACATAAGGGGATGGGCAAAATGGGAGCTATTTGTGCACAGGAATGATACTACATTCATATTCAGAAATATCTTGCTTATATTTAATCCCTCCCCAACTCTCTCCACCTTGTTACTCAACCCCTTTATGTAGAACTTAAGTGCCTTCACTTCATCAGAAACAAAATAATTTTAACAGTACATTCTCTCAGGGAATCACAGAGACTGCTATTTGACCCTTCTCTACCAAACTGTCTTTTGTTGTTTGCTTTGGAGCCCAGAGATGGGTGATTGACATTCTGCTAATATTCAAAGAAACCTCAGCCTGCCAGAGCCAGTGTAACTCAACCACTTCTGCCTATGCTCGCTGAAGCAAGAACACAGGCTGCTGTCTATAAAATAGGAGAGTACCACAGGGAAATGAGCACTCCTGAGAATGGAAAAAATCATATCTTAAAACACTATTCTCAGGCACTGAGGAAATCTATATTAATCAGTTGAAATGGAAGGCCATTTTGTTTCAGAGCTAGACTGTAGTCAATAGATGGAAGGATTTCTAACAATAAATTCTGATAAGCTCTGAATTAGGTGCTGAAGGGTTGAAGGATGATGGGATATGTAGTCCTGTGAGCTGAAAAAGAAGCACATAGCATCCTGGGTTAACAAACCACTAAGAAAAGGAAAAGTAAGCTCCAATTAAGACACCTTTAATTTAGGCTGAAATTCTTTTTCCTATGGGACTAAAACACTGTAGCATATTGAACATAATGATTATTATTATCTTAGCCACTTTCTCAAGACAGAGTTTCTCTGTTTAATAACACTGGCTATCCTGGAACTCTCTCTGTAGACCAGGCTGATCTTGAACTAACAGAGGTCTACTTGCCTCTACCTCTGGAGTGCTGGGATTAAAGTCGTGCACCACCACATCTTATCCATTTTAAGTGTCTAATTCAGTACTATTATGCACACAGACACTGCACAATCAATCTCTAGAAAATGCTTCCTCTTATAAATTCTTAATTCATTAAACTACCCATTAGCTTCAACCAGCCCCTGTATACACCATTCCACTTTCTACTTTTTTCCTCTATAAATGTTATACTCTACTCACAACACATAAAATGACTTTATGTATTTTTGGGGGATATTTATACATATGATAAACACTGTTTCTCAGTTTTTAGATGTAATGCCTAAATTTGAGTCAGAGAAAGCATCTCTTTGACCTACTCATTACCCCTAACAGATGCTGCCAATCATTTTGGTTTTTAGTACTATTAATAAACCTTAAAACTTTATCCAGTATCCTCTATTCTTCTTTCTACATTTATATGCTAAGACTCTGGAATTAATATACTCTGTGATAGTATATAATATGCATTTGTATGTGGTATATCTTCTAGATACTTCAGACTCATCATGAGTAGACCTCATAATCCCTGTAACCTACTTCTGCTTCACTGTCCCCTAGTTTAACAAATGTTCTACCACCCACACTACTGCTCAGGTAAGAAAGGTAGGACCACAGTTAACTATGACATCGCCCACCATAGCACTTATTCATTCATCAAGGCCTCTTAATTCTATCTTCTAAGCACCGTGATTACATACCAGCTCAATGAATGATGGTGCAAAAGAAAGTATAATCCATCCAGCATTTGATTTGGTAGAAAAGACTCATGATGAAGAGGTCTTAGCTTACCAATGAAAAGTGAGTAGAACTGTATCACAATAGTCAGTGGCTGGATCATTTCTGAACATCCCTTACAAAGGGACATAAAAAAGAATGGAAACGGGGATGTGAAAAGTTCAGGTTTATTGAAATGTAGTGGAAACAGTGAAAAATATAAATAAAAACGTGAGCACCATTGTTTTTCTCTCTTCCCTTCTTATAGTCTTTGTAGTTGGGTGATTTTTTTTCTTGAGTTTTGACACCTTGGCTGAAGTGAGAAGAGTTCAATTGTCTTGTTTTCATACTCTACATTTCTTACCTGAAATAAAACAAAGAAGAGACAAGGTAATGTGAAAGTTCAGAAGCAAAGTATGAGCTAGATTATAAAACATCCTTTAGGGCATGGGCATTACAAATTCAAGGTTACTTGAGGACCTTGGTCACTGGTATATTGTTATCATTTCAAAGCACTTGCAATGAAAGGATGAATCTGTTAGCCTCATAGTAAGTATAGACTCATCTTTTTATTAGAACAAGATTTTTGAGATTATAGCAACATAACAGTGATCATAAAGGTAGGAGAAGAACTGGACAATAGTGGTGCACCCTTTTAATCCCAGTTAGGAAGCAGAGGCAGGTGGATCTCTGTGAAGCCAGCCTAGTCTAGGACAGCCAGGGCTACTCAAAAAAAAAAAAAAACATTGTTTCAATACAAAAAGAAACAAACAAACAAACAAAAGAAAAATCCCAAAAAATCCAAACAAAACTCTACGTTTGAGCTACATTCCTCTCCAATTGCCATTTTAATGTCCAGTTTCACATATTTTTATATTGCCAATTATCTTAGAGTTACTATTGCTGGAATGAGACACCATGAGCAAAAACAACTTGAGAAGGAAAGGTGTTATTTGGCTTACAGTTCCACATCACAGTTCATCATTAAGGGAAGTCAGGGCAGGAACTCAAGCAGGGAAGAAACTGGAGGCAGGAGCTGAAACAGAAGGTATGGAGAGACTCTACTTACTGGCTTACTCCTCATGACTTGCTCAGACTGCTTTCTTATAAAACCTGGGACCACAAGCCCTCCTCTATCAGTCACCAATTAAGAAAATGCTCCATAGGCTTGCCTACCCCTAAATCTTATACAAACATTTTTTTTCTCAATCAAGGTTCCATTTTCTCAAATACCTAGTGTCAAGTTGACCTAGAACTAGTCAGCATACCTATCTCTTAACATATTTAATCCAGTTGCTTTAAATCAGTTCATACTTATTATATAAATGAGTTATATACCATGTTCACAATACTATGACTCCTGTATTTGTCTGGATGGTTACTCTTACCAACATATTTTTCAGTGCCAGTTGTTTCTCTTCTTATTTGTAAGTGGTATTTTTCTTTGAGTTTGAGGAAAACCTTTTATCATTTCTTTTCATACAGGTCTAGTGGTTATAAATTCCCTCAACCTTTTTACATCTGGCACTGTACTTATTGCTTCTTCATTTTAAAATAATAGCTTTGAGGAGATGTGGGTGTCAACCGTGTCTCCCCTGGCCTCTAAGTTTTTTGCTGGTCTGTGGTTGGGAAAATTGTAATAGAGTTGGTTATATGTTGTCTCTTTCCCCTTGCTGTTTATAATCCTCCGTTTTTTGACTTCTGAAAACTTGATTATAATATTTCTTGCCATAGACTTGACTGACTAGATTTTCCCTGGAGACCTTAAGCCTTCTCATACATGCGTTTGTGTGCTGTTTTAGGTTTGGGAAATTTTCTCCTTGTATAAGTTGTTCACTCTTGTCACATTCTTAAATTTTTCTTTAACTCCAGCAGTTAGGATATTTGCTGTGTTTATGCTGTTCCAAATTTCCACCATCTTCTTTCAGTCCTCTTTGTACTCTGCCATCTGTGTGTCCTCAAATAGTCTGTCAGTGATGTCAGTGATTCTTGTTTAATCTATTCAGTTGTGCTTTCATGTTACAAACAAACAAACAAACAAACAAACAAAACCACAAAGACACACCAGAAGAGGGCAAAGGCTTCCATTACAGAAGGTTGTGAGCCACCATGTGGTTGCTGGGAATTGAACTCAGGACCTCTGAAAGAGCACTCAGTGCTTTTAACCACTGAGCCATCTCTCATGAAACACAACCTTTATGTTCTTTTTTCATTTCATTTTTGTGAATCTTTTGAGTTCACAGGTTTCTGTTGATGTTTTAAATGTTACTTCAATGTCTCAGTTCAATAATCTTTTAATAAGATATTTTCCTTATTTACATGTAAAATTCTCCTTTCCCAGTTTCCCCTCCAAAAACAAACAAAAACAACAAAGAAACAAACAAAAACAACAAAAACAAACCCTTGTTGCTTCACCCCTCCCCATGCTTGCCACCCTACCCTCTCCCACTTATTGGCCCTGGCATTCCCCTACACTGGGGCA
>NC_045030.1:136358589-136359910 GCF_008632895.1 Mastomys coucha | reverse complement strand
TCTGACTAGAGCTTGTCCTGTCCCTGCTGCCCTGCAAGTCCCCTGCGACTCATGGGGCCTGTGCCTCCTGGCTGGCTGCTCCGGTCTTAGAAACTCACTGGAGAGAAAATGGTGGCTCTCACCCAAGTCTCTGGGTTAAGGCACTCCCTGGATGTTGGCCCTCCACTTGCAGGGAAGGGGCAGAGAAGGACGTTGATCCACCTCTGTCACTAGGAAGCTGAGAGGATCCTGTCCCTGCTGCCCTGCAGCTTCCCTGGGACTCGTGGTGCCCGTGCCTCCCGGCTGACTGCTCTAGTCTTAGAAACTCACTGGAGAGAAAATGGCCTCAGTTCAATAATTTCAAAGAAAAAAATCCCCATTTTTCTCTACCTTAAAATGTGTTGCATTTCTAGAAAGAACCATTTTTACCTCTCTACCAGATATTTTGTATGTATCATTTACATTGTGGTTGCTTTCTGTCTTTTTATTTTCTCTAGTAGGTGACACTATGGTTCTTTGAAAAGTCCTGATGCTTTTACATCTGATTTTAGGCTTTCTTACATGTCCTCCCCAATTCATTGCATTTATCATTAATCTCCTGAAGTCCATCAGGAGATTGAAATGACCAGTTATGTGGCCACTAACATTGTAACACTGTGACACCCAGAGCCTATCATATGCTGTGGCCAATGAGACACAGAGGAAAGATCCTCTTTTGATGTGCAGATGTCTATACAAACAAACAGACATATACACAAATAAATCTTTTAAAATATATCATATTATTATCTTGCCTGCTACTTTAGTACATATATGGCCCAAGACTACCACAGCCAGCAACAGGTTAAATTGGCTGAATCTCCATCTGAAAGTATCTCCAGAAACCCTGTCCCTGGGCACTAGCCTGAGGAAAATAACTCTTTGGGTAAATACAGAGTATAATATTTTCCACCCCAGAGATTAGTTTCAAGGCAAATTCTTGTGCTTATGTACATGTCTTACTCCCTGGTAGATTGAGTCCTTAGCTACATGGTGTTACCCAAGATCAAGGAATGGCTGATAGATGCAATATGCTGACAACCTGGGATATGTAGTGTCAGAGGCTAAGAATACAGGGCACAATAACAAAGGATAAAGGTAATTGTATGAGTGGAGATCAGTGTCAATGAAGACTACACAATTATGTGGCCATGAAAGAAGTTTGGGCCCACACAAGCAAATCACTTGGATCTTTCTTTCTCACTTTCCTCTAAACAATAGTTCTGACCAAAGGGATCTCATTTAAATGCCAGAACCCAGGATATTGTTAAGAGTGTGTGTTTGTGTTTGTGTGTGTGTGTGT
>NC_045030.1:136356600-136358578 GCF_008632895.1 Mastomys coucha | reverse complement strand
GTGTGTGTGTATAGTCACTAAGGTGCAAGCCAGGAAACATCACTGTGTGTGATGATGCCAGTGTTGCAGCCTAGGAAACAGGGAAGAAGTATGGCAACTTGGAGATCCATGACCACAACCACACAGATGTTGGAAGTTTTAAGAATTGCTGGTCAAGAACACTTCTAGTTTCTGTGGCAATACTATGGGCTATAAAAGTCTTTGGTGGTGAAGGTCACTTCAGTCCTCCTTGTTTCCTCCACTGGGAATGATCATCATCTATGGGATGGGCTGAGATTTTTATTGTAGTTCTTATTTGTTTGCATCATAATGGGTGGCTTTAGTTTTTTGTTTTTTGTTTTTTTGTTTTTTGGGTTTTTTTTGTATTCTAGAATTCGCTCAGAGCTCTCTGGAGGATGTGCTCTTGACCTCATCACCCACCATCCTAAGCAGTAATTCTTGAGGTAAAGAGCTTTATTTAAGGAGACTTTGCTGCAGTACCTCAGCGATACCAAACACTGCTACCCAAGCTACCAAATAAGCTTTCCAGAACCACAGGCTTGCTATCACGTGGTCTGTCACTAAGAGTTTATGTTTACATCTCTGCCTTGGAAGGTTTGGTACAAAGCCCTTCATGTTTCCATTCACCCATCACAACCTACAAAGGAATCATAAGGCTATACCTCTTAAGTATAATTGATGAGTTTGTTTATTGACCTATTTGTAGTAGCATGTTCAATGCAGAACAACAACAACAAAGCCTATGGATGTCCCATCTAGTATGTCTAGAACATACATACATACACACTACTCTCTCTCTCTCTCTCTCTCTCTCTCTCTCTCTCTTACACATACACACACACACACACACACAAACACACACACAAGCATACATGCATAAAAATGGATTTTTCCCATTTTTCATTTCCAAAAGTGCTGCTGCTTCTACTTGTGCCTTGTTAAAGACAAAAGTACTTCACTTAGATGACAAAAATATTCTACTTCCTTATTTCCACATTGAACATTTTCTATTTTTTGTTAGTCACCGCTCAGCAATGACATTGGGGCAGTACAAACAAAATGTGTTACAGTAAATATAATTGCTCACTCTACTGTCATGTTTTTTAAAAAGCTTTTTATATGCCTAGCCTTGTACATTACTTCTAATAAAGTTCAAGATTTAGTCTAAGTTTTTCATGTCTGCCACCAGCTAATTGTTTTCCTTGGTTGCTTTTTGAGTGTTTTTATAGTCAGGAACCTTTTGCTACTAGCTCACAATAGTTAAACACATGCATTTCCTTCTCCCATCTGCATTCAGAAATGCCATATTGGTGGCTTGAAGTCATTTGTTATAGAAATATTTACACCATAGAAATTCCTAGACACTGTACACTCGGTTTGTTCCTCCGCCCTTGTGCAACTAGATGATATGCAGTGATGAACACACCCTTGCTTGTTCCTTACTATCCTATCTTTAATCAGTTTTATTTTGCTTTCTAGCTAGGCACAAAGATTTTTCTTCTCTATACTTACATTGATTAAGTTGCTTCAGGAAACTCCTTTGATCCCAAATATAATTTCTATTGGATATTTTATTTATTTACATGTCAAATTTCCCTGTTGGTTTACATGCCCCTTTTCCCTATTTACATGTCCCTTTCCCTGTTGGTTTCCCCTCTGCAAACCCCCTACCCCATCCCCCTTACCCTGCTTCTATGAAGGTGTTCCCCCAACCACCTACCCACTTCTGCGTCACTGTCCTCACATTCCTCTACACTGGGGCATCAAGCCTTCACATGACCAAGGGTCTCCCCTACCATTGATGCCAGATAAGGCCCCTTCAGATCCTTCTGTCCTTCCCCTAGCTCCTCCATTGAGGTCCCTGTACTCAGTCTCATCAGACTGAGCTGTGAGCATCTGCATCTGTACTGATCAGGATCTGGCAGAGCCTCTCAAAAGACAGCTGTATTAGGCTCCTGTCATCAAGCACTTTTTTTTT
>NC_045030.1:136333268-136355595 GCF_008632895.1 Mastomys coucha | reverse complement strand
CTGGGCATATACCCAAAAAATACTGCAACATGTAACAAGGACACATGCTCCACCATGTTCACAGCAGCATCAAGCACTTCTTAGCATCCACAATAGAGTCTGGGATTGGCATCTGCATTTGGGACGGATCCCCAGGTGGGGCAGTCTCTGGATGGCCTTTCTTTCAGTCTCTGATCTACTCATTGTCCCTGTATTTCCTTTAGACAATTTAACCCAGGAACAATTCTGGGTTAAAATTTTGGAGATGGGTGGGTAGTCCCATTCATCAACCTGGAGGCCATGCTTAACCTCTGGATATCGACTTGGCAGGTTGTTGCTCCCCTATGTGGGGCATTTCAGCTAATGTCATCCCTGTGGGGTCCTGGGAGGCTCTTGCTTTCCTGGCATCTGGGACTTTCTGGTTTCTTCCCCCAGTATCCCATCCCCCATTGCTACACACCTCTGTTTGATTTCCTGACCCTTTGTGCATCTCTTCTATCTTCTCCCATACCTGAATCTTCCCCCTTTTCCACTCCCAGTCTTCTCTCCCCCCACTCAAGTCTCTCCCACCCTCTGCTTCCCTTGATCAGAAAATGTGGTACATTTACACAATGGAATACTACTCAGTTATTAAAAACAATGACTTCATGAAATTTGCAGGCAAATGGATGGATCTAGGAAATATCCTGAGTGAGGTAACTCAGTCCCAAAAGACCACACATGGTACATACTCACTGATAAATGGATATTAAGCAAAGAGCATGGAACACCCGCAATACAACTCACAGACCACATGAAGCTCAAGAGGAAGGAAGACCAAAGAGTGGATGCTTCAATCCTACTTAGAAGGGGGAACCAAATGTCATTCTTAAGAGTCAAAAGTATCTTACCTCTCTGACAATTTATAGGCATAAAGATCTACCTCTAGCCCAAACCGCAGTACTATTTGTAATTTTGCTTGTCAGGGACAAAGTAGCAAGCAAACTTTAATCTCCATATTATCACTGGAGGTTTCTTTTTGCATTTCACAAGGGAGTGCTGTGAGAGTGGTGTGTGTGTAGACAATCTGTCACATTCCCAACACTGGAACTGTGGAATGTCAATATGTAATCCATTAATGCTGCTAAAACTCTCAACCTTTTAGAACATGACCAGTAAGTCACAGTGGTCGTCCCAGTTTTTATTGAACAGTTTTTCTCCAGGGTTGCAGGGGAAGTTGGGAACATGGCTATGCTGTAGTTGTGTATCAGCCACTATTTTTAGTGTTTTGAATGTGTTAAGCAATGTAATCATCACATTGACCTTAAAATAGATACTATCATATAGCCATTTTTAAAATGGTGGTATGGCATAAAATGTAAGTTGCTTACTTAAATTCACTCAGCCAGTAAGCAGCAGAATGAAGATGTTGACTCACCCTGTTTGCCTAGAGCTCCTAAGTACTATGTTATATTGCTTAACAACACAAAAATGGGGACAAGTCTGCTGTGGCATAATAGTACACCCTTTAAGAGAGCCAGAGTGTATTTCGCAGCTCCACTTGGGAGCACCTTTTCTGAGCAATGGCTTTCCGTTCTAGCAGTGAATTGCTGTTGTTTGCATGAAGCTTAAATAAAAACTGATTCTCCATAGTAGCAAACCTCTGAGATGATCGCAAATGTACAAATGCCAAGCCACTCAGAAATGTCAAGAGCGTTAGGCCCTAGAATAGAAGTCATTCAGAGTCCACCTGTATTTTCTACTGCAGTTGTCAACATTTCTCCTCCAACTTGCACTAAAATCAGCTGCTGCACGTATGTGTCCAAAGCCTGAGAAAGCAGCTGTGACTATGTTCTAAGAGTGCTGGCCAAGACATGTTACTGGAGTTGGCTTCTACTGGCTCATGAAAGTAAGTCACTAGTATTTTAAGAATGTTGTGAAGCATGGCCATCATGAAACATCAAGTTAAAGAAACTTTCAGTTAAAAATTATACAATGGTCAAGGAAAATGCCCAATGTTTATTACTTTCTCACTATTGCACTATGTTTTGTTGCCATCTATGTTGTTGAGGTCATATATGGTTATATACTTGTGTGTGCAGTAGAAACAATACAAATGAGTACCACCTAGTAATGGAACTCTATAGCCCTTTTAACTTCATGATCGTTGGCACCATGTTGACAGCTTGAAGCATGATAGTTTTAATTCTGATGGGAAGAGTTTTATCATGAAAGCCAGAAAGCCCTAAAAATTAGACCTTTTCCTCTGTACCAGTTGATGGGTAAGCATTTACCATAATATAGCCCCTTGTCCTCTGGCTTACAGTGGCACTTTCCTCCCCACCAGGAATACAATCAACCTAACATGAAACATAAAAGGACAGGAGTTTCAAGTATGGGCTCAGTCTATGAATAGGTTCTTACATGCAGATCAAGACTTCAAAGCTCTCACCCCTCCCCAACACAAAGCTTCACTTATCTGAACATCATAGTAATACTATTCAGTTCACAGATGTCCACCTGCCTCTTCCAATATGCTAGTCACTGTATATTTTATTATCATTCTTTTATTCTATTCTATTTCATTTTCTTTTCTCATATGTGTGTCAATGAGATATATGTATATGTTATGTTGCATGATTATGTGTGAGTATGTAAGGGTATGCACCTATTTACCTGAAGACACTAGATGAGGATATCAGGTGTCTTACTCTGTCGTTCTTTACCTAATTCACTTGATACAGAGTTTCTCAGTGAATCTGGAGAGACAGGCTGAGTCAGGAAGCTGTAGCTATCCTCTGGTCTTGGCTCCTCAGAGTGCTGGGATTGTAGGTACATGAGAATGTGTCACCATGCCTGGCTTTTTATGTGGCTGCTGGAATCTGAATGAGAAGACTAATACTTGTACATCAACCTTTTACTCACTAAACCTTCTTCTGGGCCCCAAGTCACCATTTTAGATGATGGTGATATATTTTTAATCAAAACAAACTAACATTCCAAACTTCCTATACTTTTTTTTTATCCTGTTAGGGTGGAAATGAGAAAATAAGCCCCCAAATGGGATAGTGTACATAGTCATGTGATAGATATTAAATATAGACAGTTACTTTAGATTAGATGATGATGGAAGGCCTTCATGGGACTGTTGAGGTGGCTGTGTCTCAGGGGATAAAGGCTCTTGCTACCAAATACAACAACAGGAGCGTGATCCTAGGGAAACACATGGTTTAAAAACAAAGAACCAATTACAGAAACAGGTACTCTGACTTCTATATACTTGTTATGACATACATGTATTTCCACCCCCCCCCAAGCACATGCACACACATACAAAAACAAGCGAAAAACACTGGTAAGTTTAAAAGAAACGCATGTTGAAGTTGAGTCCTTGTAAATGGCAACAACAGAAAGGGCATCCACGTGATGAGCAGGAGCATGTTTCCAAGCAGGAAGAACTGCAGATGTGAAGGCTTTGACACAGAAATGAAGCATGTTTACTTACTTCCATCCTAGAGGTTAAGAGAATAGGTTATAGATTCCAGCTCACCTTGGCTTTTTTACTGGTCCACCATCTGCTCTGTGACCCCAGACAATTCATTTCAATTCTTTGTGCTGTAGTTTTCTAATCTCTTAAGATACTCTGCAAAGGTAGCATGAGCAATCATGGATCTTACTGCATGTAAAGTGCCTGGAACATAGAACATAATAAAAATGCCGCCCAACAATAGCAGTGATAGTAGTAGTAGTAGTAGTAGTAGTAGTAGTAGTAGTAGTAGTAGTAGTAGTAGTAGTAGTAGCAATAGTATTGACACTAATAATAGCTTGTACTTGTGAATGGAGTCAGTAATTATGGAGACAGGCCAGTAAGCTACAAATGGAAGAAGATTTTGAGAATCAAATGCTTTACAATGCTACCATATCTATTATATAGTGTCCATTCTTCCTCCAAGCCTTCAGCGTTTTCCGAATAGAAGTCATTCAAGTGGTTGTCTTCTAGAAAATTTAGATTTTTTGCACTTTGATAAAACAACAAAGCTATCCAGTGCTTCACACATCTCTGTAATACTGGGCCACATAGAACACTCAGTGTCTTTTCAAAAGAAGTTTCCCGATTGCATGCAGGGGAAACTGTCTTTACAATGGGATCTGGCTGGTGTATCACCATAGACTCTGTGTCTTGGTATGCTTATTCTACCTCAGAGTCTAACAGTAAGACATCACTGGCTACAGCAGTTCATTAAATCTCCTGAATAAGATTCTAAGTTTCCTTGGATGCTAATGATCTCAGCATGATCACTGTACCTGCTTATGCTGATTTCCAATGTCTACTGCAAACTCTGAGAGACATCATTATGCAATTGAATCTCTACAATTGTATTCTGTTTCTGGAAAGTGACAAATACAAATTGTACTTTGGCCAGGGAAAATGTATTCTAATTTTATTTAGCCAGAGCCATGTCTTGAATATCTTCTAGCATTTGGAACGGAAGAGAGCACAGCATTTAACAGCTGCCCCAGTAAATGTGACCAGAGCATGGGTTTCATAGTCATACTAGGCTTAGGTTCCAGCTCTTGCTGTTACTGCCTATATAATATTTAAGTAAATTAATATCTTTCCTGTGTTGTAGTAGTTTAATCTATAAAATAGGAATTAGACTAGTATCAGGGATATAATGAATGCTCAATTAATATTACAAATTAGTAATTTAATGATCAACATCTTATGTGACCTTCTGCATGGGCCATGCATTTTTAAAAATCTTCACAGTATATTATTCCATCTGATGGTGTGCCTTCCAAAATAAAAGCCAGGAAAATTATGGTTTATCATGTTGACAACTACCTGTAATGGCATCACCCTTGGACCTATACTGAAATGTGTGCACTTCAGTGATGAATTATTGAATTTATTAACAAAGGCAAGACTCTAACTGCCCAGGAGTTTCTCCTTGGGTTAGATTCTCATTGATCTGTGAGGTTCCTCATATGTAATTGAGCCTTTATCTGCCTTTATCTGAATTCTTAATTGTTGACTTTGTCCTTGATAGGGTTTTCTCTACTCTCAGACAAGAATCTATCAAAAAAACTAATCACCTTTGCTTAAATTTTGAGCTTTCTTAGTAAGCTATATGATAATAAAGATGATTCCTTTAGCATCATGATACAGGCTCTCTTCCACAGTAGACGGTTCAATTTAACTGTGTTTGGTTGTATAGGAAGCCTGTTCTGGATATTTTTGTTTGGAAAATAAAAATTACCAAAAATTAACTTGTCAAGTTCTCTTAGATCAGTGGTTCTCACCTTCCTAACACTGCAGCTCTTTAAGGCACTTCCTGATGATGTGGTGACCCTTAATCATAAAACTATTTTCATTGCTGCTCCATAACTATAAATGGCTTATATGCAGCATATGTGACATGCAACTCCTGTGAAAGGGTCCTTGACTCCTAAAGGAGCCACTCTCCACAGGTTGAGAAAACACCATCTTAGTGGTATATTGTCTCTTCCTCAAGGATTCCAGATTTTGGTGATAGAATACCTTGACTACTGAATTCCACAGCAACTGATTCCATAGTAGCTGATTACTCCTGGCTTATCTTCCAAACATGTTTGTCATTTGGATAGGATATCATCAAACAGAGCTATTGGTAAACTAATAATTATCTCTGGACAAGTTTATGCCTTAAAACAACTCCATGAACTACTTACTATAATTATCTCCATTTTATCATGGAGAAACATGAGGTTCTCTACATTTCAGTGCTTTGCTGAAATTATCCTAATACAGACACAGAGCTAGGATTCCATACAGATTCACCAGATGTTAGAAACCATCCTCACAACCAAAATCTGTCTTTGCCATATGCTCAACCAGCCCTTCAGTAGGGAAAGGAGTTAGTTAGAACATAGCCAGCCTTAATACTCTGCCTGCCCTAAATGTGACCAGCATGGTCATATTCAAGCCTGTGGACATTTGTATACAGGCTACAACTGTGGTTCTGACAAAAAAAAAAAAAAAAAAAAAAAAGAAAGAAAGAAAGAAAGAAAGAAAGAAAGAAAGAAAGAAAGAAATCTTGTTTAGAGTTACTTTCCTCCCATCTTTGTACACTTTCTGTTTTGACAATTTTTTTTGTTATTATCCTTGTATTTAGGTTCAGTTTTCACCAAAGTTCATATTGGTTTAGTGAATTAGTTGGTTCAAAGTTGACTTCTAGTTACTGGCTCTAGGTTAAACCTAGAAATGGTGGTGAGACACATTAGTGGCTCAGTATCTAATCTAAGAATGCAAAACAATTCTCACACGTGCACACATTCAATGATACTGTAGCCTGCCTTTCAGAAACTTCTAAAACCAGAGAATATGTGCGGTTTCCTACTGTACCCTTTTATGCTGAGAACCTGGGCATGGAGGGAAGTCTGTCTTTCTGTATTTTTGGCACAGCTACCACCTCTACAATCTGTAAGCATCTACCTGCTGCATGAGAACCTAAACATTATCAGTGTTCCCTGATGAACAATCCCAGGTAGAAGTGGATATGGGGTAACACAGTGATGAATATTTTTCCATTAGGCAATTTATAAAAGCCAGGGTTCAACTCTTGCTGCAATGCAAAATTAGATCATGCCACTACCCTGCTTAAATCTTTCAAGAGCTTGCCATTGCCTAGAGGGAAGTGTTCAAATGAGTTAGCACAGCTTCCCCAATCTGTCATGACAGTGGCTTTCAAATTAGTTTTCCGCAAAAAAATTAAAATACCTTACATATTGTCCACTGTTTCTTTTGATTATTTTTGTTTGTTTGTTTGTTTGTTTGTTGTTCCTGGAAGTTCACAACTTTTACTCTGCAAAGTACACTCCTTTAGAGTACATATAAATACATTCATGCCAATCACCCAGGACCTTGCCAGTTGTCTAGCTACCTTCTTTAATATGCATAAGTTAAGTAAGTATGTAGGCTCTGAAATCAGAACAACCTAGGTT
Organism: Mastomys coucha; assembly: GCF_008632895.1. NCBI lineage: Eukaryota > Metazoa > Chordata > Mammalia > Rodentia > Muridae > Mastomys > Mastomys coucha. The sequence goes on along the minus strand of NC_045030.1, from coordinate 136,348,653 downwards.
TTGGACTCTAATTCTTCAACTTGTTACCTAAGACATTTTCTATACAGAACTTAAACACTGAGTCATTTTCTCTACCCACAAAACTCAAGGTAATAATAGAGTTGTTCAGGATTATGTAATGTGTGTAGAAGTGTTGAACATGGGTTTTGGCACATAATACATACTCAATAAAGGGTAGCTATTAGTATAATTGCAATAATTACTATTATTACTGTTATGATGATTTTGGTAACGATGGTGAGTTGAGGGAGTCATCAGGTCTTCCACTAAGAAAAGCCCAATGCTACTTATTCTACCTTTTAGACTAAACCTCTATTTTTATTTCTTAGAAAAGCTTCGTGTTTACTTCACCTTCTGATTTTATGCCTGTGCCTTCAACACATTCAACATACACAGGATTAGCCTGTTTTTGTTTGTTTGTTTTATTTTGTTTTACTCTTTAAGCTGTTTGTTTTAGACATAAGCACTTTAGTTTTCATAATACAAGCCCCTCAAGGTCAGCCTGTGTGCAGCCACACACAGATTTTGGTGTTTTCTCTTATATGCATACACCACAATTTGCTTCTTCATTTATCTGTTGATGGACCCTGAGTTACTCCTACATCTTGGTATTGTGAGCAGTGCTGCTCTGACTATTTGAGCATGTATGTGCCAGATCCCCACTTTTAAATTCTTTTTGGTATATAACCTAACAGTACAATTCATGTATTCCATGATAAATCTGTGTTTACCTTATTGAAGAATCACCAAATTGTATTCCATAGTGACTGTACCCTCAGGCAATACAAAAGCATTCCAGTTTTAGCACAGGTGAGTGCCAACATTTATGTTCTCCCATTACAGCTGGGTTTATTATTGCCATCTAGTGTTTGTGAAGTCATGTCACATCATGGTTTTGATTAGCATCTCAATAATTAGACACTTAACATCTTTTTATGTGTGGACCATTTATATGTCTTTGGAGAAATCAGTTTTCAAACTCTCTAAGTCTCATCTAATCTAGGTGCTTGCCTTTATGCTACTGAGACTCAATAATTATTTTAATATGTTCAGGTTACAAGGCCTTTGTCATCTATGTTGTTTTCAATACTCTCTCCCATTATATGGTATTTCCATTCACCTCTGTTGATAGTGTTTCTAATGTACACATTTTAAGCTTCATATAGCTGTTTGCCTATTTCTTCTCATTTCTTATACCATGACTATTTTACCTAAGAAACCACTTCTAAATGCAATGGCAAGATATATCTATGTATCCAAAAACTATATAGCATTAGCTCTTACATGTAAATCTTTCACTTGTTTTGAATTATGTGAAGTCCTAGTCATTCATTATTTTCCTTAATTATTGGGCAGATGGTATACTGTTCAGGAACTCTTTTCCCACCCCTACATGTAGTAGGGTACTGCTTATGTTTTCATCTTCCATGGTTCACATTTAAGTCTTTGATCTACTTGGAATGAGATGTGGAGGTCTAACAGTCCTCAGAGTGGGGAGTGGGGCTGATTATAAGAAAGACAGAAAGAAGATGCACGATATGGTAGGGCTGCTGGTCTATACTATGAGAGCAGCAAGTGTATTTCTCATAGTCTTCTTTTTTTTTAATTATTATTATTATTTATTTTTTACAATCCAGTCATTGCTCTCTTAGTCTACCCTCACCCTCCCACAGTTCCTCATCCCATTCCTCCTGCCTGTCTCCAAGAGGATGCCCAATCAATGCCAGGCTTCTTCACTCCCTGGAACCTCAAGTCTCTCAAGGGTTAGGGGCATCTTCTCCTACTGTGGCCAGACTAGGCAGTCCCTTATACTACAGTACTGTGGGAAGCACAGTCACAAGTTAACAGAAACAATTTGTTGAAATTTGCATAAGACATTTGTTCTTATACACAAAAAAATTCCCTGTTCCTTCAACCTAGGTCAATAGAATCTTTAATCACCAGCTTTGAGCCTTATGTTCACCTCCTCTTATCATCCAATGCCTCAGCAGGCCAGGAAATTGTCCAACAGGCCCTAATGCCTTGACTTTGCCTGGAAGGCAGACTTATTTTTCTTTCTCTCTTTCTTTTTTCTCTGCTGCAGAGAAGTAGCAAACGTATTCTGACAGCGATAGGCATGGGTCTAATTTTACTCTTCTGCATGTAGACATCTAGTTTTCCCAGTACCACTTGTTGAAGATGCTTTCTTTCACCCAGGGTATGTTTTCTTTTTCTTTCCTTTTTTTTTTTTAGCCTCTTTGTCAAGTGTTTTGTCTGAAGTTATATGTACTCATGCTCGAGTCTTCAATTTTTCCCACTGGTCTATATGTTCCCTTTTGCCCCAGAATCATATTGTTTTTATTATTGTGGTTCTGTTTAGTCCATGTTCATGTCTGACAAGTGATAAGGCTCCACCTTTATTATTTTTTAGGCAGACTCCCAGTTGTCCTAGCACCACATGTGGGAAGATTGTTTGCCCCTATTAAGTGATACTTATAAACAACCATTGCATCATAGGCATATTAGTCTCTCAATTCTATTACATTTATCTACATGTCTACCCTTATATAAGTACATTACTACTTCTACATTTAATAATATCAATTTATTCTTTTGAAATTTTATACATTTATACAACATATTTGGATCATATCTACCTACCACTACCTCTCTCTAACTCCCTATAGTTCCCTGACTCAATCTCCCTCCCAACTTCATGTTCTTGTCTTGTGTTACTAGAAATCCCTGAAGTCTAATTGGCGCTGCCTAAATGTGCATGGCCATGTGGCCCTCCTCTGAGCATGGGAAACAATCACATTCCAAAATTAAAGTGTCTTTCCCTTCCTCAACAGCCACCAACTGTTATGTAGTATGCTAGTTATTATACCTTTGTAATTGGTTTTGAAATTGAGAGTTGTAAGTTTTGCATAATTAATATTCTTCATTTTCAAGATTCTTTTCTACTTGAGACCTATGTCATTCCAAGTGAATTTGAGGGGAAAGAATATTATGTTCCTGACAAAAAGACAATTTGGATTTTGACAGGTATTACAGTGAATTACTATAAAACTTTGATCTTCATTGCATTTTCATAATATCATCTTCCTTTACACAGACATGATATGTTTCCCCACTTGTTTAGAACTCTTTTCATTTCTTCCCTCAATATTTTATATTTGTCCATATGCAAGGCTTAATTCTTCAGATAAATGTATTCTTACCTGTTGTAATGATTATTCTTTATTGCCAAGGTGAATGAATGTCCAATCATGTGTGGCATACACATCTACATATGTTTTACAGGCAACTTCCAGAGAAGTTTGACTAAGGATGGAAACTGACCCTGAATATAGGTAACATCATCTTGTTGAATGGAGCTCTATATTGAGTAAAAAATGAAAAAGCACAAAATCAGATAAGCACCACCATTTAGTCTATGTGCTCCTGATTACAGATGCAATGTAACTAGATGTAACTAGCAGTCTTAAGCTCCCACCATGAATCATACCTTCTCTACCCATGGAGAATGTATTCCCTCAAACCATGAACCAAAGAAACCTTTTCTTCCTTTAGTCTTTGTTAGATATTTTGTCACAGCAACAAGAAAAATAATATATTTTGTCAGATGCTTTTGTAAATGGAGTTGTTTCTTAACTTTCTTTATAAATTGCTCACATAAATTAATGCTCTTCAAAAAGAATTTCAGAGCTTCATTTCTTCTAGGATTATACTGATTACAGTATTGCTACCTTTTATCTCATGAACACTAGGAAAATTAAGATATGGAAAACAGCCTAAAAGAGTTAGCTAGTACTTTAACTATATTAGAAAGCCTATTGGTCTTTGTAATATGAACTCATCCTAATCATAAACAAATAAACATCGCCTTAGCTCAGTCCTCATTCTAGAACCAAATACCCTAGATTAGGTGGCTGATAAATAACAGAGATTTGTTTTCCATTTTTCTCTTTGTTTTGAAGATCAAGGTCAATATGTCTAGTGAGGATACATTTTCTGGTTTGTCAATGACAATTACTTCTATTACCTCACATAGTAGGAGGAGCAAGGCAGATCTCTGACTTTTCTTTTATAAATGAACTATTATTGATCATCAGATTGCTGCTTGCATGATATCATTGCCTTCCAAGTGACACATTACCTAATGTCAATAAATTAATTAATCATTAAGTTCAATATATGTATGGGAGTTCAAACATGCAGAAAATTGCAACTAGTATATTATAGCACTACCTGGCAAGAATATCATCTAGACACATGACATACTCAGTTATGTATGTCTTAAGGACTATGGAAATCACATAAGTTTTAAAAAAAATCCCCAAATATAATCCCCTAAGTCAGAATTTACTCAGTGTTCCCAAGATGTCATGGGCCAAGTGACATGTCTCTGCCCAGTTGAACTTGTGCTCACCAAAGTCAATCTACTCCCACCTGGCTGTTCTTTAAAATGTTTTTGGTATTAGAAAAGGTTCTCCAAAATGATCATGTAGCTATCTAGACTTCAAACAGGAAAGGGATTTATCCATACCCTAATTTCTTATATACTTCTCATTATACTGACATTTTTTTCCATCTGATCCTTAACAAACCAGAGCCAAGGCCTTTGTACCTCAGAGAGAGCAAGCCCTTCTACCTCAGAGGGATTTTGTGACTTCCCTTCTTACATATACTTCTCTAAGAAGTTTCTTCCAGACTCTGCTGTTTGGCTATCTGATTCTGGTGTTTTCAGACCACAAAAGGTCTTAAGGGAAGTCATAAAATTACCTTCTTCTAATAGATGACTCAATCTATTTGCTTTCAGTACATACTTGGGACCATCAACTCTATTACGAAGCTGTTCCTGATTCTGGAAGGATTATTCATTTTGACCAATTAACAGCCTAATGACTACAAGCAACACAGCAACCAGAATTTAGAACAGGGCATATCAACTGATAAGCTATTAACATTGGGACCTGAAAATTTTCATACATTCTTAAATGTGTCATGGTGTATAAGCTCATCTCTGATTGAGAAGCACTATATTAGCTGAAATCTCTTTCTACTACATCTCCTACTCAAAGACAACTAACCCATATTCCTCAAGTTGTACCCTCAAGTTATTGTTGTCTACCTTACAGTACACTTTATTTCTTGGCAACCACAGTTTTCTCACTATTCTCTTGCACTCTCTTGAGCCAGATGATTTTTTAAAATATAAATTTTGGGCTGCTACTAATGAACAAAAAATCAAACAAGTTTCTGCCTTTTAAAACATCCATGGAAAAAATGTAAACAAATAACATGATTAATAAAAAAGAAAATAGTAATACATATAAAAGAAGAAGAATGTTGGCTAGTCAAAATGATGAGGATAAATGTCTAAATAACTCACCATCTTCTACATAGTCCTTCATAATCATGACTCACATGCTGGCTAGTTTTATGTCAATTGGACACAAAGTAGAGTTAGCTAAGAAGAGGAATACACAACTGAGAAAATGTGTCTATAAGATGTGCCATTAGGCAAGTTTGTGGGGGTATTGTCCCAATTAATAATTTATGTGGGGGGCCTGTTGATTCTGTGTGCTGAAAGACATCAGACTGAGTAAACCATAAGGATTAAGCCAGAATCAACACTCCTCCATGACCTGTGCATCAGCTCCTGCCTTCAAGATCCTACACTGATTTCCCTGGATGATGAACTACATGGTGCAAACTGAAATAAACACTTTCCTCCTCAAATTGTTTTTGGTCGTGTTGTTTTATCATGGCAACAGAAATCCCAAGCAACATAAGTCTCCATGCATTTATCCTAGAATATGTAAGGTTACTATTTGGGAGTCTAAAGCAACAAATGTTGTCAACTTAAAGACCTTCTAGTTCAAGCAAACTTTGTTTGACATATCCAACCTGTATTGCCTTAATGTTAGCATCACAGCAGGGGGTCAATAAAAGAAAACCATGAGTTATTAGGCAGGTAGTGCTGTGGCAAAGAAAATCTCTAGGAATTGTAAAGACTTATAAAACCTTAAAAAAAGAAGAAGAAAATGGCATCCTGGATTTGTGTGTGCCTTGTCACTGTAGTTTGCAGATGCACATTCTAATCTCTGGAATCCTTGCCGATGCTTTGGACCACTTTACCCACCAAATGCCCCAGGAAGTAGTATCTCTTTTCACCTAGAGCAGAGCCCCCATAAAGAAGGAGTGTTGCTCTTTAAACAATACCTTCCATTGTTCCCTGCATGTCTGCATCAGAAGCCCTGAAAAGTATCTGAATGCAAGCTAATTCCTTAATGTTTTGAGCCTAGTGGCCTCCTCTGGTCATATTTGCATCCTCTATCCAGTACCACTATATTTTCTTTGACAATCATGGTCAATCCACAATGACTTTTTTTTCTTGTTCTTAAACATGCCATACTATTCCTTTTCCTTCAGGCCTTTGCACTCACTGCCCTCTATCCAAGATACTCTTTCCTCTAAACTACTAATTTCTCTACCTTCTTGAGGTATATCCTTAAAGAATGCTTCCTGGAATAGTTTATTCCACCCATGACAATTTAAAACACTACTCCACCTTAATATCCTTGCTCCACTATGATCCATCCAAGTGCCTGATATTTTTTTCTCTTTCATACTTATGACACTCATCGGGGGTGGGGTGTGGATTGGTTTGCATGCTTTTTCTTTTACTGTACTGAACTTTCTGAAGACACATACTGCTCATTTTGTCCATCATTTATAGTGCATCCTCAGAGTCCAAGGCAGTGTCTTTCTGACACGTGATAAGCACTTGAAAAATGTCTGCCAAATAAGTATGTACAAATTGAAGTGTTTGCCTTGTGAGGCAATTAAATTAACTTGAAGATTTAATTTGGAAAAAAACAGTTGTCAATCGGTATTTAATTTGATTCCAACACCTTTTCCATGGCTAATTTGATCTAAGATGGTTAAACTTTTAGATGAAGCACAAATTGGATCATGTCATTACCTTGTTTAAAGCCCTTCAATAGATCACCATGGACTATAGAAAAATGTGCAGAAGAGCTGGCAGTGTTTTAAAGGCCCTCTGTGACAGTGTGTTTAAACTTTGTTTTAACACTATAGTACAAAATTTACTTTACATTGTAACTCATACTTATCTGTCTAAATATGACTATTAATAGTTGAAGTTAAAGTTGCAAAAAATAATTTTTATTTTTACTATATGCAGTACATGGCAATTTGTTTTTTTAAAATTGATTGAGATTTCATATATACATATGATGCGTTTTGATCAAATCCAAACCCTATTCTTTTTCAAATTGCTAACCAGTCTCTCCTACCTCCTTTTATTAAGCACTCTATTTTTTCTTTTCTTTTATTGAATATTTTCTTTATTTATATTTCAAATGTTATCCTTTTATGTTATCCTTTTTCCTGGTTTTCCCTCCAGAAACCTCCTACCCCATTCCCCCTTCACCTGCTTCTATGAGGGTGTTCCCCCATCCATCTACCCACACTTGCCTACCCACCCTGGCATTCCCCTACACTGTGTCATCAAGCCTTCACAGGATGGCCCAACAAGGCCATCCTCTGGTACATATGCAGCTAGAGCCATGGGTCCCTCCATGTGTACTCTTTGGTTGGTGGTTTAGTTCTGGAGCATCTGGTAGGTTGATATTCTTGTTCTTCCTAAGGGGCTGCAAACCCCTTCAGCTCCTTCAGTCCTTTCTCTAACTCCTCCATTGGGGACCCCATTATCAGTCCAATGTTGGCTGTGAGTATCTGCCTCTGTATTGGTCAGGCTCTGGCAAAGCCTTTCAGGAGACAGCTATATCAAACTCCTGTCAGCAATCACTTCTTGGCATCATCAATAGTGTCTGGGTTTGGTGACTATATATCAAACCCTATTCTTTATCCTGCAATTTCCTCGTTATCTCTCACTACTATTTTCTCTCCCATGCTCTTTGTTTGTAAGTCAGTTGAGTCTACTTAGTTCTACATGTGTGTGCATGAGTGTAGAACCATCTACTAGAGCACTGGAAGTCTCTCAGATGTCACATTGTTGATGAAAAAAACTCTCTGTCTGTCTGTCTCTGTCTGTCTCTGTCTGTCTCTGTCTCTGTGTCTGTCTCTCTCTCTCTCCCTCCCTCCCTCCCTCCCTCCTTCCTTCCCAGCTACCATTACTTGCCAATAATTCTTTTCTAAGATGATTCTTCATGAAAACTTTTACCATTCGTACTGAGATTTTGGCTGCCCCATGCATGTAGTTCCAGCTGCTATGATTTCTTGAATGTAAAGGCCCTATCATGTCCAGCAAATTCTCTCTTGATGCAAGTGTTCACTATCTCTGGCTCTTCTATTCTTCTTGATCCCTCTTCTACAATGATTTCCAAGCCCTGAGGAGAGATGGAGTGATGATACAAATGTCCCATTTGTATCTACCCACTCCAGTTTATTTTTCTCTGTATTGACTAGTAGTGGGTCTCTGTATTAATTGCCATCTACTGGACAAAAAAGAACTTCTCTAATGAGGATTGAGAGATGCATTAATATATGGCTATAAAGTTATGAACCTAGTGGGAAGGTTGTTATTGCATCCATTTAGTTGAATAACAGTATTAGATACTCCCCTGTGAGTCCATGACCCAGCCAGCAATATTTTTTTCCCAGTTAATAGTACAAGGCATGAGTTTTGTCTTGTGGAACAGGCATTAAATCCTAATTGGAAAGTGGTCAATTACTTCCATAACATTTATGTTCCTACTGCATCAGTGAGTCTATCCTCTCAGGCCAGAAGTTGTAGCTCCCAGTGTTCATAGCATGCATAGAACCATCAAGCACTATGAATGCTAAGTAGTATGAATGAAGCTTCCAGGTCAGTACCAGCTTGATTTTTCCACATTCTATGCTCAAGTATGTGTTGTCTTCAGTAACTGAGCCTTAGCATCAAGTTCTGGAGGATAACCAGGAACAATGAGGCATCTTGTAATGTTTTTGAGGGCATATAGGACCCCACTGACCAACAACATGTAAAGAGGTAATCCAAAAGTGGTACTGGAATTTTTATTTAGTAGCCTATATTGTCTGGTGAAGTCACCATCCCTCTCTTACAGGATAACTCCACTTAAACTCCCTTTATATATGTCTGTGCATATATCTGAGGAGGAGGCTTCTATAGTAGTAAGTTTCTTTTCAATGGTCTATCAGTTATCCATTGCTGTACTTCCTTTTTTGACCTGCCCTTTCTGCTTCATTATTCCTCTTTCCCCCTTTATGCATTCTATTATAGTCTTATCATTTAATAAAAAATGTTTATCATGGCTCACCAAATTGATTTTTTCAACATGGTAATAGGTTCTAAGATATATTTTGGGGAAAAACAACAACACTGTTTTACCCTTCCACTCTAGTTCCCCTAACAGTAGTGAGTTCCTTAGAGTCCCATTATAATGGATGACTTCTTACCAACTATATTGCTCCTACCATCTGTAGAGAACCTACTGGGATTTCAAAGAGTCACTTCAGCACTCAGTGATGCTGCCTGGTCTCTCCAAGGGCAGGGGACAACTCCATCTTCTAAACCTATTACATACTACCAGACAACACCTTATGAAAACGCATCACTATATGTTGTCCTTACTATAGTCCTTAATATAATATACCATAAGTGCTTGCTCACCTAGTTCTTCTTCAGTACCAAGTGAAGGTATAGATATGCTGTATCGCAGTTCAATTACATTAGTGCAGAGGAGGTCTGTGATTGGACAGGGAAAAGGAGGCAGAGCTAAGAGTTGCAGAGAGAGGGAGTGTCCCAGAGGGTAGGAGGAAGAACCATGGCAGCAGACATGAACCCACGGGCAATTACCAGCCACAAGTAGCTATGATTTCATAAGTTTAGAAATATTGGGTTAAAGCTTTGTCATTATCAGTTGGCTCTGAAATTATTTATTGGCATCTTGTAAATTGTAATTTTATTGATACATAAATCTGATTGGTTAACTAAAGGCTTAAGAGTCATGACTTTACTGGGTTACTAGGTTTATGATATGTAACGGTGAGGTTGGTGGTTTTATTTAGTTACTGGAATGTGGGATCGCTGACTACATGGGTTTATGGCTGAGGAAGAAGTAGAGGCTCCCTGGACAAGTGAGCCAGATACTGCAGGGGCTAGCTAGAGAAAGTTGATGGTGGTGGCAGGAGCACAGGAGCATGGCCCGACACTACAGAGAGTTGGCGGGTTCATTTTTTTTTTCATTATTTCCCACAACAATGCTGAACATCAGAAGGTTCTTGATCCCTTTGTGAACATCAGACATCAGAAGTGCTCAGTGGTTCCTGAGGGTAGTTGTGGGTCTATGCTTTCAGTTCTAATTCTCAACCACCCATGAAAAGGGAGACTTGGTGTGAGTTCTGCTGGAAAATCCTAATATACATTATTGGAATGGAAATAAATAATATTACACATTTACTGCTGGGTTTAGTGTTCTTCACCAGATGTGTAGTGGCCAAAGGGAGGATGAGACAAGTACCCTAGGGGCTTGGCGTGGATTTTACAGTTGGCTTAAGTTTCCCAAGTCACTGCAACTCTTACTTTCACCATGTTTTCTTGGTTTGGGTTCCATTATTACCCTTTGAAATTAAAGTGGATACCTCGCTTCATAATTTGAGATCCCTACTTTGGTTCTTTATGTTCTTGTGTTGTATTAGATTTATCTTTTGAGCCAAACTGCCACAGTCTTCATGAGTTCAGCTCTACTCACTTGCATAAGATCACCACCATAGGGATTGTTGACTGTTTATATTCCTTCATCAAAAGAAGTACAGGCACAGTTATGAGGTTCTCACCTGAGTATGCAGCCACTCATCCCAAGCAGCTACGTGAAATTCAGTCATAATTGCATATCGCTAAGGGAAGGGCTAGAAATACATATTTAGAGAAGAACTTGGTAGGGGCCCATCTATGCAGCTGGGTAAAGCCATGCTTCATTCTGCATACAGACCTTCCAGTAAACTACATCTGCATACAGACCTTCCAGTACACCTACATTAGAGTCACTCATTCTCCTGTTTGTATCCATTTACCCATGCACAGTAAGCAACCCTAATAAACTCATGGCTTCCCTAGGAAGAACTTTGGTGGAATTGAACTTAAGTTTGTTTTGGGGTCTCTATGGGGAGGGGTAGACACTGTGTAGTCCCTCTTGGGATGGGGAATACTCTCGTGAAATATCTGAGCATTTGATGGATGGAAGAAAAGCAAAAAGTTCAGGAAAAAGACTACATCATTGTTAACATATTATATTCCCCCTTTCTTTTCTGTTTTTCTTATTTATTTATTTATTTATTTATTTATTTATTTATTTATTTATTTTTTGAGACATGGTTTTTCTGTGTAGCCCTGGCTGCCCTGGAACTCACTCTGTAGACCAGGCCGGCCTCGAACTCAGAAATCCGCCTGCTTCTGCCTCCCAAGTGCTGGAATTAAAGGCATGTGCCACCACTGCCTGGCTTATATTCTCCTTTTCTAGCATCCTGAAAGACACTGATCAATACTCTCTATATGCTTGAAGCTACTCTATGAATGAGACACTCTGCCTCATTCCCTCTGGTTCTAGTACTTTTAATAAATAGCAAGATAATCCAGTTAAGGTTTTGGCAGAATGTTTACCGTATCCAAGTAATGCTAACAGAGGATCACATCCTTTTCTACTCAAACAAAAAATGTCAAGTCACACCAAGATGCTGAGAATTTCTCAATCCTGAACGAACAGGAAGCACATAATTCTCTATAAATAGGGGAAAATTAACAAAAGACAGAGTTTCAGACTGTCACATATTAAGCTCTTTCATGATTCCCTTAGAAATATGCCAGTCCTCCGAAATACCACCAAAATGTTATAAATGGTATCATCCACAAGATTGTAGATAATTAGTTGTTTGAAGGGCATTGTAACTATCCTAAGTTATGATCCCCCTTGGAAATCTGTATATTAATAGTCTCATTGGTGTTACTAAATACCTGACAAAAAGCATGTTAAAGGAGAAAGGGTTTACTTTGGCTTACAGTTAAATGGTATACAGTCAATTATGGTGGAGAAGGCATGGTGGTAGGAAAATGAAGTAGCTGTTCATATGGTATCCACAGTCAGAAAATGTTTAAAAGGTGAGCTCTGGTGTTTGGTTAAATTTGTTCTGTTTATTTAGTTTGAGACATCAGACCAACTACAGGGTGAGTTTTTCCTTTTAAGTAAAATCATTTTGGGGAAAAAAAGTAATTCCCAATAGACATACATGGAGGTGTGTTTCCACAGTGATTCCAGATCCAGTCAAGGAGACTATGAAGATAAATCATTACAGTTTTATGCAGTTCTGGTATGATTACAAAAGTACCACCACATACAATAAGCTATGTACACATTCACTCCATAGAGAAATACTGTGTCTGTGTTGTTGATGCTTATATTTTTATCTTCAGCCTAGAGCTGTCCTGTACTCATCAAACCTATATATCTCAGTATCTTCCCATTTATTTGGGTATATGATAAGTATTTCATATTTAAACTGTCCAAAAGAACTCCATGTCTGCCCTCTAAAACATGACCTTCCCATAGACTTTGCAATATCTCTTAATGGTAATTCTGGCAACTAACAACAGCTGAATTTATATTAATTTCTCCTTTGCTTTCAAAAATATACAGAATTTACCGGCAGGAAATGGCGAGAGATGAATACTGCCATTTGGATAAATTTGTTCTTTTTATTTAGTTTGAGACCTCAAGCCTCAAGGGAGCTGCTGCTCACACTCAGGGTGGATATTTCCTTTTAAAGTAAAATCATTTCAAAAAAAAACATAATTCCTGCTAGACATATGTTTCTACCCTTACTCATTCAGCTCCTGTCCAGTTTCTATTTTGTAAAATGAATTTATTGCCATGCCACGTGTCTTAGTTAGGATTTTATTGCTGTGAAGAGACATCATGACAAAGGCACCTCTTATAAATGCAAACATTTGACTGGGGCTGCCTCATAGTTTCATCAGTTTAGTCCATTATCACCATGGTGGGAAGCATGGCAGCATGCAGACAGACATGTAGCTGGAGGAGCCAAGCGTTCTACATCTTGATCCGAAGGCAGCCAGGAGAGCCTGGATATGTTTGACACCAGGAGTAGCTTGAGCATTTTAGACCTCAAAGCCCAGCCTCCACAATGACACACTTCCTCTAACAAGGCCACACCTCCTCAACTAAGGCTACATTTCCTAATCATGCCAGTTCATATGGCCAAGCATTCAAACATATGAATATATGGAGGGGGCATACCTATTCAAACCACCACATAGCCAATTCTCATATCATGCAACTCATTCATTTGTGTGCATGTGTGTACATTTGGGCATATATGTATAATTTTATATAAACATAATATAAATATATACATTTTATCAAAATTATAGTTTTTAAGCCTTCACTAAAATCAAGATAAATGGATAGAGACAAGCATGTAACCTTAGAGTGGCAGTCACAAAAGCCATTTTCCTATCTTCTTCACCAGGACTCTGCCACTGCAGAATTTTTGCACTTGCTGTTCACCCTGCTGGAAATGCTTTTCTTTCAATTATCTTTGTATCTGTTTGCCATTTCTTTCTGGCTGTTGCTCAAATGTCACTTTCAAAGTGAGATTTTTACTATCTATCTTGTTTTCCCTTCCTCCCCTCCAAATGTAGCCTATCACCCCATGTCTGCCTTAATGTTTCCCCCATGGCATCTACACTTAGTGTATACACCTTATATACTCTATGGATTTATTTAGTCATTGTCAAACTGTTCTAATAGAATAAAGACTTTTATGTACTTTGCTCATGTTTGCTCATATTGTGCATACACAATACATAGACTGTATCTGTCCCATAAAATTAATTCAACAAATACATCAATGGATTAAAATAGTGAATGGAAGATCAGAGGAATGAATGAACCATTCACAGTGTGAGCTTTACAATCAAATAAACTTAGTTTCTAATCTCAGCTTTGCCACTTACAAACAGTGTGACCTTGAGGAAGCTCCCCTGAGCCTCAATTTGTTGTATGACTCATAGGGCTGATGTAAGAATTTTAATGAGATGGTCCTGTAGTGTTCAGCACAGTTCTTGGCATATAGAAAGCCTAAGTAAAACAAAATAATAGAGCATTCTCTAAAATGTGTATTTGGAAATATAAAAGATGGATTCCTCGGCTGTGTCCTGACTGACATCATTGAACATGACATGCTCATAAGTATTGTTAAAGATTTCTGAGTCCACTGAGGTTCTTAAGGATAATGAGATGTTACTTGTGGATTCCATCTGTTTCCCCAGCTTATCCCATCATCAAAATGATCTTTCTCTTTTAGGAAGAGTCAGAGGCTTTCTCTGATTCTAAATATGCCTGCGGTCTGCTTACCTCCACCTACCCAATTCTTTGACACTCTGATCTGCCTTGTTCATGATTATTGAAGACAGATATGTTTACTATTGACTAAGTGACAAGGCAACAAGAGGATAACTGACAGGGAAAGGATACTTGTTCAGGAAAGCCCGTGGATGTAAACATACTTCAGTCTCCCCAGAAATCAACAGCAACTGACTTATATTGATGTCAGCCGCTGTTAATGGAAACCCAGGATCATGATGTAGCTCCTAAGGGATAGGTGTTGAGAATGTTGAGGCCCTAACACAGTAGATCATAAACTTGAGCTTTAATCTCCATCAAATGGAGAGATTGTAAAACTACAAACTGTATATCTTAGAATTTTTGATTCAGTAGGTCTGAGATGAAGGCTAAGAATGTTCCCAATATGTTGATACTGTGAATGATTTGGGAGGGGACTCTTTAAGAACCATTTCCCTAAGTACTACCACAAAATTATCCATGGGTCCAAGGATCTGATTTTTCTAAGCCTGAGGCCTAGTCAAGGAATTTGTATTTTGCAATATATCATATCACATTATATCATAAAATATCATATTGTGTTGTATTTTGTAGGCTGTAGAACTGAACTCCAGGTCTGACAAATGCCAAACAAGGACATTACCCCTAGCTGGTCACATCCAGCTTTCTCTATTTCTCTATCTCTCTCTATTATAAATGCATATATATATATACATATATATATAAATTATGTATATACACAAATATATATTACATATGTATTTATATATATGTAATATATATATACATATATATAAATTATATATGTGTGTATATATATATGTATATATATAATTTTCAGACAGGGTCTCACTAAATTACGTAGACTGCCTTGAACTTGTAATCCTCCTGCTTCAGCTTTCTCAGTAGCATGGATTGACATTTTTTTAATGTTAACAACAGTTATTATTTTTTATATTTTTATTGCATATTTTATTTATTGGCATTTGAAATGT
>NC_045030.1:136329983-136333071 GCF_008632895.1 Mastomys coucha | reverse complement strand
ACCTACCCACCCACTCCAACCTCAGCACCCTAGCATTCCCCTACACTGAAGCATCCAGTCTCCACAGGACCAAGGGCCTCTCCTCCTACTGATGTTCGACAAGACCATCCTCTGCTACATATGCAGCTAGAGCCATGGGTCCCTCCATGTGTACTCTTTGATTGGTGTTTTAGTACCTGGGAGCTCTGGGGGCTCTGGTTGGTTGATATTGTTGTTGTTTCTATGGGGTTGCAAACCCCTTCAGCTCCTTCAGTCCTTCCCCTAACTCGTCCATTGGGGTCCCTGTGCTCAGTCCAAAGGTTGGCTGCAAGTATCTGCAGTGGGTTGACATTTTAATCAAACATCCCAAGTAATCCTAATACAAATGTTCCACAGAACAATAGCATATTTAAATGAATTGTTATGAGGAACTTTTACATTAGAGAACAGAGTACTTGATACAGGCTGTTAGTGAAGTAAAGAGATGAAGTTCAAGGACAAGATGGGACAGCTTCCTCAGTATTGTCAGATACATCAGACATTATCCCAAGGAGTCTCATGATCCAGGGTACCTGATTTTTATGTGGGTAGCTGGTTACAAATACATGTCTCTGGATCCAACCCACAGACATTCTGAAGGCCTGGCTACAGTCCAGGAATCTGCCTTTCCAAACAACGCCTCTTAGAGATTTGGAGGCAGTTGGCTCTCGATTCACAATCTGCAGTATATTATCTTGAACATTTGAACAGATCCATGAGGTTCATAGACCATAAAAACAGTCATTGTCAAAATTCTTTTTTACTATGACGTATGAATTTCCTTGTGGCTTGCACCCAGATGTCTTCAGTCCAGATCATGACTTTCCTGAGAAGGATGCTACAGCTCAGGTTGTTCAACTTCTCTGAATAAAGGAGCAAATTCTTGCTCTTTGTCTGCTTAATTGGAAGATTCAAAGTGATCACAGTGACCCACAATGACTGAAGAACAATAGGGATTACTTGAATCTTGTCATCCACACATGATAGAAACAGAATTCAAGTTGGAAAACAGCCACAGCGGTGCTTGAGGAGGCTTCTTTTTCACTTCCCATCCTCTAACACATACTATCCCAAGTAATATTTTGCGTGTCTCTCCAGATATTGCTTTTCCTACTACTGATCTTGGAGGATGTGTTTGAAATCTACTTGTTTTCTATTTACAGAAAAATAATTAGAATTAGTACTAACTACTCCCTATAAGTCACTCTATAATAACTATCGGGTGTGATCCTCACAGCAGCCCAGTGAAATCAGATTATTATTTTTATAGGTAAGTAGACTGAAGCCCAGAATGGACTAAGCAATCAACCCAAAGTCACCTTGACAGTGTATTACACAGGAACAAAATGCCTCTGAGAAATTGTCTCTGTCACCTTCCCACTCCTGCCTCATGCAAGCACACAATACATATTGCATTTGGAGCATGTGCCTGGCACTGTCCTAACCATTTCAATTGTATTAGCTTCTTTTAATTCTTACAACTTAGTGAGCTGGGTGTTATTTTTATCTTCCTTTTACAGGTAGAAAAGCACAGAGAGGTTAAGCAAATGTCCATGGCCATATAGCAGCTAACAGGCAGAGCTGGGACACAAAGCTAGGTACTGTGATTTCAGTGCCTGCCTGCTTACTCCCAGTGTCATATGGCTCCCTCAGGCAGAATGAAGCCACAAATGGAAGCCTAAAAGCCTAAAAGCTTACGGACATTGAATTCACATGGAAACGTTGCTAAAGTTCCATGTTCCAAACATGCCCTGCCACAGTGACCCTCAACACTTCCCTCCAGATTCCTTCACCATGCACCTCTGAGGGATGCTTTTCCGTGTGTATGCCAGAGACATCCACTGTCTGGTCCATGTTAACAAGCCACATGACAGTTAGCCTCTAAACTGCCACATTCCAAGTTCTGCTAAGTTGTAGTCCTCAGGCTTCTGAATCCTTTGATTGATCTGTAAATGCCTAGACACTGAACTTGAGTCTGAGATAACGTTTTATCCCTGTCACCTTTCTCCATTAGAAATGGACTCTGCTGGCTGGCCTACTTTTGTGGTCCAGGTTTATCTCTCAGTAAGAATGGCCCACTTCTTTTCTAGATCTCCAGAACTAAACTTCAGTCTTACCTGCTTTTTCTTCCTTTTTCTTTCTTTTTAGCCTCCTCTTTCAAACCCTACACAGCAGATGGAGAATCAAACAGGTTGCTTCCAGCTCATGTTTCTCAGGGGTCATCTATTGTGTAAGGGAAATAAAAGGCAGATTTACTTTGGCTAGTGGTCATTCTGGGACTAAGTTAACACAGAGAGGTCAGGGATGCACCACTTCGAATGACAATGCTTCTGCACAGTTTTCAAATGATTTCCAGTTCTCTATTGTGCCACCCTCTGGATGAAAGAGGAAGTGATCACACCAATATAAATATTGAAAGCTGCGACAGTCTTTGGCTCTTGCCTCTGCAATCTTGTGCTGGATCCTGAATGCAGCAAGGTAGGGAACTGCTCTTATAGCTGATCAGTTCTCTTGACAGATGTTCTGTGGATTTCCCAGTCATTCTCTTCATTAGAGTCTGGCCTACAGATTGCCACAGCTACAATCTCCAGCTTCCATCCCCCATTCAGGAGGATCCTCCAGGCAGGGACTGACTTAACATGGCCTTTAAGATTCAGTTTATGCACAGCAGGACCCTGAGAAGCTATATGCAGAAATCTCATCTTTGCCTTCACTCACTGTAACTTCACTTATGTTTGACTCACCCAAGTGTTTCCTGTAATTATGAACCAAGCAAAACTCTATGATGAGATTTACAGTACTTTTGACCTTGTCATTAATGGAAGTCGCAGACTGTTGCATGTAATTACGACAGCTACTTTACAAAGTCCTCAAGTACCATTTATGCTCACTGCTGCATCCAAATTAGGATAGGAGAGACCTGCCTTTAAATCTTCTTAATAGAATCTAGCTAGTGAAGCAGGTAGACTAACTATAGACCTTCATCTTTCTTTCCTCTCCTCCAAATCCAATTCCCTTGTCTCATCCCAGCTCTGTAGCAGCCCATCTTGTTGGGAGCCATTTTGCACTT
>NC_045030.1:136322495-136329473 GCF_008632895.1 Mastomys coucha | reverse complement strand
ACCTTTGGACTTCTTACCAGCCGAGCTGGTACACCACCTATTCTGACCTTCCCTTCCTCTCTGCCCCCACTTTCAGTGGATCACATAGCTCTTCCACTCCAAATTTCCTTCTCCCCAAACTTATTCCATGATCCCATCCCTCAACTCCAGCAGTTATTCCCTGGGAATCTACCTGCCACTCCAGCCAGAGAAGTAGGTAACTTAACTGGATCTTCACCACCGCCTCCATTCCTCCAAATCCATCCTGCCAGTCTCATCCCCACCTTTGTAACAGATCACCTGCTGTAATCCTCACCAACCACCTGCCCAGATCTCCAGTGGATCACATACATCTTTCAAACTTTCTTCCCCCAACTCATGGCTTTATTTTACACAAACTTCAGCAGGCATTCCCTGGAAACCATCCAGCCAATCCTGCCAGAGAAGGAGGTAGTCTAACAACAAACCTTCACCTCTCCTTCCACTCCGATAAATCTAACCCCCCCATCTCACCAGCTGCTGTAGCTTCTTCTTTTCTCTGCCCCCTATCTCCGTGGATAGCACATATCTTCTTCTGTGACCTCCCTCCCCACTCATCTGATTTTCCTAGCCTCCAACTCCAGCAGGCATTCTCTGAGTGCCAATAAAACCTGCCAGAAAAACAAGTAGGTCAAAGAAGAAGAAAAAATGGTAGGCAAGTGTCAGATCTTCACTTCTCCTCCTCTTCTCACATCCAATCCCTGGGTCTCAACCACAGCTCTGCAGCAGAGTAACTGCTGTGACCTCCCGTCACTCTCTGCTCCCATTCCCAGGGAAGTAAGCAGATCCTGTTGGAAACACCCTGCTTTCCTCATCCCTGTACTGCTCAGCCCCTTTCTATCCCATCCCCATTCCTAAGTGTCAGCTTCTAATACCTAGAAACACATTTTACTGGTAACCCCTAGTGGGCACACAAAAGAGAATTTCCAGAAGAATTTCCTACCAAGCACCACACAGCCATAACACTCTTCTAAGAATCAGAGAGGGCAAGAGAAACGAAGGAACAAAATACCCATAAGACCAGATATCAACACCTAGAATTCTAGTCTTTCCCAAACCCAGGTGCTAGATGCCATTGTAAAAACATGATCAATAACAGGTAAGACGATGTGTTTCAAACAGAACCCAACAACCCTACAACACTAGGCATTGAATTCCAACATAACTAAAGCACAAGACAAAAAACTTTTAAATAGTCTTTATGGATATGATAGAGGTTAAAAAGGAAGTGAATAAATGCCTTCACAATGGAAAGAAATGAATAAAACAGTTCAAAATCTGAAAGTAGAAATAGAATCAATAAATAAAACCAAACTCGGGGAAATCTGGAACTGATAAAGCTAGAGAAGTCAGACAGGAACCTCATAGGCAAGCCTTATCAAAGAATAGAGGTAGAATAGAAAATCTCAGACATTGAAAACACAATAGAAGAAATAGATACATTAGCCAAAGAAAAATTAAAATCTAAAAAAAAAAAAAATCTAAGAATAATAGGAATACAGGAAGGAGAAGAAATTCAGTCAAAGACATAGAAAATATTTTCAACAAAATCATAGAAGATAAATTCACTAACCCTAAATGTGGTGGCTTGAATATTCTTGGCCCAGGAAATGGCACTATTTGGAGGTGTGGCCTTGTTGGAGGAAATGTGTCACTGTGGGGGTAAGCAATGAGATCCTCCTCCTAGCTGCCTGGAAGTGAGTCTTCCACTAGCAGCCTTCAGATCAAGATGTAGAGCTCTCAGCTCTGCCTACATCATACCTGCCTGAGCACTGCCAGGCTCCCACCTTGATGACATTGGACTGAACCTCTGAACCTGTAAAGCCAGCCCTAATTAAATGTTGTTTTTATAAAAGTTGCCTTGGTCATCGGGTCTATTCACAGCAGTAAAACCCTAACAAGGACAGAAGTTGGTACCAGGGACTGGCATGTTGCTGTTATGGGCCTGAGCCTGTTTTTGTTTGAAAGAATGTGGACCTTGGGACTTTGAATTTGGAAAGCAGTGGAATGCTTTAAGTGGGGTTTCACGGAGCATCCTAGTAGGAATGCTAGTCACTAGTACTGAGGGTGACTTGAACTGTGCAGACCTGGCCCAAGATGTTTCCATGGAGGAGGATTTCAGCAGGTGGCCTAGAGATTGCTTATATGATATTTTGGTGAAGAATTTGGCTGCTTTTTGCCCTTGTCTGAAGAGTCTGCCTGAGGCTAAGGTGAAGACACTGATATTACTTTCATTGACAAAGAAAGCCTCAAAAGAGCCCAGCAGAGACTTTGTTCTCTGGTTTAGTCTCATGAAGACCATTATAATCAAACATATTAAGCCTAAAAAGAAAAAAAATTAAAATGTATGGTTAAAGTAATAATAAGGGGCCCCAGGAAGTGAAATGGAGCTGAATCCTATGTTCAAGAAGAGATTAAAGGAGTAGTGATCTCAGGGAAAAATCCCTCCCAGATTAGCTTATTGTTTGTATTTGCACTTGGACAAGGAATAGTTTGGACTTTTAATCTGGAATGAACTACAATCCAGAAATAGGGGGTGCACTTGTTTTCCAGACCTTGAGTTTGGAAGACACAGGCTTTTGATCCTGTGAAGAACATTGGCCATGAAAAGCTTAGGCCCAGGCTTGGTGGTACACACTTTTAATCCCAGGAAACAAAGCCCAGCAGATCTCTGAGTTCTAGGCCAGCCTGGGAAAGAGTACATTTTAGGTGAAATAAAGCTTAAATCCAGGCATGACAGAGCCA
The DNA here is from genome assembly GCF_008632895.1 of Mastomys coucha. Taxonomy (NCBI): domain Eukaryota; kingdom Metazoa; phylum Chordata; class Mammalia; order Rodentia; family Muridae; genus Mastomys; species Mastomys coucha. Next base: position 136,326,710 of record NC_045030.1, on the reverse strand, counting down.
TGCAGATCTCTAAGTTCAAAGTCAATCTGCAGAGCAAGTTTCAGGACAACCAAGCTTAGGCAGTGAGGGAGCTGGAAAACAGAAAGCTGGTGATAGAATAAGGGGGCGGGGGAGTGGTGGTGGCATGTTCTAGCCTGAGCAAGCAACAGAACTCAACTTGTCAGCTTCAGCCATGTGGCTGAAGAAGTCAAGGATAGAAGGGTCTACTAGGACAAATTGATGCTGGTTACCTGGAACTAAGAAATTAGCTGGGATTAAGAAGAGACCAGCATCACTGAGGGGAAATCTTCTGGAAACTGTTTTCTGAGATCACAAGGAAGCTGTGTTCCAGAGACAGCCAAGGTTGTATCTTGTGATGCAGCTGGACTTGGTGATATATAAGAATCACCCAGGTGGTACTGGTTTTGAAGGCATGAAGGGGTCATGAAGAACAGCTAAGGCTTGGCACTATTAGAGGCCATGGAAGGCCATTAGTGAAGGTGCAGCCTCAGTTGCAGTTGAGGGCTCAGAACTAAATGAGTCATGCAAAGGAGCTGAGGTTTGGCACCATGAAGAGAGCCTATGAGAGGCTCTTGGAAGCCTAGTTGCAGTGGAAGATCCCAGTGTATTGGAGGTGCTGGTACCATGGGATGATCACCAAGAACAGCAGCATCAGTGGAGTGGAGTCAACCAGAGCCTAGAATGCCACACAGGGCAGAGCTGGAAAAGTAACACCAGCCTTTTGGAGGAGCCCAGAAGATCATGTATGGATCTCAGACATTGAAACCAGAAGCTGTAACATTGAAGTTTGAGATGCCAGAGCCGTGGTCTATCTGCTGAAGGAAGCTGCTAACAGGGAGTGGAACTAGCCCAGGAGAAAGAAGTTTGTTTCATTCAACAAAGATGAAAAAGGAATAGGAGATCTGAAGACAGCTTTGACATCAGACATGGAGATGCAGAGTTTGGAGTTTTCCCAGTTGGTTTCCTGTCTTGTTTTGGGAATTACAGTTAAGTGATTGGATAAATCTCAGAAAAGACTTTGGACTTTTAACATTATTGAGACTGCTATAGACTATGAGGACCTTGGAAATTGGACTAAATGTATTTTTTATTATGGTGTAGCTACGTATGGCCCCCCTAAACTCAGGTTTTTGAACAAGCCTATGAGGGCCAGAGAGTAGAATGTGGTGTTTTGAATATGCTTGGCCCAGGCAGTGGCACTGTTTGGAGGTGTGGTCTTTATTTGAGTAGGCGTGTCCTTCATGAAGAAAGTGTGTCACTGTGAGCATGGGCTTTAAGAGCTTTCTCCTACCTGCCTGAGAATGCCAGTCTCCCCGTTTGCCTTCAGAATAAGATGTTGAACTCTCAGCTCCTCCTATTGCCATGCCTGCCTGGGTGCTGCCATGCTCCTGCTTTGGGACAATGGACTGAGCCTTTGAACCAAAGCTAGTCCCAATTAAACATTGTCCTTATAAGAATTGCCCTGGCCATGGTGTTTGTTCACAGCAATAAAATCATAAGACAGCCTGTGTCTTATACCTCAGCCAGCCTCTCTGAACATTTTCCTGCCCCTCAACCCCTTGGCCTCTCAGCCTGCTTCTCTCTGCCTTTTGGCCCCTGTACCTCTTGGATTACCCCTTTGCCTGCCCCTCAGCCCCTTGGCCTGTCTCTAAGCCCCTCATCCTGGTTCTCTGTTCCTTGGAGTCTCAAATTGCCCCTTGAAACCTCCATCTGCCTTTAGAACCCTTGGCCTGCCCCTGTGCCCCTCGGCCTGGCTTTCAGTCTGTCCCTTGGTCTACCCCTTGACTCCTCATCCTCCCTCAGCCTTGCCCCTGGGCCTGTCACTCTGTGGTCTGCCCCCAATCATCAGAAATGCTTCCTCCTGCAGCAAAAGTGAATGAATACAGAGACCCACAGGCAGACACTACACAAAGAGTAAGAAACCTCTTACCATTCAGCTCTAAATAGGATGTCTCCATCAAATCTCTCCCGTTAGAGATCAGGAAACCCTGTGGAAGAGGAGATAGAGTGTAAGAGCCAGAGGGGATGGAGGTCACAAAGCAAACAGGGCCTTTAAATCAACAGGATCAAAGCACATATGAACTCACAGAGACTGAGGCATCGTGGACAGGTGTGTTCCAGATGCTGTCCTAGAGCAGAGAAGAGAGGTGAACACAAGCACACATCCCCAAACCAGAAGCTATTTCCAATTGTAACCACTTGCAAATGAAAACTTAGTTTTGTTTTTTTTTTTTTCCCAAGGAGTCTCACTGGGGAAAGAAACTATTCTTAATGGCAGGTTATACATGTCTAGCGCTAAGTGTAGTAGTGCATAGCATCATAATGTCATGTCAAGGCTTTTTAAAAACCTTATTTTATTTTTATTTTTTATTTTACTTTTTGTAGCGTTGTAGGCCTGAATCTGCTCCACCACAGGGCATGGCCACTCGGGAAGGCAAAATATAGGGAGTTTGACTGTGCTTATCCCATGCTGGGGCAGGTGCTGGGCTATAGGTAAGCACCATGGCACTGCTCCAGGGAGGGAAAAAATAAAGTCTGAGACATGGGAAATCTATAGCTAGTTAGGGGGTCCCCGGGCTTGTGATGAGGCTAGATCCATGGGGTTCTCAACTCTTGGACATCCAGGCACCACTGGGAGTCACAGAAGAGCAGAGAACAGCGTCAGGGGTAGGGCCACAGGCTGGAGACAGCATCTAGCCTGGGGGAGGGGGGGGTTGGGGGAGTGTCGAAAGGGAAGCTCTGGCTGGAATGATTGTCCTTGGCTTGAAGGCGGCAGCCTTGGTGGCTGTTGTGGCTGAGAACACAGAGAGGCCTTCTACAGTAGATTAGGCTGCAGCTCTCTAGGCCAAGGCCTTCTTCATGGTTCCCCATGGCAGATCCCGATGACATGAGGTAGTCCATGGTTTTAAGGCATTTATTGTCATGGCGAAAAGCTGATGACTAAAACCATACCCCACTTCTAAGGGTGGGCCTAAGATTAAATACGTTTTGCAGGGAGGAATGTCTGGGAAGGGGAGCTTATTGGCTAAGCCCTCCTGCCTCTAGGTACCTGGTTAACATGGAGAACTCTGTTTTGGGCTTACGTGACCCACAGGTCACATCTCTGGGATGTTCCAAGTCAGGAGTCTGGTAGGGAGCTGGGAGTCGCCTACGCCTCAGGTGTGTGCCCACCGAATCTCCGGGTCTTGACCTGCTCTACCTTACCAAACTTCCTGGCATGGATTTATGTCCTACACTTCACTAATATATAACTTATTTTATATACGGTCTAAAACACATACACACACACACACACACACACACACACACACACACACACACACAATTTTACCCTACCTTCTTTATACCTGTATGTATATATTATAGCTTTCAGTTTAGTGTGTAAACAAGTGGGTCTCTGTGCCTATGTCAGTTTCTTCTGCCTATTCTTGGGCTCTTTTCCTTCTGTTTGCTTTGTCCTATTCCAACTATTAGTTTTTGTAATATCCTATTATATTATATTTTATATTATAAAATATCCCTTAGAATCCTGTTTGTTTTCTAATGGGTGACAGAAATGGGATGGATCCAGATGGGAGAGGTGGTTGGGAGTAACTCAGAGATGTAGAGGACAGGAACTGTGATCAGGATATATTATGTGAGAGGCAAAAGCTATAATAATCAGTAAAAGAAAATAATCTTATTAAATGTGTGGCAAAGAAGCACATATATTGCGAGATCATAAATATAGCTTTCACATAGCTTTCAGACACCAGATATTGGGAATGTTGCTCAGTTGTACAGTAGTTTCCTAGTATATTTAAGGTCATGTATCCCATTACCTATAGCACAAAAAAATATTTAAAAAAAAGAATATTGGGAGAAATCCCCAGCTGCTAACTACAAGCAGAAGAGCAAAGATGCTTGAGTGTGAAGTGTTTTGTCAGACTGCAAAGGTAAAACACATCTTTCTAATGACTCAACTGCTTAACTGTATTTTCCCTGTCCATGTCCATGTAAGGGACTCATCTCTGTGTGTAATGGGGTTCTTCTCCCTTTATTACACAAGTGCCACTCTAGATGTACCCCGTCCCCCTTCCCATTCCCCCTTAAATGGAAGGAATCATTGTAGACTAAAAATTCAATCTTCCTGGCACAGTAGTACCACTAGGTGGCACAATTGTATGAGTTAGTGGCCAGGAGGGGATTTTTTTTTTTTTTTTTTTTTTTTTTTTT
>NC_045030.1:136304363-136321739 GCF_008632895.1 Mastomys coucha | reverse complement strand
AAACTGATTTCCAGAGTGGTTGTATCAGTTTGCAATCCCACCAGCAATGAAGTAATGTTCCTCTTTCCAGGAGGGGAATTGTTGAAAGCCAGAATTTGCAGCTGTCAATACCCAGTTAGGACTTTCAAAGACCACTATCCACCAAAAAGATCATAATGTTCTTCTCTGTATGTTTGTTGTTTTTCTCTGTATGTTGAATTCTCAAACTTCAAGTAAAAATAGACTAAAAAAAAAAAATGTTGCCGAAATGCCAACAGTTTTCACAACCCTTTTCTGATTGCAAAATTCTGACTAAGTTCTTTGAAATTGAACTTTCGTCAGTATGCTATTCGCCTGAGGCTGTACATGTGTACTAACTCTGTCTGCATAACAAGAAATCCACTTGTTCATAAGGATATAATTGGGCTAGATGCTGCTTTGGAACTTGAGTGTGTCCTGGGACTTATGCCTACTGAGTCGCAGTATTTTGGACCATGACAGAACCTGAAATACCGAGTTACTATATCCAGGCTCCTGGTAGCTCTATAGATCTTGCTTCGGTCAATTCACACAGCTCCAAGCAGAAAGTACTTCATTCAATGACTGGGAAACCTAGAAACTATTGAGGTATAACTAAAAATTCCTACAAGGCATAGCTGAGTGTGTTGGATGTAATTAGATGGAGGAAATTTAGAAATTCTTTCATTTGATCTAGAGAAGATAAAATGGAAGCACAGAAAGATAATGGAACCTCTGCGAGATAAAGCAGTTGGTAAGTGGCAAAGCTTGAATTCTGACCCAAGAAAGCCTGGCTTTATTCTTTACTGTGGATTGCTTTATGTCTGTAAGACTCCAGTAAATGCAAGCCCACAATTCTGCCTTGGATTTAATTTGCTACCTCCTACTCTGAAGAAGCATCCTGCTCATCAGTGACCAATCATTTGAGGAAAATGAGCCCTTGCATCCAGCTGCAGTTGAGCTCTGAAGTGGATACAAGTTCAAGACAAAGATGGCACAGTCCTGAAATAGACTGCTGTTAATGGGGACAGAGTCAACTCAAGAGAAACTACAAAGGTGGCATCTGAGGATTGTGAAGTATGAAGGAGGAGGAGCAAGCTTTAGGACTCAAGAGGTGAGGGAACGTCCTAGTGTGAGGCAGGCTTAGAAGGAAGAGCAGTGAAGTAGGCAAGGTAGTATAAGCACTCTCACTTACAAGTGTGAAGGTACGGGTGAGCATAGCACTTTACACAGTCTCCGGGGCCACTGCCACAGCTACTATGTGAAACAGCAGGGTTCACTGTCATCTTACAGTCACTGTGTTAAGACCCCACACTCAGCAGCAGAGTTGAAGTTTGCACCCAGGTCTGTGTAACTGAAAGCCAACTGGATGGAAAACACAATATAACATACAACCTAATTGACCTCTTTCCTTGCTCAGCCTTCTATTTTTGATTACGTTTGTAGCAGTCTCCTTTATTTCTGACGTGCTCCCTTTCCGGAGCCTTAACCTTAACTTAATGGCTGACAGCAGCTCACTCTGTCAGCTGGCAATGACTCCTAACCCTCCTCGATTCATCAATATTTAAACTCCATATTCCCCACCACTGACCCCTCTCTCTCCCAATGCTGGGACCCACACATGCCTTACCAGACTCAAGTACAATGAGACCCATGGGTTTTGAGGCTTATTGCCATGTCTCCTCTCTGCTTAGTCCCCATCCTTGTGTTCTCTTCTTCTAGACAAAATGGGATGTGACTTTTCGCTCTCAAATGCTATGTTTTGATCCCCACCTCCAAATTGATGATTCAGTGGCCATGTGGGTATCTATAAGGCAGGGATAGATTTTACAATACAGGGGGTCATTTGGATGCTATATCTCCCCAGTATATTGTACAATTACATACACTGAAGAATGTTCTGTATTCTAACCAACTGTTGATGCTACCCTACCAGTTATTTATTCAGTGAAACAAAGCTGTTAATAATTCTCTTTGTCCAGGACATGACACTGCTTTAGATGTAAACACTGATTATTTTGTGCTGTTTTAGTATCCACTGAAATTTCCAGGAATGCAAATGCTGTGTAAATTGAAGGAAATTTGGGCTGTGTTATGTTCAGAACTCTCTGAAGTATTGTGAACATTTGTGAAGATCAGGTTGCCAACAGCAACACTGCGCATGGCAAGTAAGTCAGTAATGAGACTCCCTTGCCTGAATCTGCTCCACAGTGTTTGTGTTTGTAGTATATTTATACAAGGTACATGGTTCTGCCTGAGCCCAGAACTCTTCTAGTATGGAGGCGATAGCATCTTTAGAAAATCATGATCTATTATAAGAATTTTCTTTTATTTTTTCTTACAATTAAACACCCTTTTCTTGGATAAATGTGAATCTATACACACATATAGATATCCATAAAAATCATGTGCATTTGATTCAACTGCAAAAAGCAATGAAATCATAACATTGTCAGAAAGACTGGTAGAACCGGAGATTATCATGTTATGTAAGGTAACCAGACTCAAAATAACTGATATGTTTCACCTCAGATGTGGGATATATATAGAGGTGTGTGTGTGTGTGTGTGTGTGTGTGTGTGTGTGTGTAATACAAAAGTAGAAGAGAGACTGTTGAGAAGGAAACCAGGAGATCATGATATATATGTATGAAAATGTAATAATGAAACTCATTATTTTGTGCACTAAAATTAATGAATGTGTAAAACTACACAGACATGCACACTGAACGTTATGCATGTGGTATGTGCATTGTATTGTTATATTTCAGGGAGGTAGAAGGGGAGCACTGAGGTGCTTGTGAAACTGTGATCATTTACTTACATGTCTTTGGTTGTTTGGAGTGATTTCTGTGTATGTCTCAATCCTCACACACCCAGAATGGACTATTATTATTTTCAAGATTATCTTTACAAATGAGGAAGCAAAGAGAGGGTAAGTAGCTTACTCAAAGTTCCATAGTTAGTGAGGAATAGAACAGAAATCAGAACTCCATCAGAACTCAAATCCATTTGGTTCCAAATGGAGCTCACGGTTGGCTGGAGGCCACGTGGTAGATTGATCTTTAGTAATCCTTGTGACATTAGAAAAAGTTCGGCATGATTCTAAGGTAAAATTTCCCAAAGAAAATCTCTCAGGATTCCAACAAAACATATAAATAATTCCACGATGACTAAAAATTGTCAGGGATACGATTAAATATGTTAGTTTAACACAATACAGCCAGTCAATGAGTTAAGTTAAACTTTATGATGTCTTATTTTTTTTAATGGATTTTTTTGTGTCCAAATGTATTGTATAATGGCTGAAAGCAGGCATGTGTCGACCGTACTTTCCATTGGGAAAAAAAAAAAATAGGGCACATTGCCTGACAGTGAATGTGAGTGACAGTGGGGTCAAGTAGGCCATCTGTACTTCTCTTGAAAAACATCTCATTGCCAACCAGCAGCTAGGTACAGCAATAGGGCACAGTGACTAACAAATGAGAAACCTTTTATTGTTCTCATTTAACAGGATCTATCAAATGGAAATGCACATCACACACCTGCCTTCTTTAGAGAAATTTGCCATTCATGGTTCCATGTCTAAATGGAGCTTCGTTCTCCGGCACTTCTGAATTCTACCACAAGATGGCAGTGCTCTCCAAGTTTCTAATAGCTTTGGAAGGCTACTGTTAAATGCCATTTCCTTTTTCAGGAGTCGTGGATTATATTAACCGTCTTTCCTACCAGTAAAAGAATGTCCAGATGTTTTCCAGGCTGTTCTAGGGTATATTTGTTAATATCTTGGTATTTTAACAATAACCTTGAACTTGCTCATGTATATCTGACTCTCCCCAGTTTAGCACAAATACTATGTATACATAACCTGTTGTAAACTGTGAGCTAGGTCCAGCACATATAAAGTTGCACAGATGTGAGTGCTAAGAAAACACCATCTTTCTGAGATACTGACCTATAAACAAAAATCTATATGACCATATCATAAGCACTGCGATTAGATGATCACTGGGTAGAGTACCCATCTCCATAAAGGGATTTAGAGACATCCTTCAAGAGACTACAAATTAAAATCTGCATCTTAAAGAATTGGTGTGTCTTTACTGAGGTATAAAACATGTTTGTGAGACAGGTAGAAAAAGAACAGATTGGAGAGAAAAACTCTCCAGAGTGTAGGGTGTGTTGGGTTCCTAAGTAGCAGGTATTGAGCACAACAATAAAAAACAGTATCCAGTGCAGGAGCAGAGAGAGTTCAGGTCAGGGATGCAATTGCAATATTGAAACCAGTAACAAATACTTGAAACCATCCACTCCTCCCAAGTATTTGAGATAAGAACGTCCCTTGACTTGCCTTAAGGATGGAGTCCAGCATTCCTTACCACCATATAGGACAGTTCATAATAACATTGACAATCATTTATTGAATCTATCAGAAGTACAGAGCAATATGCTAAAACCCCTTTAATGCCAGAAAGGGCTCTATGAAGCCAGTACTCTGATACCATTAACATCCTCAATTTGCTGATGAGGAAATCAAGGTTCAGAAAGTTTAAAGGACTTGTTCATAATTGCTTACAAATGACAGAGTTAGGATTTGGATAGAGCAGAGGAGCAAAAAAGGGGTTAATGGGTAAGGTCTATAGATAAGAATCTACATTAAACTTTCTGAACCTTGATACACACACACATATAATATATATAATATATGGTATATATAATATTTTATATATATATATATATATATATATATATATATATATATATGCTATGTGCTAGGCTGCCTTGCTGAGTGTTTGAATATTACCTCACTTAGTTGTACAGCAATGCTGTGCAAAAGGAATACTAGGAATAATTCTCATTCCTATTTTGTAGAATAGTCCACTGAGGAACTGAGTAGTTTCAGTTTTGCCCAAGAACACAGCATGTCTTATAAGTGCTTGTGCTGGCTTTACAAACAAGAATGAGGGTATTAGGGACAGAAGAGATGAATAGCAAGTAGGCAGGGCAGGAAGCAGCATGAAGATTGAGAATCACAGCAAGTGGGGATTGCTGGATGGGGAGGTGGGGTTGGCTGGGAGGTTAGGATTGTGAGGCGGGAGCAATGCAGAAGAGCTACATTGTGAAGGACTTAAGGGACCCTATGGTCACACACACAAATGTGTTGAAGCACAGTGTGATTTTTAAACAGGGCCGACCTAATCCTCTCAACATGATGATTGCCTGTCTTTCTGTTTTAAAGATTTGATTACTATCTCCAATATGCGTATGTGTGTAAGTATGTAAGTGCGTGCACACCCACGCCTGTGCATGCTTAGATCTGTAGATATCCCTGGACACCAGAAGCCATGTTACACCTAGAAGCTTACCTTTGTGGGGAGTTCCAGTGGCATGAGGGACAGAGAGGGTAATGAATGAATATACTCAAATACATTATACAAATACAGTATGAAAATATGATAGTAAACCCACTCCCGTGCAATTGATACACACTAATTAAAATGATAAACTGCTAGCTCCCCAGAAAGGCCAACTAGGACTCGCCAGTCTAGAAAGAGTACAACCTTTGCTTTCCACCTCTTTGCGGACCAGCAAACTATGCAGAAGGCAGGTGCAGATCTAGAGCAGGAAACAGAATCCTATGGTGAAGCTTTGTTCTGGTTTTATTTGCTTGCCACACAGGGGCACTCAACTCATTTCCTGTGTCATTATTTCTAAAGACATAAAGCCTGACATTTTCATTAAGACTTACCATATCTATGTCATAAAATTAAATTCCAAGAGAGACACACAACCTGATGGTAATAAAACTGCAACTCAAGACTGGAACATAATGGGAACCTCACGAATGTGTATCACATGCTTGCATGGGTAAAAATATCACCCTCTTTCTCCTAAGCCCCTGGGCAACATAACCTAGTCAAATACTCCTAGAAGATCTAGTTATATGCCCCAAGGGTCCAAATCGCTTAATTTTCCCTTTAGACTTTAAGAGTTTCCAAGAAAATCATTCAACCATTATTTCACTGAGTGATAAAGACATGCTCATGCTTTTATAATACAGGGTGGATAGATCAGGACGTAGTGATTTTTGGAATTTAAATGCACGCTCAACAGTGTTAATTATAGGGAGGAGGCCACTTTGTTTTATTAAAGATAGTCTAAACATGTCTGCTTAGACTCTCCGTATGACAAGATTGTTTCCTGCCAAGAGAGCTCTACCAGGAAAAAATGTGAGACAAGTAAAATAAATGAACACTAGGAAAAGTCATTTCAATGGAGGCGGAAAGGGGAACATGAAGTCCAGTGAAGCATGTCAGAATCCCTCAGGCTTAACTTTATTAAGTCTCAAAGATTAAACCAAATTAACAATATGAATTGTTCCATATAGTGGCTGAGCACATCCATTCTGGAATTAGGATACCTGAGTTTAAGTATTGACTAGTTGTGGTTCGCAAGCGCTCCTTAAGACTTTGGTCAATTGCCCTCACAATGCTTCTGACTCCCACTGGATTATTACTTTTATGAATCAGGCAAGGGGTCATAGAGTAGTTTCTACATAAGTAAGTTTTGGAGTTGAATAGAGTTGCTAGCTTTCTGATCACGGACAATTTGCCTTTATGTGTCAGGTTTGTCTGTGTGTTACTGGAAGATGATTATAAGACTCAGTGTGATCTGGGGGAGGTATCTTTCAAAACTTATTGCATACAACACCTAGCAATTCTTTAAAATAAAAGTTACTATTATAAAGGAAAATACCTGGTTAGGCAGCATGGTGAAACAGGTAACTCAATAGGGTAGAGTCCTTTCTTGGACAGTGACATTTTACTTGATTAAAAATATGGTCTGAAGTAAAAATAGCAAGAATGTTTGAGTATAAATATTTTCAACACAATGTTGTTTATTCATTCTTTGGGAATTTCACATCATGTATCTCAACTCCATTTGTTTCTCAGTTCTTCCATGTTTGCCTCAACCCCTGTAACTCCCTCAAAAGAAAATAAGAAATAAAAATTACCACCACCACCACCAACAACAACAACAAAAACCTTTCCAATCCCGGGCAATGATCTGCTCCTCTATCAACCACAGCCTTCTCTCACACCCACCACAACTGACCTGAGTCACCCATCACACCCTAACCCCGAGTCTCCAGTTCCACCTTACACATACTACTCTGCTTCTCTAACATTCCTGCCTCTCCATCATATGGTTCTGCAGGACCAGCCCCTTCACCCCTTCACCCCTTTACCCCTTCACCACTTCACCCACTCCATCAGCTCATAGGTAGATGTTGGAGTAAGTCAACTCAAAGCCCTGGATCTTGGCCTGGGTGGTAGCTGAGTTGGTCAACCCATGCCTCCACCAGGTCCCCAGACCACCTCAAGGTGACCTGTGAGAGGCAGGACCACCTCTTCTGCACCTAGGCCAACAGGGCCAGCTTTCCCTTACCCACACCACTACCAGTACCACTCTGCAGTGCATAGTGAGGGGCGGGACCAGCTCAACAAGATCCTTAGACATCAACATTGCTTCAGAAGACAGCCCAGACCACAGGCATCCACACGGCCTTAGGTGGTAACATGGACCACAGACATCACCAAAACCTCTGGTTGTATCTGTAACATCACCCACTCATATCCATTAGGTGGCTTCATAGACTTTGGGTCTCATTATGACCCTCAGGCTATACATGCCACTCACAAAAAACATGGCTCCCCAAGGCAGCAAAACCCAAGGACATCACCAAATCATCATGGATGTAGGCTTCCTTGTGGCCTCAGGTAGCAGAATGGGTCGCATGCCTCAACATAACCTCTGGCAGCATCACAGACCACAGTGGTCCTTTCAGGAGTTTCAATCCAGAAAGTGATGCTTCCTCACCTCTGACCTCTGCTGTTGCCCAGAGCCAGGGCTATCCTCTGGTTAGCAGCATGTTCAGGGGCTGAGTCTGTGTATACATAAGCTCCAGGCTGTGGAACACTGTCCCTACTAACCGCACTGGTCAATGATAGCACATTCTCTTAGCCCTCTCTCTTACTGGTTACATCTCCAGTTCTGCCTCTCTTCATAGGGCACACATCATTCCATTTTTCTGTTTTCCACTTCATCATCACATATTTGATCATCGTAGCAGTGTCTGCTGTCCCAGGCAGCATGGTGTGGAGCCAAGAGCTGGATTGGCTTCTCCATCCCCCAGGTATAAGTTATTGATCATGTATACTTCAGTGAGTTTTATATTTTTCTCTGTACTTTTCCATGTCAATGGTTTAAAAACATGTTATAGCTTTTCTTTTACACTTTTCTATGGATGACTAAGTGAGTCTCTGTAACTTACTGTTAAATCTAGAAAAGCAGGCATTTAATCCTTGGGAGATTAGGAAGTGAGTTGTAAGGCTGGATCTCTCTCTCTCTCTCTCTCTCTCTCACACACACACACACACACACACACACACACACAATAAAAACACACACACATTTTCTATTTGCTGAAATACTTCTACTTGGAACTGTGAGCATCATGTAAGCCACTAGACTGTTCAAAAGCTACTGTGTAGCTCAGTAAGTCGGTTCTGTAAAAAAAGGCTACATGCAGGCCCCTGGCTTGGCACTTTCAGATTTTGGATTCTCTCAGCCCAAGCACTAGACACGTGAGTAAATAAAGCTTCTGATGATCGCAGCCCCCACCTACCCACCCATCAGCTACTGCCAGCCTTCAAATATTCCAGGCCAAAGCTCAGCACCATTAGCAGAAGGAACTCCTCCCACTGTGCTTCTTCTGAACTCCTGACCTGAGGAAGCCATGAGCAGAGGGAAATCACAGTGCTTTGAAATTTCTCAAATGAATAGCTGCTGCTTGTACCAGTACGTTTGAAAATGTTCATAATTATCAGAAGTAGAATTAAAAAATTCTAAGGGACATCTCCCTGCCCTCACACTGCCCGGCCCCTGCCTCAATTCACATTTAGGTCATTTGATCGAGAGCCAGGGTGTGCCTTTAAGAGTAAGTAGCTACATCATGATGTCATTTCATGGACACTGAATCTCCAAAATGCGTCACTCCCTTCTTAGGTCAAGATGTGCTTGAAGGATCTCATCTCTGAAAACCTGTTACTTAAAAATTTGTCATTTCCCCCAAAGTCATAGCGGTAGAAAAGCGCAGGGACAAGGAAACAGTTCATGTGGCCTTGACATCCTGATCATAAAGGGCTTTTGCCATAGCCTTTGGAAGCTCCCATCACATGAATTTCTAGCATAAAAATAACACAACAGCAGGAGTTATTCATTATATTATTTTACAATTTTGCCTTAGCACTAAGCCCACTACCTTTCCTGAACTGTAAATGATTTGTTGATAAACTTGGCAACCATCTTTTGACTACCACAATTATATTGTAGAACATGGCCAGCTGTGGTGGAACATTTAAATTAGAAATAGGCTATGGATTAGTGATTCGTGGTCATAAGATAACTCCCTAATTAGCAAAACAGTATCTATTATATCCAAACTCCCATGACATTATTTAGCTGCCATGGCTGCAAACATTTGCAATGGTTGGAAAACACTTTGAGCATTAACTCCTTGTGGGTAGATAGAAACAAACTGATTCCCTGCCTTTTTAAATGGTTAAAGTATGATTTTTTTTGGATGTAAGCCCTGAAAATAAAACATAAATGGAATAAGCCGTTTAAAGTTAAAATATATGTATATAAAAACATCTTAGTATCCCAAATGTCTCCTATGTATTTTGATCTCTGGGAAGTCCTGGATCTCATTAAAATCTATTATTTTAGCTGGGCATGGTGGCACAGCCCTTTAATCCTAGCATTTAAGAGGCAGAGGCAGGTGAGGCTCTCTGAGTTTGAGGCCTGCCTGGTCTACAGAGTGAATTTCAGGACCATCAGGTCTATGTAGTAAGAACTTATCTCAAAAAACAGAAACAAAAACTACCATTTTGAGGGCTTAAGGGGGATTAAGCAAATAATGAAAGATGGAATTTAACATAAGAGGTGTCTTTAAAGTCCTTTCTTACTTGATGTCCAGGTAATTCTCAATACAATTAAAAAAAAAAACCTTGGGGAAGAATCCAGGGTCCAGGAATGACAACAAAATCAAATCCTGGAGACTGTAGAATTTCTTATGTAGACTATTCATCTCCCTGACTTTTTGCAGAAAAAGGGGGGGTCTCAAGATGCTGAAGTGAGTTGAAACAGCCTTTCCAGGATGTGAATGCCTTAGTGCAAAACTGACCTCCATTCTTTGAATCCAAACAGGATAGAGACATACAAGGTTATTGCTCTATTGAACAAACACCTGTCTGAAGCCAGAAGAAGGTGTGTGTGCCAGTCTGTATCTCATCCCATTGCCAGAAGCACAAAATCTCCCAAATGCCCCAAAAGGTGTTAACCAGCAGAGAGCTCTACATGACTTACAACAAAAGCTACTCAGAAGGGCTTCATAAAGATGAGTACTTGTTGTTGCTACTGCTGTTGCTACCACCACCATTTTATGTTGAAACAGAGAAGGAGGAGAATGAGGGGGAAGAGGAAGAAGAGGAGGAGGAGGAACAGGAGGAAGAGGAGGAGGAGAAGGAGGAGGAGGAGGAGGAGGAGTAAGAGGGAAAGAATCTTTCAGTGGAAGATAGCTCTCTCAGACCTTAGGTGCATGGTTCTCAACCTTCCTAATTCTGTGACCCTCTAATACAGTTCCTCACACTGTGGTGACCCCCAACCATAAAAATTACTTAATTGCTATTTTATAACTGTAATTTGGTGCTGTTACGAATCATAATGTAAATATCAAATATGCAGAATGTCTGATATGCTATCCTCAAGAAGTTTAGACCCACAAGTTGAGAACCATTGCTTTATGTGGCTTGTTGATATCCTGCCCTGCTTTGGCCTCTCCCAGAGACCCACAATTATTGGCAGCAGCGGTAAAGCTGTTCCATATGCTACCTTTTTATTCTCATCTGTATTCTTCCTTCCTCTCTATCTTTGTGTCTGTTTCTTTCTTGTCTCTTCAAATATTTTCTTTTTGCCTTAGATGCCTCTCCCCTTGGTCTCTTGAGATCCTCAAAGTCTTATCCTCTCTTCTCTCCTGTATTGTTCATTATTTTATCTTTTGCTCTTTTTTCACTTTAAAAAAAAAACAGTCTTCCTAGTTCATCTTCATTCTTGTTTCTGATCATGAACTTCTGTTTTCTCTCATTTTGTTCTACTAATTCAACATGTACACCACCTTTTAGCTAGGATTTACACACTGGTGGCTTGTGAGTGTTTTCTATTTCTTAATAGATTGTTTGTTCATTTCAAACAATCAGAAGATTTTCTTTTTAAAATTCTAGACATCAAGCTTTACTTGAAAGCAGAGTTTCTGATAACTCCAGCAATAATCAAGCAGAGATTGCTTAATCTGAACTTTTGATAAGGTGGACAGTCTTCAGTGAGCCACAAACTCAACAAGGTTCATTCCCAGTCAGTGTTATGTTACCTGCCTGACCCATCTCCAGTCTCTGTTTTGCTTTCTTCTGGCTTCTGCTTGGGTCTGTAAAGCACTACTAATTTTTCCAGTTTCTGAAGTCATTTTTGAGCTGTGATCTCTGGCAAATGTATCAAATTGTGTAAACCTCGCTTCATAAATACCTATTTCATGAATATGAGATATCAAGAATGTAATGCTTGTGGTATGATTAGCACACTGTCTAGCAAATAGTAGGCTCTCAGATAATGAGACTTTTTGTCTTTTCTGCACTTACTTACATTTTCCAAACCGATACTTAATTTCTCCTAAGCTTCAGTCTCCCTATCTCTTCTTTATTCACTACAAGTATATGTATAGACATTTGGGGGATTTTAATAATAGTTAATGGTGTACATAGTACAAAAATATCTGTCCCAATGTATAAACTATGTAATTCAAAATTTCTGTTTGTTTTCTTATAAAGAAAATTTTGTCAAATTTATCATATTTACAATCACCTAGGATATTGGTAAGAAAAGCCCATAGGTGTGAGACCACTTTTGGAGAGAATTTAACTGAGTGGGGAAGATTCACCCTCATAAGAGAAAAAAGAAGAAAGTCATGAGCACCCAGGTCAGACAGCCCATATCTGTCTGTAACCCCAGCTGCAGGGATGCACACCTCTGGCCTCTGCATGCACCTACCCACATACACATACATAACACACACACACACACACACACACACACACACACACACCTAGATATAATTAAAATAGGCATTTAAAATATGTTTTAGAGTAATATGTGTGTTTGATCAAGTTTATTATTACCCCACAGAAACTATCAAAGCAGCATAGCTTTATATGAAAATATTCATTCTTTTGCCGTGTAATGTAGCCTTCACCTCACAGCTCATCTGCTTCGTTTCCCGAGGGTTGGAGTTAGGAGTATGTAGCATCACAGCTGGCAAACTGAAGATGTGAGTTAGTTACAATGAAAGGGCACTAGCTAGATGATGAATGTGGATGCCTTCTAAGTTTGACCTTAATAAAGTCAAGACAATGAGTCGCTTCTGGGAATCTAAATGGAAATAAAATTTCCATAGATCTGGGAGGCTTCTCTGCTCTGATTAATGCTTTATGGGGTGCTTAGACCTTTTAATGGCAATTCCACAGACCCCTTTAGTTTGAATCCCAGAAGCACACTCCTGATAAGGGATTAGAGGTTTTTTTCTCTATAAAATTGTTGCTACGATAGTGTCCATGAAATAATAACAAGGTTTACATAAGACACACACGAACACACATACACACTATAGGGGAAAATGTTCGGCTATACAGTGCATCATAAATGGAAAAACCTTACAGACACATTCTCAATTGTTCTAGCTGGATTTAAACTTTGATTCCAGGATCCTGGTAATATGGTGCTACCCTTGATGCTTAGAGGACAGTTGATGTGGCAAAGCAATTTAGAGTAGAAGAGGATTAAATGTACGTCTATATGCTAAAAAGCAATGGTGTGCTACACAGATGCTGATGCTCTGCAAGAAGCCTATGTGGTAGCAAGACATTAAACCAAACAAAGGACACAGGTTCTTGAGTTTTAGATTCTTATTGAAAACTAATCTTCATAGGGCTTACAAATCTTCCCTTTTTGTTTGTTTCCTTGAGATAGTATCATGTAGTTCAGGCTAGCCTTGTACTCACATGGAGCTATGGATAAGTCTGAAGTCCTGATCATCCTGCTTCTATATCCCAAGTGTTGAGATTACCAGTAGGGACTAGAACACGGTCTAGAAATCAGATTTTAAATAACATTTCAAATGACTCTGCCACAGAAAGCATTTACAAAATTTTTGGTCCCTGCTATGAGGGATATCTCAAGTGATAATTTAAAGGATCAAAAAGCAATATGACTTGCTGAACATCAATCATCCCCAACCAGGACTTTGGGTGATGAATGAATACAGTCACTTCTGCATTGCAACTGTCTTTACCACCATGACTATGAAATAAATCATGTATTTCCTTCTCCTGTTTTATTATATAATAATTAGTGGCCATCATTTAATTTAGGGCTATCGGAAAGACTCAGTACTATGGCAAACAGTTGAATTGAGAGAAGGCATCTGGAATGAAGATGGAGTTGGGTGTTTTAAGTAGAATATCAAGGTTCCATAACAACTTGAGTTCAAGCTTGTTATTTTGAGAGACATCAACTTATGACATGGAGCAAGAGACTAGTGTTATAGATAAATAATTCAGAGTTCTTTATACAAGATGATATATTACATCGCCACTGCATGAAATGAAATGGTCTGGCATTTACTTTATCTGTATACACAAGTAATCAGGTTCATACAGGATGTCCACTAACAAATGTATGGACTGCATAACTGCTAACTCCCCACCTCATCTCACAGTTCTAGTTGTCACATGAGAATCTTATTTTGGGAATAATCAAGTAAGAAATGAAGGAATCCAGAAAACACAATCTGTGTTTTAGGAGGCATGAGAATGGAGAATTTCTGTGAGACTGTAAAATCAAAGAAACACTGAGCCAAGAGAGGCATTAAGTGGGAAGGAGAGCTTAAAGCTGTTTACGTTTCTAGAGGGACCAATAAAAGCTAACTGATTCTTCTTCTATACAATCTACAAACAAGGGCTTATTCAATGAAACCAACAGTAAATAAAAATGGCACAAGAAAAATGAACTACATTAGTATGTAGCTCCCTTTCATGAAAATCACTACCATAGAATGTTGTAAACTGTAATGGCAGGGCCATGCTTTAAACATGGGTGGGCTAAGTTCAACTTTAATAACATTTGCATCTTTGGCCAGCGTAAAGGAGAATTCAATGTCATGCTTCAAGTTCCAAGCCTATAACTTGGTAGAGAAGAGGAAAATGAAGCTTCAGATAAGGAATCTTGGCCCCTAAGAAGGGGCATATACAATGAGCAAGCACAGAAAGCTTTTTTTTTTTTTTTTCTGCTTTGGATTTGAGTGATCTGGGGCTTGGCCAAACTTTGGGTTTACATTTCCATACAACTCAAGTTTGAAAGTGATGTTTAAAAGGACCTATGTCATTTTGCAGATGGGACTAGGAGCCATGAGGTCACTTGTTTAAGGTTTCAAATTTAGTTATGTGAATTGATAAAGGTAGAAATGTATAAATATTCTCTTGTGTAATATGGGATTATGTACTGACAGGGGCACCAGAATTTATATATAAGTGTATGCAAATGTATCAATATATATGTAAATACATATAAAAAGAAGATGAATCCATGTAAGTTTTGAATACATAGCTTAACAACATGATAGTGAAGTTTCAGTTGCTTACCTCATGTATGCTTATTGGGAGTGGTGGCTCAATGTATCAGTCCATAGATGAGAGCAATGTTCCACGTATTTGTAGCCCAGAGTGGGACATATGGCAACAAATTCATAATTATGTTCAAGATATATTGCTTTCATAAAGTTGAAAACGTGTTATTCCAACCATAAGTCAGATACCATCTGAAATCAGAGTAAATATTTGGTGTGGTACAAATAAGATGCTCACACACTAGTTTGAGTTGACTAGATCAGTGGTTCTCAACACTATCTACCAGAGGGGTACATGTACTGGGCACCTAATAATGAAAATAAGATCTGGGTGAATATTGAAGCAGCATCATTAATGACTCGTGATAGTCTAGAAATTAACACATTGCTAAAGAATTTGGGGGAAATATGGAGACCCTGACTTTGAAGAGACAAGCTCTCTAGGGCACTCAGTTCTCATAATATTTATCACTTTAATTAAACTCTCTCAAAACTTTTATACCTATAAGGCCAATCCAGTGCATCCTAACTGAACTATCTACCTTGCTTGGCCTATACAATAGACTGTTTTCGAGAGTTCTTGGAGACAGGGAAGGAGGAATGGGATGAGGAACTGTCGGAGGAAGGACCAGGAGGGAGATAATGGCTGAACTCTTAAAAAAAAGATTAAAGGGTAATAATAAAAAACATGTAATAAAACAAAACAGAATATCAATGTTTAGGTAATTATAATATGTATCTATACAGAAAAGAAAAGTACTGAAACAGAAGTTTTAACATTGGGAAAATTATTTCCTTTTAGATTAAACTCATAAATATCATTCAGGAACATAATTAGATTAAAGACCTCTGATTAACTTCATTGAAGTTCCACTAAGACTTTGGGGCTTGATTTTGGTCCCTAACTAAGCCTTTCTCACAATTATGCAGTAGTAAATCACTGTAATTTTTAATATTCAGTTCATTAAATTCTAATGATGTTGACTACATAGCCATGTTATCATTGAACATTCATATATGTGTGTATATGGAGGGGTGTGCTGGATCAGAACTTCATCTATGTCAGTCTAGCTTTCTATTGTAAAGCTATAATGTCAGCAAATAATCATAGATCTTCTGTGCCGAGTCTCTTCAACATATGCTCATTTTCAGAACGTTTATTATCTTTTATGTTATGTACATGACCCCATGAAATTTATTATTTATTATTATGTGGTACTCTTGTTTGGATGTCTTTGTGCTAGAAAATATTCTAACTTCCAAAGGGGTGGTACTGGAAGGTTATGAGGATTGTGAGGATGAAATCTTTATAAATGGGATAGCATGCATGTAAAAGAGGCTGAAAGAGGCTTGGTCATCTTTTTCTGTCATGTGAGGACACAGCAAAAACACAGCTTTCTATGAATCAGGAAGTAAGCCAGCACACTTCAACAGATGCTGGTGCAGATTTGGTACAGTTTCTCTTTACAGCTTTGCAAATGGAATTAACTTTTTAGCAGTACATCCAATTGTTTGCTAGCACAATAGATCTAATAGATTTCTTACATTAGCATTTTAACATGTGACTGTTAAATCTCTTGGTTAATTCAACTAGTTGTTTTTAATTCTTAGGACTATTTATTTATTGTCTTTTGTTCTTTATTGTCTTTATGTCAGTATATGTTCACTATATGTGCTCAAGTGTTGTGTGTACATGGGGTATATGCACATATGTATGTAAAGATAATGTTCAAGTGTAGGGGGTCAAAGGAGTATGGCTTCAGGCATGCATTTTGGTCACACCTAACTTTTTATATTTCTGCTAGGGTGCAAATAAGTGTGGGTCATCATACTTGCTACTGAGCCATCTTACTAGAAACTCCTTGAAAATTTAGGTTTAAATAGTTATACCATCTGAAAATAAAGGTGATTTTAAATTTTCCTTTCTTATATGTATGCCCTTTATTATCTTTGAATGCTTTATTGTGATATGGCAGACATGCTAAAAATCCTCAGACTTTAAAACTGCATCAGTGCATATAGGATTAGAAGTGCAATTTTTTAGATATCCATTATCAAATTGGTTGATCCCTTCTATTTGTAGTTTGTTTCAAATTTACTGATTGTGTCAAATATTTCTTTTTCATATTCAATATCAAATAAACAAGTGATTATAAAATTTTTCCTTTATAGTTCTAGAATAAACTCTGCTTCAAACTGGATTGTTATTCTACTAATGTATTGCTAAAGTTCTTCTTATTAATACTACATTAAGCATATTTATGCCTGTGTTCATGAGAGATACTGGTCTCTAATTTTCTTTTCCTTTAATATCTTGCCATATTTTAATATTGGAATTCATAAAATGTTGGAGTTCATAAAATGCTATGTTATTTGTTTTCCCTTTTCTCTTTTGCCTGAATTTATAATGTTCCTTAATGTTTTCTAAACATCATCAATGAAACAACTTGAACAGAGATTTTTTTCAAGAGAAATTTTTACTGATATTTTTATTTCCTGAATAGACACAACATTTTTCGTATTTTCTATTTTATTCTTAAATTGGTTTTTAAATTATGTGAAGAGAGGGGTGGTGTGTGTGTGTGT
>NC_045030.1:136282510-136303623 GCF_008632895.1 Mastomys coucha | reverse complement strand
TGAGGGTACTAGTTAGTTCATATTGTTGTTCGTCCTAAGGAGCTGCAAACCCCTCAGCTCCTTTGGTCCTTTCTCTAGCTCCTTCACTGGGGACCCTGGACTCAGTTCAATGGATGGCTGTGAGCCTCTACATCTGTATTAGTCAGGTACTGTCAGGGTTGTTTTTCAATTTCACCAACTGCATTCACTTTCTTAGATGAATGTTAAGTCCCTTATGATACATTTTTCATAGTTTTAGATTAATATTGGTAAATTATACTTTTCCTTGATAATTCTTGCAAGGAAGTTTCCCTTTCATTGTTCTTTAATGGAACATTTCACTCAGAAATGATCGATTTTGTAATTTCCAATATGGTTTATTGTTTCACCAATTGGATGTTTGAAGTGTTCTACCTCATTTCCCAATATTTTTCCTCCAGACATCTTTTTGTTGATTTTTAAGTCAATTTCACCAGGGTCAGAGTTATGATATCTGTATTACATATAACTTGGGTTGGCATCGAAAAATATCACAAACTGAAGGGCTTCAGACAAGAGAACCATGGTGTTACAAGTCTGAAGTCTGGAAACTCAAGCTCAGTATGTTGCTATAACCATGCTTCCTCTGATACTGGTAGGGGACCATCTTTTCTTGCTTCTTACTGGCTTCTAGTAGCTTCTTGGCAATACTGGATGTCTTGTTGTTTGCATCTGTAGCCTTGCTTCCACCTTACATAATGTTGCCCCCTTTGCATGTCTATACTTCTCTTCCTGCCATATTGAATTGAAAGCCAACTTTCCTCCAGTAGAATCTCTTCTCTCCTTACCTGGTCACACTGATGACCTGATTTACAGATAAAATCATATTTAGACGTACTGACAGGATTTCAACACATTTCTTGGGGAGACAAAATTTCTCCAACAATATCAATCTCTTAAAATTGTATTGAAACAAATTTTCCTTTATGTAACCCGTCTTGCTGAATATACCATTACCACTTGAGAAATTTGTATTCTAACACTGGGGGATCTAGTGTTCTAGAAATATCAATGTGAATGATAATCTTGCTTTGGTGATATTTGACTCAACTAAAATTTTAGTCTACTATTCAGTCAGTTACTAAGAAAGGGGTGCTTAAATAGGCACCTATATTTATTTGTTTGAGGGATAACACTAAAGGCTTGGGAGCACTGCAGAAGAGGGGAATGCAAAAGCCAGAGGACCAGGACATAGTATATGTGTTTCTCATCCTTTGTGGCTTTACATTCTAGGAACCTCTTCCTTTTTTACTATCTACCAGTTGGTCCAAATTATTCTTTTGCTACTCAGTTCAGAAAACTCCCCAATTTTCTATCAGATCATTAGCTGTTGAAAGATATAGACTATGGCCTGCCCAAGGCATGAAGCTTTAAAAAAGAAAATTTACCATATGCATTCATCACTTTCTATATTGTGACCATGAATGCAATATGCCTTTTTCAAGGTCCTGCTGCCTTGACTTCACCACCGTGAGGGACTGTACCTTGAAGAGTGAATCAAAATAACTCCTTCCTCCATTAAATTGCTTTTGTAAGGGTGTTTCATCACACAATCAAGAAAAGCAACTAAAAAAAGTACTACCACAATTGTTGGTGATTAGAACAGTTAGTTATTCTCAATTATATATTTCTATGTAAACTTAGAATTGGCTTCAAGCTATGATGTCGGTTTAATCTTACCTCTTGTTCCACATAGTCTCTGGATTACAAGCTGCCAAGTATGTGTACATTTTATATTTAGGGTGAAAGCACCAGAAAACAAGCCAATATATGCAAGCACATTTTTAAATTTTTGTTTTCATCATCTCCACCAATATTTTATTGGCTGAAGCATCTCTTAAGGCCAAGACAAACTTAAATGAAATAATATAAAACCATATACCCTGTCAGCATAGAAATGAGAACAAAGGATAAACATTCATAGGCAAAAAAAAAAAAATTACAATGTTACTGATTTTATTTCCTCAGAATGTAATTTAGCAGAGCCATGCTTTGACCACTGGTAAAATTCCAAGTATGTAAGAAGGTACTAGAAACATAATAGGTATTGGATAATTCCTTCTTGAAAATATACATGATTAAAGTATTGATGGAATTACTTGGTCTCTTGTCCTTCTTTCTATAATAGAACCTAATTCAGATCTCTTCAATGACAGGAGAGTAGGACTTCAATATGGTTTCTCATGGGCCATACTAGAGGCCTTTGGACCCACAGATGCATGTACATTCTCAACATTGAAGGGAAGAATCCTAAAGTCTCAATAGCACATTTTGAATCATGAGAAGTGACCATGGTTTGAGAGAGCATGGCCCGTTTCTCTCCTAGGTATGTTGCATTATGATTGCAATAGCAAATGCAAAACAAAGACCATGACAGACAGCCTGTACGAAGATAGCCATTTGCCATACAGGAGAGGGGTTACAATATTTTTTTAATATACTAATGACTTGTAGTAACATAAACTGATGTTTATCTACTTTGTCACTAAATATGGTAGACCTATAACCTTAAGGTGTAAAGGAAGCTACAGAGAGAACAAATGTTTTCTGTACAAGAATACTTACACACACACACACACACACACTCCAAAATCTATAGCCTAATCACAAAGAAGTTGACTAAATTCTTCTAGGCATTAGGATTTTTGAAAAAGAAAAGTTCCTCTAGCAATACTAACATGTAGCACACGCAGCATGAGACCCAGCACTTAGTGCTCAGTTGTTACCACAAACTAATAAACACATGATGGATGAAAGCACGACAAAATTTCTCTATGCTGGATCTTCCTTAATCACATAATAACATATTGTTATCTCTCCCATCTTTAAACCAAAAACCTCTACTTCTCCCTCTAGGGACACTTTTATTTTTTTCTTTTCCTTTTATAGAAGAACTCCTGGAGAGGGTTGCTTGTTTCTAGCCATGGATTTCTTTCCTCCTGTGCTGTACTGAATACATTCTATTAAGGGTATAGATTCCACCACTCCTCCAAATTTGCTCTGCTGGAGAGCATCAGCTCTTGATTGCCCTGTTGGTATAGTTCCACAGAGTTGAGTTTCCCTTTTATTGCCTCCTTCACTTCACTTCTAAGAAGATACACACATGTGTCTGTCTTCTTATCTCTGCAGCCATTGTTTTTCTTGGATCCCCTTTGCTGGCTTTTTCTTCATACTCCTTTCAAGTGTTGAAGTCCCCAAAGCTCAGTCCTACTACTACGTAATACTTGTTTCCTAGAAGTGTCTTAATAGTATACGCTATCAATACATGGTGACTCCAACTACCTATGTGACTCACTTTGATATAGGGGTGACATCTCAAACCTGGCACATCAAGACTCCATATGTATATATGTAGTTGGGAGCAAGGAGTGGAAGTGGGCTAGGAAGAGTTAGAGAGGGAAGCAGAGACCAAGTATGATTAAAATACATTATGTGTGTCTGTGAAATTGTCAAATAAATAATTAATTAATTAATTAATCCACACACCCAATATTCAATTCTTGTTCTCTCTGAAACATTATAGATTTTCTCATCTCTGTATATGGCAAAATTGTTTTCCTTTTTGGGAAAATCCAAAACTTTGAGGCAGTTATTTACATGCAATATATTAGAAAATGAAATATTAGTATATCCAAAAACACAGATTAACCACAACACTAAAATAGTGGGTGACTTAATATTCCACTCTCATTAATTGACAGATCACCTGGAGAGGGCTAAAGCGGGAAACTCTGGAGTTAAATGACACAGTAATAATCTACTCTGCTATGCTTGCAGACAGGAACTGCATAACTGTCTCCTGAGAGGCTTCATCGGACTGCACATCAAGGCAGATGCAGAGACCAATAGCCAAACATCCAGTGGAGCTTGTGGAGCCTTGTGGAAGAGTAGAAGATAGAAGTGAGGAAGTCAGAGGGGGTCAAAGACAACACAACAAGACCTACAGAGTCAATTATCCTGGGACCATGGGGGTTCACAGAGCTTGGGCCCCCAACCAGGAGCTGGACCTAGACCCCTACACATCCGTAGGAAATGTACAGCTTGGTCTTCATGTTGGTCCCCTAATAAGTGGAGCAGGGTCTGTGTATTCTCTGCCATTGGATCCCTCTCCCCTACCTGGACTACCAGGTTCCTCAGTGGGAAAGGATATGCCTAATCCTACTGGGACTAGATGTCCCAGGACAGGGTGGTACCAAAGGGGGCTTCCCCTGAGGATAAGGGGATGGGACAATGGAAGAGGGACTGGGAGGAGAGGAAGGGGAGAGTAATCAGGATATAAAGTGAAGAAAAAAATAGTTGGGGAAAATTACATCATAAACCAAATGGAATGAACAGCTATTGAACATTCTACCCAAACATTGAAGAACACATATTTTTGTTGTTTTCAGCAGCTCATGGAAATTTATAAAAAAAATGGACTACTTATTAAGAAAAATAGAAAGTCTGTACATATGTAAGAAAGTTGGAAAAGCTATATCTAGTTGAAAACCAGTCAGAAAAAAAAAGTCTCCTCCAACAGTCTCACTGGGTATACAAACCTCATTTAAGGGCAGGACCTCTGCCCAGCAGCATATGGCCAACACAAAACAAACTCAATGGTATTTTTGGAGCTGTATTTTTTTAAACCTTACATGTCTTTTGCTTGTATATTATCATGCCTGTCATTTCTGGGTTTGTTTTTATGCCTTTGCCGTGTTTCTGAATGTGTACATCTCAGAGTCTACATGTGTTTCTTGTGCCTTTTCTTTGGCTATTTGCCTGTCCGTTGTTTATTTTGTCCTATTCTGGTTTGTTTTTATTTTATTTTATTATTGCTATTATTTTAGATGTCTGTTTGTGTTCTTTTTTATTAATTATTTTATTTATTTACATTTCAAGTGTTGTCCCCCTTCCCAGGCCCCCTACCCCATACCCCTCCAATTGCTTCTTGGAGCGTGCTCTCCCACCCACCCACTGACTCCTGGCTCACCCCTCCAGTATCCCCCTTCACTGGGCAACAAGCCTCCACAGGGCCAAGCATCTCTCCTAGCACTGATGACAAATACAGGAGTCCTCTGCTACATATGTAGCAGGAGCCATGGACCCACCCATGTGGTTCCTTCCATGTATACTCTTTGGTTGGTGGTTTAGTCCCTGGGAGCTCTGTGGTGTCAGGTTAGTTGATATTGTTATTCTATATATAGACTTACAATCTCCTTCAACTCTTTCAGTCTTTTCCCTAAGTCTTCCATTGGGGTCTCCTGTCTCAGTCCAGTGCTTGGCTGTCTGGTTATCTGCATCTGTCTCAGTCAGATGTGGGCAGAACAACTCAGAAGACAGGGTCCTATATGCAAGCACCTTTTAGAATCAGCAATGGTGTAGGGGTTTGGTTTCTATGCCTGGGATGGACTCTGGATGGCCTTTCTTTCAGTCTCTGCTTCATTTTTTGTCCCTGTGTTTCCTTTAGAGAAAAACAATTCTGATTTAAAATTTGTGATATGGGAAGGTGTCCCCATCCATCCACTGGGGAGCATGTTGATCTACTGGAGGTGACCCCTTCATGTTATATCTTCCTGTTGTTGGGTAGTCATCTCCATTGGGTCCTGGGAACCTCTCGCATCCCTGGCATTTGGGACTTTAGAGTGGTTCTTCCACCTCTACTGTTACTTATTTCTATTCATTCTCCTGGCCCTCTGGACTTCTCTCCTGTCTCTACTCATACCTGATCCTGCTCGCCCCCATTTCCCTTCCCCTCCACTCTCCCATCCAGGCCCCTCCCTCCCTCTGCCTCTCAAGATTATTTTGTTCCCCCTTCTAAGTAGGATTGAAGCTTCCACACTTTGGTCTTCCTTCTTGTTAAGCTCCATATGACCTGTGAATTGTATTGTGGTTATTCTGAGCTTTTGGGTAAATATCCACTTATCAGTGAGTACATACCATGTTTGTCCTTTTAGGTCTAGGTTACCTCACTCAGGATGAAATTTTCTAGTTCCATCCTTTAACCTACAAAATTTGTATAGTTGTTCTTAATAGCTGAGTAGTATTTCATTATGTAAATGTATCACATTTTCTGTATCCATTTTTCCATTGAGGGACATTTGGGTTGTTTCCAACTTCTGGCTATTATAAATAAGGCTGCTGTGAATATAGTGGTGTATATGTCCTTGTTATATGTTAGAGTATCTTTGGGGCATATGCCCAGTAGTGATATAACTGGGTCTTCAAGTGGTACTATGCTCAATTTTCTGAGGAACTGCTAGATTGATTACCAAAGTGGGTGTACCAGCTTGCAATTCCACCAGCAGCGGAGGAGTCTTCCCTTTCTCTATATCCTCACCAGTATCTGCTGTCATCTAAGATTTTTATTTTTATTTTTATCTTTAGCCACATTTTAGGATGATGTGTTTCTGGCGGGCCAGAAAGGTCCTGAGTCCACTGGGTCTGTCTGTGTTCTAGTGATAAAGAAAAAGAAAGGTGAGGAAATAGGGAAGAAACTTGGAGGAATTTAAGGGAAGGGAAACCCAGAATATTTTGAATGGGCCTGGCGGTGGTGGCACACGCCTTTAATCCCAGCACTTGGGAGGCAGAGGCAGGCGGATTTCTGAGTTCCAGGCCAGCCTGGTCTACAGAGTGAGTTCCAGGACAGCCAGGACTACACAGAGAAACCCTGTCTCAAAAAACCAAAAAAACAAACAAACAAACAAACAAACAAACAAACCCCAGAATATATTGTATGAAAACATATTTTCAAGAGAAGAGAACTAACAATTACCAACCATTGTTCACAATAAATATATTCTCTGCCCTGTTCTAAAAAGAACAGCATGGTGTTGTCTGGCATAGAAACATACATATTGATTAATAGAATAGATCTGAGGATCCACATATTTAAGTCCACTCTTTTACAATCATCTCCATTTTGACAAAGCTCAACATTATATACTGGAAGAAAAGATAGTCACATATAGAGGAATAAAACTAGGTTTCCATTTCTCACTCTGTATGAAAGTCCACTCCAACTGGATGAAGAATCATGGCTTAATATTTGCCACCCTGAATACGATAGTTCAGAAAGGAGGGAACACACTTGGAGTCATAGGAAAGGACTTTCTGAATAGGATCCCAACAGTGAAAGCATCAAGACTGAAAAGGTGTTTATAGCAAAGGACATCTTCATTCTAGAGAAGCAACAGCCTAGAGTATGAGAAAAAAAAAAACTTTAGAATCTACACATCTGACCAAGAGTTTGTATCTTTATATAAAGAACAACAATAACAAACAGCAAGAAAACAAACAAGTCAATTAAAACATGGAGCATGAAGGGACTAGAAAGATGACACAACAGATAAGAGCACTAATTGCTCTTGAAAAGAACCTGGATTTCCAGAGGATCCATACTTTCTTTTGACTACCAGGGGCACATGCATGCCGCACAGATGTATGCGTATGCACTCATGCACAGAAAATAAAGTAATCTAAAAATGAGTAAATATCCATTGTATGTATAACAGTAGCAAAGAAAAAGAGGTTATCAACTTGGAAGGGGGTCACACAGGAGGGTCTTGAGAAAGGATAGGTGGTAGGAACTGGGAGGGAAAATTCCAAAAAAATCAAATGTGACATGAATCTAGACAGAGTTCTCAAATGATAAAACACAAATGGTTGAGAAACGGGTTGTTTTTTTTTAATGTTCAATATTCATAGCCATCATAGAATTTCAAATGAAAACTACGCTGAGATTTCATCTTACCCCAGCCAGAATGACTAAACTCCAAAAAGCAAATAACAACAACAACGATAACATTGGCATAGATGTGGAGGAGGGGGAATATTTATTCACTGTTAATAAGTGAATGCAAACTGTTGTGGTCACCTTTGAATTTACTGTAGAACAGTGGTTCTCAAGCTGTGGGTTACAACCCCATTGGCAGTTGCATATCAAATATCCCACATATTAGATATTTACATTATGATTCATGGCAGTAGAAAAATTACAGGTATGAAGTAGAAATAATTTTATGGTTGAGGATTACCACACCATGAGGAACTGTATTAAAGTTTCACAGCATTAGGAAGGTTGAGAACAACACCTAGATTTTTTTCTCCCAAAGTCAAAAATTGATCTACAACGTGGTTCTCCTATAGGTAGAGCATAAATAAAATGTCTACGTTAGCTAGAATTAGCTCTGCCAACTGATTAACATAGTCATGTTATTTGAATTACTATTTCAAGAAAAATTATTATCTGGATTCCTATATTTAGTTATCTCATTGTGCAGCCTTGGAAAGGTCTGTTTTTTTTCTACCACAAACTCCTCATGTTTCATGATCAGTCTCCTTGATGTTTTAATAGCCAACTGCTATACAAATATTTAAATTTATAGAAAAATGCTTCTGAAACTTCTTGTGACATTCCAAATATAATAATGTCTACTAAGTACAATAAAGTCACTGAGAGTTCTTTGTTCAGCTACATAGCTATAACATTTAGTTAATTTATTTTTCACTTCTTATCCATTTTATTTCTCTGATGCCTTGCTATAGGAGATGGAAATATCTTAACCTCAACAGGTCACAACCAATTTGTCATTGCAATACAAAGAACTATAAAAAGATAGAAATATTGTGATTGAGATCAACAGTGCCAAACTTAGGATTTGAAATTACTACTCCAACCCAACTTTATGGAAGTATAATTAAAACAAAATTGTATTTTCTTAAGATGAAATTCATGAAATCTTTTGATTTAAGAATGAATTGTAAGGTGATTAGTTGCAATCAAGCTCATTAATGAATACAGCATTTCATATAGTTTTTCTGATAGTGTATGAAATTACGCTGATATGAGATTATTCTGGTTCCAGAGCTCAAGTATAGAATGCCCTATTATACTATGGTGCACCTTCTTAGATTACCAGACTGATAATTGAAAGCTTATGCCATTTGACTCACTTTTCCTACTTGTCAATTATGTCAGTTTGGATGATAAGAAAAAATAGTTTTTGATAGAAAAATATACCTACTTTGTTTTGAACATAACCACATTCTTACTTTTTTAATGTATATTTTGAAAGCAAATACCCCCTGTCTTCTTTTGATGAAGGTAAAAGAAAACTTCATGGATACTGTGTCATTTGCTCCTTCAAACTCCCTCAGATGAATAAGTAGGTAAAACTTGGTTCCCATTTTATAGGAAACTGGCAGAGAGCTAGTTAGTTAATTGCATTTTTGGAAGGTCACATAGATGCATAATGATATTTAAGAATAGAACTCAAATTTACTAAATTTTCTTTTAACTTTTTATTGGTTCTTTGTGAATTTTACATCATGTACCCCAATGCTCCTCCCCTTGTACCCACCCTCCACCCTTGCAACTTACCCCTGCCCAACAACAGAGAAAAAAGTCATTGTCAAAGATATAGTATGTCACAGTGTGTCCCACAGTATACCCTTTTGTCCTCACTTCTTTGCTTGCAGATGTTCATTGCAGTGATTTGTTGGTCTGGTAAGAGGCCTCTGGCTTCTTTTATGTTATGAATACTGGGACCTCTCTGGCACTCTTTAAAGATAGGCTGTTGTTGCCTTCTTTCATGGAGATCATATAGTTTTAGATCCATAGTACGAGCTCCTTCTTACACTCCAACATGTCACCCATGCGATAGATGTTGGGATGGGCCAACTCAAAGCCCTGAATCCAGGCCTGAGAGGTATCTGAGGTGGTCAGGTATCTCCTGCTTTCATGTTCTCGGGGCTGGCTAACTAGTAAACTCCTCTACCAGGGCCAGTTCTACCCTTCTGCCCAGGGAAGGTGCAGGAAATGATTTCCCAAGTTTTGTAGCAAGTGAGTTACATGACCAGTTCTCCCATTCTCATGACCCCAGGGCCAGCTCTCCTGCCTACCATAGACAGCAAGGGATAAAGGAGAAGAGGGCATCCCTCTCTAGCCCATGCCTCTGCCCAGCTGAAAAGAGGCCAGGCAGGCTTTCCTATGCTCACATCCTTGGGCTGCTCACCTGTAAACCCCACATCCAGGGCCAGCTCTACTGTGCTGCCCAGGTGACTTACAGGGCCTGCTATCCTGAATGTTACAGCAGGTGAGGGGGCAATGACAGCTCTCCCACTTTTAAGACCTAGGAGGGCTAGCTTTCCTACCTGCCAGTGGAGGCAAGGGGTGAGGTGGTAAGCATCTCTCCCTAGTCCACACCTCCACATGAGAGATGAGTGGTAGGGCCAGATCTCCCATGTTGGGCAATATGGAGGGCCTGCTCTCCTGAGAATTGAAGCTGGCTACGGGTGGAGTCAGCTCTCCTGCTCTCCTGCCTCTAGGACCAAGGTGGGGCCATTTCTGCACAGTTCTCAGACATTGATATGTTCCCAGGTGACAACCCAGACCAGGGACATCCACCTGGCCTTGGGTGGTAACAGAACCCTGCTACCGCAGTGCCACAGACCCAGATGTGGCCCTCAATGGCATCACAGGCCAGGACTCTGCACTATGGTTCCAAGTGGTATCACCGACTATTCACATCAGGCTGTTCCTCACTTCTCTCAAGTCTCCAGTTCTGCTTCTCTTCATTGCTCCCACATCCTTCTGTTTCTCTTTCTCTTCCATTTCTACACCACTTATTCCTCTTAGATGTACCAGAGTCTGTGAGTGTCTGAGGTTGTCTCAGGAGTGATCTATGCCCTGTTCATGCATTATGGTGCAGGGCAGCGGCCCATCTCAGGTATGCTATGTCCCCTAACACCCAATCTTGTGTGGTGCCCAATTGGTGGTCCTCTCAGGCTAGCTCCCTCTCTAGATCTCATGGTGCCAGTTTAGTAGTCATCTCAGACTCACTCCTGGACTGGCATGCCCTAGTAGCCCCATGCAAGGATCATCTATCTTGGGCTCACTCTAGTTGGGAGCCCTCAGGCCCAGGTGAGGTTCTTCTAGCCTCTGGCTTGCTCCCCATAGAGGCCTGCTTGGCTCTGGACTGGTGGTCTCACTTTTTTTCAGGAAATATTAGGCTACCAATCAAAAGATGTTCATAGGTCAGAACACTGAACACAGACATTGCCTCTCTCCTCTTTGCCATTTACTGATGCACATGTGACATAGCAACCACACCTGCAATGCTTCTGAGGGTAGACACATTTCCTAACTTTTAACCCAGAAGTCTGTTTATTCAGTGACTGTTTTATAGTTTCCTGAGCTTGCTCATTATGGTGTTTCTTATTTTCAAATGTTCTCCCAATGAAATGACCAATCAATATTTGACATTTAAAATATTTTATTTGGGGCAGAATTCTTATATATATATACAAAGTATATTGACCATATTTACCCCATTTCTCTCCCAGCTTTTTCCAGATCTTCTTACCAGAACACCTACTTATCTTCATGTCCTCTTCCCCACCCCCTCCACTGAGTTTACTTAGGACTGCCAATACCTGCATAAGCATGAAGTAATTTATTAAAGCATGGGAAACTCACCAGGGGCCACATCCTTGAAGAAAACTATTACTTCCTTGGACATCATCAATTGGCTATAGCTTTTCAGCTTGGGACTGGACTACATGAGCCCATCTCCAATCCATCCAACCACAGTCTCTGTGAGGGGATGTGTGAAGTAGCCCTGCCATGTCAGGAAAACACTGTTCCGTTGCAGTTGACCCACTCTTTCTGCTTCCCACTTCCATGATGACCCTTGCCTTGAGGAAACAGGATGAAATAGAAATGTTCTATTAAGGCTGAGTACTCCACAGTCACATATTCTCTACATTTTGACCAACTGTGAATCTCTACATTAACCATTCCCCATTGCAAAATGAACATGCGCTGGTGAGTGTTGACAGCTTCTCTACTTGATGGATATAAAGGTAAAGATTTAGATGGTGGTTTGATACTATTTACCAAAGAAGAAAACTAAATAGAATTAAACTCTCTCTTGAGGCCTGTGATTTATCTAACTATGGATTCTTGTTCCAGTTTGCTATACCAGACATGA
Organism: Mastomys coucha; assembly: GCF_008632895.1. Lineage (NCBI taxonomy): Eukaryota > Metazoa > Chordata > Mammalia > Rodentia > Muridae > Mastomys > Mastomys coucha. The sequence continues at coordinate 136,291,636 of NC_045030.1, read as the reverse complement.
GTTCTGTCCTATCTAGTAGGACTTAAATGCAATCATAAAGTGAATGGTTACCACCATAACATTCATACCACTATTGCATTAATAGGAACTATTTCTAAGGCCAGTCATGATTGTACCTTACATTGTGCATTGCTGCTTAACACTTTTAATGACTTTTCTCCTCTTGTATAACATCTTTCTTTGCAAATGAAAACTACCTTGCCTTCTCATCTTATCCCAGTAAAGATGGCTAATATCAAGAAAACAAGAAACAACAAATGCTAGTAAGAATGTATGGCTATTCACTGTTGATAGGAGTGAAAACTGTGCAGCTACTATGGGGATCAGTGTGGAGTTTCCTCAAGACTTTAGTGAAAGAATGATCATAACTCAACTATATCACTCCTAGGTATATACACAAAGGGTTCTGTATCTTATACAGAGATACAAACTCATCTTAATACACTGATACTCTATGCACAACAGCTAGGACATAAAAACAGCTTAGGTGTCCATAAAGTGATATATAGATAAAGAAATGTGTACTATCTAACCACAATGAAATTTTATTCTGTTATGAGGAAAAATTAAATCAGGAAACTTATAGATAAGTGATAGAAAACAAAAAAGGTGTCATTGGGAATAGTAAGAATTTAAGGGAGGATTGATAGCAGAATACAGGTAGAAAATTAAGGGCTGTAGTTTAAGTTAGGGAGTCAGATCAAGATGGCCAGAACTAACCCTAAAGATGTTTAAAAGCAGCTATATGGCAATTTACTGTCTTAGGAACTTCCCAATATATAGCATACATATGTATATATTATAAATGAGTTTAAACAGAGATACCCAATAAAGGGAAATAATAACTCTGCCAGATACCACAAGGCTACCAAACAAAAGCCCAATGGCAGTTGTCAGATACCTACTTTTGATTCATTGATCAAGAGGCTTTTTTAATGACCACACCCAAACAATATAGGCTACTACCATTGCTACTTGTTACCCTCCAGAACAACATAAGACCCTATTGCAGAGTACACTACAGACAAGCTTGTACTGAACTAGAAGATTCGAAGGCCATCTGAAATAACAACTCGTTTTTATTTCCATCACCCCATTGTTGTCCCTTTTCTATTATCACTCTATCACATATTCATAAAGATATTGCCAAATCCAATAAGTAGTGACATGCTTAGGACATAAAGGGTCTTCTCTCATTTATAATTTGTTAATTCTTCTCCATTTAACATGTAATTTTCTAAATGCTCTGTTGTAGCATGAATAGAATCCCAGAATATAGAAAAGATATTAGTGGGGAAAATTGAATAAAATCTAGAGTTTAAACAGTTAGCAATATTAATCTCAATTTTGACATACCACACTTGGTAACATACAATATAATATGACTAGTGAAGATAGTTTGAAGTGTATATGGTAAATAACTGCTTTTATATCTTTTGTGTAAATATAAAATTGACAATATTAATCTAAACTAAAATGTTATTAAAATATAATAAAGTCCAACCAGTTTGAACTCTGATTTTCTATAAGAACTATATTGGAGGAGGCCTGGTAGAGAATCAAGAAAAAAAAATACTTTCCCCAAATAATTTTCAATTTGTTTGTTATTTTAATCAAATATTATAGTCCTTCATATGTAAACATATTATGTCATTTGGAAAATATTTTTTGAATCAACATTGATAAACTAACAGCTAATTAAATGACTACTAAGCTGATTGTCTAGCTGTTTAAAAAGTGAAAATAATATCTTGTATTATATCATGTGGTGCCCTTACCACACCAAGCTCTGTGATATTTTCCTCATAGCAGCATTTACAAGCTGGAGTGAAAAGAATTGAAAAGAAAGAAAATCCTCAAAGCAAATTGGGTCTTTAAGTCATTTTGTAAACCATCTAAACTTTCTTTCCTTTTATAAACATATTTCACGCCCAGAATCTCCAGGAAAATTATTTTGTTTCCAATATTTTGTCTCTAAGTGACACTTGTCAGTATCATGGTGTGCTTCATAGTGACAGAGGAAAGGAATTGTGTAAAGAAATCTACATTCTGCTTTCATTAGCACTAATGATAGTGTAATGTTAGCAGAGCCAATGTTCCCTGATATATGAAGAGGTAATCTAAAACAGAGCTGTAGGATGCCAACTGTGGGTGAGCCTGGGACATTATTTGTTAACTTTCTCTAACCCACATATGCTGTTTCTTCACAGGGTCGAGCAAAATATACTAACCCACACAGTGTATTTTTAGGACAAAGATAATGCATCTTCAAAGCAAGTACTTTGAGATGCTCTTTAAGTACATGGGCTTAATGGCAGGAGACACCTCCACACTCCTTTCCCCTGATTCCGATCTTTTGGACCAATGTTAGGCTATGATTAAGTAAAACCCCTTGAGTTTGAATCTGGCTATTTCTTAAACATTTTATTCTTTTAAATTATATGTCTGTGTGTGGCTTTGTAGACATGAGTGTGAAGTTCAAGGAGTCCAGGGGCATCAGATAATTCTAAAGCTGGAACTGCAGGCAGTTGTGAGCTGCCTGACATGGCTGTTGGGAACCAAAATCAGGTCCTCTGAATCTGATGGTTTGGCTTTGATTACATAGTTTAGACATGCAGGGGGTTCATGCCTCAGTTGTGTAAGAAAGGAAACATCCTCAAGGCTTCCATAGTTCACCTTAATTTCTATTCTATCTCTTTATCGACATCAGTTGCTCTTAACTGCCAAGAGTTGGGTATATGATAGTCTGCCAAATCAGGTGCTTTTAACTGCTGAGCCATATCTCTAGTCAAATCTGGAAATTTTTTGAAATATTAACCAATTTACACGTTTATTTCAGGTGTTTCCTGTTCCTCCATTACCCATTCGGGTAGATTCATCATAGTGTATTCATTACCTCAGAGTTCAGTTGTCACCAGAGAAATAATGTGAGAAAGAAAGGAGTAAATTGCTGAATTCTCAAGTTCAAACATAATCAACCTAAATGTCCATTATTATGAGCATAGATAAGCAAGCTATAATATACCTACACGATAGACTAACACAGATGACAAGATGAGTGAATTGGTTATAAACAATAGTCTTGATGGAGTTAGTGGTATAATGTTAGGTAAAAAGAAATAAATCCCTAAAAGATAAGAGATGACTCCCTTTAACACTATAAAGTCAGGAGTTAAAAAATAGTATTTTGTGGCACAAAGAGATGTAATAAAATACTATGAAAATAAAGGAAATAGTGACAAATATGGTGTTCCAGATAACAGTGGCATGAGACATATGATAGTAGAGAAACAAAGAAAGGAGTTGAAAAATAGTTGGACCTAAATAATCCTTGTTAGTAAAACAAAGAATACAACAATACCATGCTTGACCAGATGAGATGCGGCACACTCAACTAGATGTCAACATCTCTCACCTACATCAGCCAATCTCCAATTTAAGGAAATTGTGGGAAATCTCCAGAAAACCATCTAATCAAAGACGATTAGGTAGAAATATGAGAGATGGAAGCAAAGCAAGCAGATAATCCTTGCATATGGTCCATGTCTGGCTTTCTTTGCCTACAGCTCAAGTCCCATTTCTGTTATATAATGGCAGTAGCTAGAGTCTAGGTAAAGGTCTGGCCCTGCTAGTTAAATGCTGTGTGATATAAGAAAACTAATTTATTGTAGGATATTTGCTTACACTCTGAACCCCTAGGTTGTGCCATTTACTGAAAATACCTGTTTCTAGCTGTGGTGTGGCTCAACCCTTAATCACACACCTTTAACCACAAACAATGAGGGTAAAGTTAGTTTGTAGGAAGCACCCATGTTTGAAAGTGATGTTTAATTGAGTGGCAGACAAAATGACGACTCAGAGAAAGACTTTAGAGAATAGGATCTACCCAACTGTCACACAGAGAGAAAAAAGAGGCTACTTAAGAGAGAGTAGCACAAAGAAAAAAGGAAAAGAGGAGACAGTTTTACCGGGAAAGTTGTACAGAGACAGGTTGCAGAGAGAGAACAAGCTAGACACAGATGAAGACAGAACAAACCAGAGAATGAGAAGAAACCACTAGATTAGAACAGATTGCTAGAGTTAGTATGCTGCCAAGCAGAGCAATTCAGGAGAGGCAGAAAGAGAGAAGCCAGATTAAATTAGTCAGCATGGAGAGGAGCTTGGGGCCAGAATAACTGAGTTGAACCAGCCAGTCAGAGCTCAGAAAGAACCAGGAAGGGGTGAGCTTATTCAGCAATAAGTCTCAGAGGCTGAAAACATTCTAGGCCTAGGTTAGATTGTACAGAGGCTAGAAGCTTCCAAGATTGGGTCTAGGTTAGCAGAGGGAGGCAGTAAGCCTCAGAGCCTACAATTACCTGAGGAGAATAAAAAATATCATACACTTCTTTCCTTCTTGGCTTACTCATGTGTACGGGAAAGTACACATTCCTTTCAGCTTCAACTGGTGTATAGCTCTAATTTTCATGTGGGTTATTGCTGAAACACTACACATTTTGACCATAGGACATAGAGAAATCATGTTGGTACTGCCAAGGAAGCTTTGTCCACACTGTCTGGCTTTCCTGGTCCTGGAATGTGTTATGCAGACTGCTGGGGAGGAAAGTCATTAACAGCCTTACCTACCAGTGAGCTCTGTGAGGTAGACAATGACTGACATAGGAAGAGATGCCCATTGATACAATTATGACACAAATTATATGGGGGCAACCAACTGTTTTCTAATGGCACTTAAGGTCTGATGCATAAGAGGATATGCATTTCTTTCTTTCTTCTTTTGGTTTTTGGAGACAGGGTTTCTCTGTGTAGTCCTGGCTGTCCGGAAACTCACTCTGTAGACCAAGATGGCCTCGAACTCAGAAATTCGCCTGCTTCTGCTTCCCAAGTGCTGGGATTAAAGGCATGTACCACCACTGCCCGGCAATATGCATTTCTTGTAAGGAAATTTGGCCAAGACCTGGTTGGGGAGCTCATAGACCCTCAGATGAACCTACTGCTATTATTCTACTAAATGGACATAATATCAAATGTTCTTCTAAATTTGTGTCTCTATCCTCAGATTAGTAGAGCTTTCAGATCTCAGCAGGGAAGTTTCTTTGAGCTGTGAATGACAGTTAATGCAAAAACTCACACCTGATCAAAGTACATAAAATAAGTATCTGTGAAGTGCTCATCCACAAAAGGAACATCTATATCATCCCACTCCCTAAAAGGCTCTGAGAACTTTATAGAAAGTGGGTAGGGGGAATTGTAAGAGCTAGAGGTCAGGGAGAGCCAAACACTCTTTTCTGGACATCACTGCACTCATGAACTAACAGCAGCTGTGGTTGCTTGCATAGGATTTACACAAGATCAAGCCAGCTAACATTCCAGCATGACTATTAACTCAAGAGTACACACCACAAGTTGAGGAGCTGTTGACAGTTGATTGCTTCTGGGGGAAGGGAGACTTAGTTTTCTTTAAGGGTGTGCCCCATGTAGGTTGACCAGGCTCCAGTCGATGCCCCGCCACCACTACCACATGATTAAATAGTGGCACAAATTAGACATGAAGTAGGGGGGTACAGAATAAGAGATGCTTCGGGGAGAAGTTTGGGGGAGAGGAGGAGGTGAATATGATAAAAATATATTGTGTCTATGTATGAAAGTCTTATGAGAATTAGTAAAAAAAAATTTTTTTAAAAAGTTTACAGCTAAATTGGTTTTGTAGTGGACCATTTAACCAAATCTACAGCCTGTCATTCAGATAGCCAGAAACAGCTGAGACATTAACATTTAACCGTGAACAACCAGCAGGATTCTTCTGCAGAGCTAAATACAGTCAACTTTTGTTATTTTTCTAAATATTATTGGCTTGGCTGTCTCTGCTTGAGAACAGTTTCCAAGGGTCATGAATATAACCCAGCAGCCCTCTTCTAATCCAACCTCAAAAGAGAGTAGATGGCTCTATTTGCTTTTTAAGGAGTTGATGTATAGATTTTTGCCCCTCCCCAACTATTCTATTTATTTGCCTGTATGATAACATGATGATAGAGAGATGGGGAGAAATGAATATGGTAGGTACAATTCTGGTAAGCTAAAACTCTAGTGATGGCGAGCCAGGGGCTCACTCTTAGGTAGAATATAGAGAAATTAGAATTTGGTAATACTCACCAAGGCATTTATAGACACATGGCTGGAGAGCTTTAACATGTGGAGACACAAGACGTGGGGGAAAGAGAGAGAAAAAAAACCTGAAGGTTTGACATTCAGACAGATGACTTGTGTGTCTTAGTTACTATACCTTTTAATATCTGATTGGTTTTCTTTCTAACAGATATAAGGACAGTACCAGCACCTATAAAATAGGGTTTTGGGAGGTCCAAAGAAAAGAGCACATACATTTAAAGACATAGTTTTAGGCCTGACACACTTTGTGTACCTGTCCTGGTTTCTGTTGCTATGATAAAAGACTGAGAAAAAAACAACCCAGGGGAAAGAAGTTTATTTCATCTTAGAACTCCTAGGTCACAATGCATCACTAAGGGAAGTCAAGGTAGGAACTCAATGAAGGAATCTGTAGACAGGAACTGAAATAGAGATTGTGGAAGAATTCTGGACACTGGCTTGCTTTCTGTGACTTTTTTGGCTTATTTTCTTATGTATTTCAGGATCAAATGCCCATAGTTGGCTAGGTCCTCCCAAATCAATAATCAGTCAAGAAAATGTCCCCATACATAAGCTCATAAATCAGTTTTATGAAGACAATTTTTCATCTGAGGTTCCCTGTTCCCAGATGGTTCTTGCTTGTGTCAACTTGACAAAAACTGACTAATATATTAAACTAACATTTTGACAGTTAGTAATAAATGCCATTCTAGAAAGTCCTGAAGTTAGAAAGATCCTCTAAGATCATTAAATTAACTTGTCCTTTGGTTGTAAACATGAATAAGACTAGACTCTGAACCATAAAAAGATAGAGCTGACAAATGGCAGCACCAATACTGGGATGGCAGTCTCCCTAAGTTCATCCTAAGTTCCACCCACCCCATGCCACATGCATACATTTAGTATTTATGTCCTTCTACCAGTGATTCCACATTGTGGAGATTACTACAGAGCTGGGGTGATTTTTTTATTGGATATTTTCTTTATTTACATTTCAAATGTTATCCCATTTCCCGGTTTCCCTTCCTCCCAGAAACACCCTATCACATTCTCCTCCCCCTGCTTCTATGAGATTGTTCCTCCACCCACTCAACCACTCTCACCTCCCTGCCCTAGATTCCCCTACACTGGGGCATCTATCGAGCCTTCATAGGATCAAGGACCTCTCCTTCCATTAATGCATGACAAGGCCATCCTCTGCTACATATGCAACTGGAGCCATGTGTACTCCTTGGTTGATGACTGGGAGCTCTGGGGGGTCTGGTTGGTTGATATTGTTGTTTGTCCCATGAGGTTGCAAACCCATTTAACTCCTTTACTCCCTTCTCTAAGTTCTCTATTAGGGACCCTCCCCCCACCTGCTCAGTCCAATGAATGGGTGCTAACATCTGCCTCTGTATTTGTAAGACTCTGGCAGGGCCTGTCAGGAGACAACCATATCACGCTCCTTTCAGCATGCACTTCTTGGCATTCACAATAGTGTCTGGGTTTAGTGACTATATATGGGATGAATCGCCAAGTGGGATAGTCTCTGGGTGGCCTTTCCTTCAGTCTCTGCTCTACATTCTATCTCCATATTTGCTTCTGTGAATATTTTGTTTTCCTTCTAAGAAGGACTGAAGCACGCACAATTTGGTCTTCCTTCTTACTGAGCTTCATGTGGTTTGTGAATTGTACTCTGGTTATTTGGAGCTTTTGGACTAATATCCATTTATCAGTGAGTACATACCATGTGTTTTTTTCTGCGGTTGGGTTACCTCACTCAGGATGATATTTTCTAGTTCTATCCATTTGCCTAAGAATTTCATGAATTCATCATGAATTCATGAAATAGCTGAGTAGTACTCCATTGTGTAAATGTAACACATTTTCTGTATCCATTCCTCTGTTGAGGGCATCTGGGTTCTTTCCAGCTCCTGGGTATTATAAATAAGGCAGCTATGAACATAGTGGAGCATATGTCCTTATTACATGTTGAGGCATCTTCTGCATATATGCCCAGGAGTGGTATAGCTGGGTTCTCAGGTAATACTATGTCCAATTTTCTGAGGAACTGCCAAACTGATTTTCAGAGGGTTTGTACCAGCTTGCAATCCCACCAACAATGGAGGAGTGTTCCTCTTTCTCCACAACCTCTCCAGCATCTGCTGTCACCTGAGTTTTTTATTTTAACCATTCTGATTCGTGTGAGGTGGAATCTCAAAGTTGTTTTGATTTGCATTTTCCTGATGATTAATGATGTTGAACATTTCTTTAGGTGCTTCTCGGCCATTCAATATTCCTCAGTTGAAAATTTTTTGTTTAGCCCATTTTTAATAGGGTTATTTGATTCTCTAGAGTCTGACTTCTTGAGTTCTTTGTATATATTGGATATTAGCCCTCTGGATTAGAAAATTTTGATGAAATGGACCATCTTCTAGACACATACAAGGTGCCAAAGTTAAAACAGGATTAGATAAACCATCTAAACAGTCCCATAACTGCTAAAGAAATAGAAGCAGTCATTAATAGTTTCCCAACCAAAAAAAAAAAAGCCCCAGGACCAAATGAGTTTAGTGCATAGTTCTATCAGACCTTCAAAGAAGACCTAATAACAATACTCTTCAAACTATTCCACAATAGAATCAGAAGGTATACTACCCAGTTCATTCTATGAAGCCGCAATTATGCTTATACCTAAATCACACAAAGACCAAGCAAAGAAAGAGAACTTCAGACCAATCTCCCTTATGAACTTTGATGGAAAAATACTCAATAAAATTCTTGCCAACTGAATCCAAGAACACATCAAAATGATCATTCACCATGATCAAGTAGGCTTCATCCCAGGGATGCAGGGATGGTTCAATATACGGAAATCTATCAATGTAATCCATTACATAAACAAACTCAAAGGAAAAAAAAGCACAAGATTATTTCATTAGATACTGAAAAAGCATTTGACAAAATTCAGCATCCCTTCATGTTAAAAGTCTTGGAAAG
>NC_045030.1:136275838-136281989 GCF_008632895.1 Mastomys coucha | reverse complement strand
CTCATGGATTGGCAGGATTAATATAGTAAAAATGGACATCTTGCTGAAAGCAATCTACAGATTCAATGAAATTCCCATCAAAATTCCAACTCAATTCTTCATAGAGTTAGAAAGAGCAATTTGCAAATTCATCTGGAATAACAAAAAACCCAGGATAGTGAAAACTATTCTCAACAATAAAAGAACTTCTCAGGGAATCACCATCCCTGACTGACCTCAAGCTCTACTACAGAGCAATAGTGAAAAAAAACTCCATGGTTTTGTTATAAAGACAGGAAGGAATATCAATGGAATAGAACTGAAGACCCAGAAATGAACCCACACACATATGGTCATTTGATCTTTGACAAAGGAGCTAAAACCATCCAGTGGAAAAAAAGACAACATTTTCAACAAATGGTGCTGGCTCAACTAGTGGTTAGCATGTAGAAGAAGGCTAATTGATCCATTCCTATCTCCTTGTACAAAGCTCAAGTCCAAGTGGATCAAGGACCTCCACATAAAATCAGATACATTGAAACTTATAGAGGAGAAAGTGGGGAAGAGCCTCGAACATATGGGCACAGGGGAAAAACAGAACACCAATGGCTTATGCTGTAAGATCAAGAATCAACAAATGGGACTTCATAAAGTTGCAAAGCTTCTGTAAGGCAAAGGATACTGTCAATAGGACAAAATGCTAACCAACAGATTGGGGTGATTCTTATAAGGGGAAACTTCTATTCTTAGGAGTGAGCATACCCTTATAGGTGATCAGAGAGGATATACTTAAAGGGTTACCAAACATCTGGCTGCACCAGAAGATAACATAAAACACTACCTCTGGATATCCTCAAAGAGTTTTAGGCCTGGGGCTAAAGAAGGGAACAACCAACTACTGGGTCTACCACTCTAGAAACTTATATGGTAGGTAACTGAGAAGGAATGTGAGACCTCTACCTGCTGACCCACTGTAATTTGCAATGAGTCATTCCTTCCATGTTCCAGAATTCTTGTAGCCACTGTCTCACTTTCAAGAGCTAAGATTGGCAAAATATTTAAAAGCCTTTTAGTATCAATGTACTTAGCATTTTGGAATTAGGTATCTTTTGACTATGAATCCATCCAGATAGGAACTGAAGGGAAAACTTCTGGTCTCTGGGGGACACCACACTGTCTTTAACACACACACACACACACACACACACACACACACACACACACACACACACAGACACCATTACTTTTTTTTCCAAAGAACCATTCTCTTTGTCCCATGTGATAAGGTGTCCCAAGAAACCACAGAATTGCTGGATCTCCACAACAAGTCTCTAAAGGCATATTTAACCAGTGCTGTTTTGAAAAAAAAAAAAAAAGAGCTTGTCAAATGGGCTGCATAAAGATGATAATTAAATTAAATGAAATTAATCCCAAGGACTACTATTATGGGGTTGGCTGATTACATAGGTAGCTAAGACCCACTAACTACCATTTTCCCTGCTGCACTCAGAAAGGACATTTTTGTTCTGGGCGAATGTGGTAAGAGCAGTTAAGTCCTGTCCAGAGAAGGGACTCTTCTTCACGTACTCTGAAAATCAGGAGTCGGACTGGAGCCTCTGGGGTGTGCCCTCTGGCCTGATGGCTGTACTCCTGAATGCTCCTTGCTGTGCTGTGCCACAATTAATCAAGCTTTCTAGGTTTTAGTTAATTTCAGGACCCCAATAAATTGGTTTGTGTTGGCATTAGTCCAATCCTGATAATTTCACAGCCGTGTGCTTGGAAACTGCTGTAGTTTGCACAGGACTTAGCAAGCAGGGAGCTGGGGGAGAAAGCATAAAAGGAACTCTTGTTTGGCTTAAGTTCCATTAATATTGGAGAAAGCTGAACTCTAAGTGACAGAGAAACATGGTTTAGCACATGGACTTTGTAGCTGGGGGTGGGTGGGTTTCTCTGTGTTCCTTTTACTCCCTCTCCCTCCTTGACTCATGGCAGATTTGAAAACAATAAAATTAACTAAACCCAAATCTTTAGCTTGACGTTTCTCTTTGTCTGATTATTCTCTTGTTTTCTGTCTCTGATTTCACAAGTGTCCCTTGAGGAGTAAGCCTGGAGCCCATAAGCTAGTAAAAGGTTCATTTGGATTTAGGCTATTTCTTGTTAAAGATGTGATGCTCTGAGTTTCTTTGTCATTTCTCAGTTTAAGGAGGCTTTTATGACTAAGAGGTTATCAGGAAAATTCAAAGACAGCAACAATAGATCTCTGATGAGAAGTAGAAATTTGAGGCTGGCTATCCTAAATAAATGGCTATAGAAATAATTTCAAAACAAAGAGGCATTTTTCCAGATATATAACTGTGTCTCTGGCACTTGGGTACCAAAAAGTTGTGTAGCAAAATACAGAGACTGCGGACTCCATAAACCCAATGAATGGACACTTGCAGTGAGTTTACAGTTGAGCCAGAGTTTAAAGGGCTCTTAGCATTCAATCTCCACTTTGCAGATGGGAAAACTGAGGCCCTGAAGAAACAGGAAGCTGGCATATTTGCCTGTAAAGGCAGAGACAAGGACTAAAGCTAAGGCTCCTAAGTTGCAGCAGAGCAATCTATCAGGGTTTTGATGGTGCTTTTCTTGTGACAGGAACAATATATTGTCTCTAATATGAAAAGAGAAGAAAAAGACCTGGACACTTGGTTGCAGAGCCCATGTAAAAATTACTGTTTAGATTTTCTTGGCAAACCCCCTTAGATGTGCTAAGTTTTTAAATTATTCAAACACAGAGAAAACTGGAGATGAGTGTTTGACTTCGTGGACATGAGTTTGTCAACTGTGTTGACAGTTAATTCAGTCAAAAATTATAATTCATGTTTCTAGTTTGGCAAGGCAAGTCGTTGGTGGGGGTGAATCTTTCTCTTTGTAACTCTTTTGTGTCAGGTAGGGGGAAGAGTAGAAAGCCCAGGCCGGCAGTCAAATACATGGCTTAGAGGACTGATTGTTCCACTATCTCATTCACATCTGAGCCTCAGTTTCTCTTTCTGCTACTTAATCAGAATAAGACTAGGTTTTCATCTTGGAGGACACCTCTGCAAACACAGACTCATTTTCCTCCACAAGACAGAAGTTGAGAATCCCAGTTGAGGATGAGCCATCTCATCATCCACTCACCCATCTCACAGCACATGTGAGATGAGATTCCTGCATGTGAAGTGCAGCTTCCATTCATTTCCTTCTGATCCTAGCTTCTAATTAGGCATCCCTCTGCTCACTCCAGTCCCTTGCTTTCATTTCCTCCTGTAGGCCAAAAAAGAGTCTAGGGATCAGTGAGAAGAACCTGGTAGTATTGTCAATGGTCCTGGACTTTTCATCCAGACCTCATCAAGCTCATGCCAACCATTCCTCAGCCCGCACCTTCCTTGAAGATTATCCATGCCCAATGGCTGCATAATTGGCCTGTGGGCTTCTAAAAAAAGAGGAAAGGAACAAGGAATCAGTGTGGATGTAATGATGGGTTCCATGTAAGGGGGTTGGATCAGATTCTTTTTGGATGCTTTCTGAATCCTAGCCTGTGAAAAAAAAATATCTTCTGGCTTTTTGCTCTTGACCATGCCAATAGCTTGCTGAAGTTTTCAGAGCCAGTTCCAGTGAGAGAAGCTCTTACAAGTTCTCACCAGCTTGTAAAGGGATTGTGCACAAGGTTTTTTTTTTTTTTTCACTAACTTCACACTAAGTGACAACATGTTGACATGTTGTTAGTTAGAAATTGGCTATTTTGGGGACTATGTACACAGAGAAATTGGAAATTGCTATAAATTGAAGCTTTTATTTTTCCTTAGAGAGCCAGCTTTACATTATTACTGTACACCATGTTTCAGATTCAAATGACTCAAGGGGCTAGAAAGGTAATAGCAGTGATTACAAGAAGCCAGAGCCTATCCAAGGAGACATAACATGGTGTGGTGGTGACTACCACAGTAACTGAGAAGGTAAGCTCTCTGAAAGTGGCCAACTCTCTGCTTTTCCAGCTTGTGTTATCATGCAGGGGTGCCAGCCCCATGTCATTAGCAATTACAAGTAACTTTTTTTGGTGTGAAATCTCCCAAGAATGAAAACAAAAGCTTGTTCAGCTCTCTTCTGAGTTTAGAAGAAAAACTATATCCTTGTTTTATCGTGGCAGATCATGTGAACAGGCTCTCCTCACACCTTGAGTTAGCATTGGACTCTTGATGCTTTGTAGACTCTGCCTCCTGCTCTCTTCCTCTGGAATACAGCTTCTATGGTTAGTTTCCAGCATCCTTCATAATCCGAAACACCATTTTCTACCTTGAGAATTGAAAGAAAAGGCTATTAGGATCTAAGACTATCCAGGTGGCTTCTCCTAACTTTATTCTGGCTCAGGGCTTGTTTTTAAGTCCAATCACCATCCTAATGGAGAAGACTCTAGATCCAAATCTGCTTCTAAAATTTTATGATATTCTCTAGGTAGAAGGACAATACCTGATGCTTCTGCACCCGCACTTGTTGATTTTCACTCACTGTTCACCTGAAGGAATGTTGCCATTCTACTATTTAGCTCATTCTAAGACTCACTCTGTTCTGAAGAAAGAACAAAATAGAATTAGTTAGAAAAGACAGGAAAACTAGAAAACTGGTTCGACTGAGTAGCTAATAAAGAACTTTACACGTTGTCAAATAGCTCTCACGTTCAGATTAAGAGAATGGAGGCAGAAAGGGGAGAGTGAATGTGGAGATAATTACTATCTACCTGTGACGTATCAGCTGCTGCTTACCACTGAACATCATTACCAACATAGAAGGAAACAAGCTTAGAAAATTTATATAACTTTTTTAAAAATCCAAATCAAGTCACATTTGACTCTAAATTCTTGGTTCTTTGATTTGTATCATGTTACCCACCCACCCCCAAGAAAGCTAGAGGCTGTATTTAAGGCAAGATTGTCACTGTGTGGGTTCTAATGAAAAAAAAAAAAAGGATAATGAATCAATCAGCTGCCTAACTCTGGGAATAAAAATGAATACTCTGGGAAGTTCCTGATAGCACTATGGGTACCTTGGGATCCTGTAGTAAGCTATCTAATGAAATCTGGTAAAGTGATTAGATATTCTATAGCAACGTAAGTTCTAGAGATTCATTTTTTATACTGCATTTGTCTATGCATAGCAGGACAATTGAACATATCCCATCTCCAGTTTTCTTTTGTAGCATCCGTGGATAACAAATTTGTAAGAAAAAATTTTTTGAAACTTTGTGAGACAAGACAAATATTAAGTAAAACTAATTATTTTATATTCCTTCCATGGGATCCACTCATTGGAACTATAGACACACTATTACACTGGAGCAAAATAGTCACCATTTTATCTTTAGATGTTTATTATAATATAGTACAGTATGGTGTGTTTACTTTGAAGGAATCAGTATGCTTCCCAGATTTCCTATAAACAAAAAATTTCTTTTGCAGTGGCCTGCATTATAAATCTGAGGATGTGGTGTTTTTGGAAAAAAATAATCATTTAAAAATTCACACAAAGAGAAAATCCTTTCTATAAAAAGTCTATTCATATATAACACAAAACACAAATAAAAAGTGCCTTGAGCTATTTTTCTTTGCTAGAAACAACCAAAAGATATTAATGGAAATGTGACAACATAACTAAACATACTATATAGAAACAAAGAAAATAAATGACTTATTCGTGAACTGGGGTTTCATTGTGGTTTTATAGTATTGTAGACATGAACCAGGCCCTAGGTCCAATATCCAGTACAAAACAACCAAAATAGCAAAAGTCATGTGCTGTTATTGGTTCTAATTCCAAGATGCTATAAGTTACTTTGAATATTTACTTTGCTGGGTTTTGTAAAATTTTAGGAAACAGAATTAAGCGGTGATAACAATAACTACTGGGTAGATTTTGCTGCAAAAATAAGCAAATTCCAAATCTCAGATCCTAAACACAGAGATCTCCCTTTGTTGCTCACTTAACTAGATAGAATACACTTGCCTGGAGCTTTTCCTTTCTTAGTCATTCAAAACTGGAGGATTCATTTGATTATCTGCACTAATTAATTATTTCTGTGGCAGGAAAGAGGGAATTAGGCAGATCGTGCATTCTTCAAATATATGCCCCAGAATAATGATGTATCACTTTTGGT
>NC_045030.1:136268410-136275526 GCF_008632895.1 Mastomys coucha | reverse complement strand
TTTTGCATTTTCTACAAATAGCTGGCAGAAATAAAATCCAACACAGATTCAAATTTCAGTAATAAACAGAAATGCACACAGCCAACAAAGAGTAGTACTACAGCTTACATACATTAAGTGGTCTGTGGAGTGACTTATCAACTCATATATTCAACAAAGTTTCTGAAAAAAATACATATTCCAGGCTACTTTGCAGTTTTAGAAAAGGATAAGCCTATTCTATAATCCACTCATCAATTTACAAATATATAATCATTTTCAGGAAATCAACAATTTGGCTTTTTCATGTTCTAATGAGATAGAAGCATTTAAAAATTTAGAATTTGGAGCTGGAGAAATGGCTCAGTGGCCAAGAAAACTTGCTCTTCTTCTTGTACTGAGGACCCAGCACTCACATGGTGCCTCACAGCATTTATTGACTCCACTTTCAGGGAATCTGACACCTTCTTCTGACCTCCACTGGCACCAGGCATACATATGGTATACACATATACAAGCAGGCAAAAGTCAGTCATACACATAAAATAAATAGATCTAAAGGATCTAAAATTTGTGTCAACAGAATACTATTGAGTATTTATTAATAATTCAGTAATATATCCAGTTGTACCTTTTGTTTATTTTTGAGCTTATAATTTAATTACACTTCTCCTTTCTCTCAAAATCTTGCCAAATGCCTTTCCACAATCTCCTTTAAATTCATAGCTTCTTTTATCATCAATTGTTATTACATGTATACATGGGTTTGTACACACACACACATACACGTGTGTGTGTGTATATATATATATTGTGTGTATATATGTGTATATATATTCTTATATATATTCTTAAATGTAAGAATATATAAGTGTAATATATACATATATATATATGTATATATATATTCTTAAATGTAATCTGTTGATCCCATACAATGTGACTTGTATGTATGCTTTCAGGGTTGAATATTTGGCACTTGACAACTAATCAGGGACCACTTCTATTCACGGCTTTCCTCATGTGCCTGTAGTTCTTTGTTCAGAGTTGAGACGTTGTGGGTTCTTCTCTGTTCAGTTTGTCACTTTCATTCTTATCATTCTTGTCCAGCTCACATTTCGACAGTCTTGATGATATTTTATGAGCGTAGCTTCTGATGTAACTAGGAGACAAAATTTCACAGCAAACTCCCGAATCCTGTGCCTCTTACAATCTTCCCACTCTCTCTTTTGCAACATTCCCTGAGCCTAAGATGCAGGTGTATTTTCTATTTTTCAAATGAGTATACATTTTGAAACTACTAGTATAGATTAGCCCATCTTAATAATTTCATTTATAAATACTAGCAATGCACACATGGAAATTGAGCTTAGAGCACAATCATATTTATAATTCTTCAAAGAAAATGAAAAATACATATATATATTACTATAGTAAACTATGTATAAGAGATTTATGCTGAAATGTGCAAGGCACTGATGCATAAGATAAAAGAAGCCAGCATAATTCCTTACTACATTCTAAACCTTATCCTTCTACCCATAGGTAAGTGTAGCTGCCAAACCTGATTTTAAAAAGTCTCTCTTTACAGCAAATGAAAATCATTATAAAACCCCACAACTGAACACAGTCAACTGATTGTGAGGAGCATAGCCCTAATGCATACATCTACATAAGAGCTCCTGCATCTATGGTTTAGGACATGGAAGAGAGGACAGGAGGATTGCAAGAGCCAGAATACCAGAAAGTCTGCTATGAGGCTCCCTCACTGAGAAATAGCCACATAAACAAGACCAAGATGGTGGCAATAGCAATCGATGGTCTTGCTAACATTGAGAAAAATTTTATTGAGACTTACCTCTAGAAAAAAGAACTACAGATAGCTAACAACTTCTGTAAGAAGCAGAATTAACCTTCACAGAGATAAACCTCAAACCCATGCACACACAAACATCAAAAATCCACTCAGCAAGTTGTAATTATTTATGAATATTTGTGTATACATGTTCATATGTATGTCTCTTTCAAAAAAAAGAAAGAATGAACTTGAAAGTGAGGCGACATGGGAGGGGTTTATGTGGGGGTAAGTGCAAAGGACTAGAGGGAGAAAAGGGAGGGGAAACATTTTTAAAAAGAAGGCATAAATAAATACAGAGACATATACCATTCATGACTTAGAACACAAAACTAAAGTCTTTCCTAAATTGGTCACTAGATCTTATGGAATTCCTATGCAAGTCCCAGTAAGTATTTCTGTAAATATACATAGCTTTATTCTGAAGTTTATGTTGAAATGCAATGGACTTCGGTTACCTAAAACAATATTGAATAAAGTGAAACAACCTACTTTCTTCATATTAAACCCTCCAGTCCAAGTAAACAAGTAAACAAGGCTGGCAGAAGGGTAGACACAGAAATTAATAGTATACAGAGATCAGAAGTAGTCCCACGCAGTGTTTGCAATCAATGTTTGGCCAAGTGTAAACACATTTGATGGAGGAAAGGTAGTTTTATCTGAAAAAAACAGCAAAGGAGTTAAACATCCATAGACTAAAAAAAAGTAAACCTCAACTTCACACTTCATGTATGAATGAATCCATTTGATATAGATAATAAACTTAAGTATAAAACTTGAAACTGTTAACAATTTCAGAATAAAATAGGAGAAAAATGCATGAGTTGTAGAACTAGACAAATTATCAGCCTCTTCTACAAAACATGATCCATACAAGTACATTTTGATAGAAATAAAAAATGTGGGGGTTCAATAGGTGGCTCAATAGTTAAAGTTCTTGACAAACAGCGAGCAACAAGCTTGAGGATCAGAGTTGAGATCCCTAGAATCCACATAAATGCTGCATTGTTGTGGCAGCTCCTTGTAAGTCCAGGTGGAGAGGAGCTCCAGCTACAAGCTGCCAGCTAGACTAGTTGTGTGTGAGAGCTCCGTGGTCAAACAAGAGACCTTCTCTTGAATACTAAGATAGTGATTAAGGAAGAATCCTGACATCAACCTCAGTCCCCCATACATATATACACTCAAATGGACCCACACATATCTGAACACACATGCAAAGCACTTATGCAAATTCCTAAAAGAAAGCATTTTTATCTGTAAAAGCCCATGAAAAGAGAATAAAAGATAAGCTACAGACTAGGAAAAATATTCGCAGAGATCTACAAATGTCAAATAAGCACATGAAAAGGCAATAGATATAGACATTAGAGCCAGTTTCCATAACTCATAGGTATGATTCTAGTGCTTTGCAAATTAAAGCAAGAAGACCATGAGTTTGAAATCAGAATGAGCTACAAAGAAGTTCAATCTAAAAGTGAAAAAAGTTGAAATATCATTAGATATTAAGAGAATACAATTAAAACAGAATTAAATATAATTAAGTTCTCTCATTTTATTCTTCAATATTGCTTTAGCTAATCAAGTTCCCATGTATTTCAGTATAAACTTCAGAATAAATTATCCATGTTTACAAAAATACTTACTATAAGCTAAAACCAAAACGAGATACATCTACTAGAATAAATAAATAAAATTAATGGCAGCAGGAAATGCTGGTAGAAGTGCAGTAAGCTGGATATTACATACACTGGCAATGGACATATTTAAAAAAGTATAGTTGCTCTAAAAAAGCTACACAGTTCTTATAAAATTATATTATACATGCATCTGCCAAACAATTAAGAGTTTATCTTAGAGCAATGTAGTATTTGTTTATGCAAAAGTTGTAGACAAATATTTGTAGCAACTTTTCTTGTAGTAGCCCAAATTTAGATTCAGTCCTTAAATGAGATATTGACCTTATCACAAAAGATTGTGCAACAATTAAAGAAACAAGCTATTGATAGGTGGAATAACTTGAACTTGCTTCTAGAAACCATGTTGGGGGAAATCTACTTTTGCTAAATAGAGAATGTGAGGAACACATGTAGATAGTCATCAGCTTATTTTGGAAAAGAACTGGTAGGAAAGCTACATTTTTATTCACCTAAAGCAGAGTTGCAGTTTGAGAATCAAGACCAGAACTAAATCAAGGACCACAACATTTAGACTAATAAAGAATCTCTCAGGGAATTACAGCAGCCACATTTACTGTTGCCAACAAAATGTATAAACGATCTTGAGTGGATTCAATAGAACTAATTAAGTAGAACCAATTGACAATGATAACTTGCTTTAAGCCACTAAGTGTGGGGATTGTTTTATCATGCAGTAATCTAGATACTATACCAACCAGCAAGGCTGAGTGGTTTTAGCCAACTAGATGAGGTTTTCAACCTCAGTAAGTCTATTTATTTCAAAAGCTAGGATCCATGATTGTCTCTGTTTCTTAAAACCCATTCCCTGAATATTTCTGTAAGCTTGCTGGAAAGAATGGTGAGAGTTGGAGCACACACACAAAGGGAATTGAACAAGCTGTCCAAGCTCTTGAAGAACTCTGGTTAGTGATACAAAATAGCAGCACATTAAATGGCACAGAAACGGTTAGAAGGCAACACAGCTCCAAGTTCAAACTAATTTACTACAGCACAAATTGAATGCATGTGGCAACGTATGGCTACTTGGGCAGCAGAATGGAGCTAGACACTTTAAGCCCTGAAGGCAACATCTCAGAAAGGGCGTCTCTCTCTTGTTAACAGTGAAATAAACATCTCCAGCAAATCGTAAGGCCTGGCTGAATGATACTAATACTTAAGTAGGTAGAAAAAGGAGGATTCTTTCTAAGGGTAATTGTTTCAATTTTCATTTGTTCCTTACTCCCAAGGTGTGGGTTTTTGTTTGTTGGCTTGCTGGCTTTTCACTAACCACAATTTCACTGAACGTCAATTGCATTTCCATCTGTAGATTAGAGATAATATGGTGTAACGAGTTAAGACTCAGGATATATGAGTTAGAAGCTCAAATATGTCATTTACTATCTGTGTGACCTTGCACACTTCCACTGCTCATGTCGGTTTCCACTTCTGTGGAAGAAGTTGATGTGACTGGCATGGAAGGTCCCCAGCATCTCATCAGCAAGGCTATGGATAGTTTATTTAGTTTGTAAGGAAAGTGTCAGGGTTTTTAAATACTAATATTGATGCAGTACAATGTATGCACTCCTTAAGCCATAAAGCGGGACACAGATGTTTAGAATATCAGTATTATCCATCTTGTATACAAAACACAATTCAGCTCTCCTCCGAATTGGGGAGCTTAAACTCTGACTTGTTGTCTGTCAAGAAGTTGCTTTTGGGTGACTTTGAAGATTCCGAAGAATCTCTACAACTATAGTCTGACACCCAAGTACACATCAGGAGTGACGTGTCTGCAAGCTGCAGAAGTGCTACTCACTCTTCCTGTTTTGACTTTTGAAGGTCAGGCCCTTAGTCCAATATAGAGTCTGCAGGACTGGACACTTTAAATTTTCCTCAAAATATTTAGCAGTTAGTAGAGACCTCTCCCACGGGTTTTGAGAAAACAATCTCTTTGTGGCAGAAACTAGATTTCCGAATTCCCCTTAGTCTCCTTCCCTTTTCCTCATCATGTTCAGAAAAACACCAAGCCTTTGTCACTTTTAGTGACGATATGAGAAATGCCATGAAATGATAAGATGTGTCCTAAGAGTGTAATTTGTAAGGCCAGTCCAACATGCACACAGAGCACAGGCTCAGGAGCAGACCAGGTGCAGAGGGAAGGGTACCCACAGGAGAGAAAGCTAGGTGCATCCATGCAGATGAGTCATGGGTAGTTAAGGGTTAGGGTCAGCATAGGTGGGGAGCTCTTCGGAGCATCCACTGAAAACGCAGAGGATGGGTTGCAGATGATGCGCGGTCCCTTTAAGACCCCAACGTTCTACTAGCCAAAGGAGGGGTGTGTGGTGGGGGCGCTGCGTGATGGGAAAGTGCCGGCTGAGTCTCACACTTTCTCCCCGTTTTGTAACTTTCAGGTCTGGGATGTAGGAATAAAGCCCGGTGCTGGGACCAAGAAAGGGTGCGAGTTTGCAGCGGCTGGGCTGCTTGCTGGAGAACTTCCCGCCAGCGCCTGGCGGCCGGGCCAAGTGGGGAGCGGACAGGCGGGCGGGCAGGTGGCCCCGGGCCGCCGCGCCCGCGCCTTGGCTCTGCCCCCTGGAGCCAAGTGAGCCTCTGCTCCCTCGTGGTGCGAGGGCGGTGATGTTTTTCCTCCCACCCACTTTTGAGTCCCCCCTCCCCCTTCGCGCGCACTCAAGTTCTCGCCACAACCTGCGAGCCCCAGACCTCGGAGGAGCGCCCCAGGGAGCTCAGAGCGCGTGCAAGCGTGGCAGCAGGAGGAGGCCAGTGCCCAGGTCAGTAATCAGTGCCTTAAGCCTTTCCCCTCACCTCTGCCTCCCTTTCCCTATCTTTTCACAGGTGGGGTGTATTCTGTTCCCTGGAACTGCCCCTGGACGTTCCCACAGGGTGCTTTGAACTTTGGGACCTCCCATCCTAACCAGTTCTATAGTCCTGCTGATAGAATGAAGGTAGAACCCCAGGTACCCTAAGAAACAGACTGGGGCTGGGGATTTGAACCCACAACTTGCCGCTCCCTGTTCAGCCAGCCTATCTACTTGCTCTGGTACTTCTGAGTCTTTGTAGAGGCAGCACGGGCATTCCCTGCTAAGCTACCTATGGGTTTTGTGTTTCGCTTTATTACTACATGTGTGCGGGAAAGAGCCGGTTTTGCTCCTTAAGTGAAGTGCTGTGGACTGATTCACAAGTTAAGGAAACAGGGTGGGCACAGGAGAGGCTCCTGTCTCTTTTTGGGCATTCTCCCCATTCCACCCCTTCCTTTTGTTTTTTCAAGGCCAGACCTCTGGGATCAGAGTTTGACATACTAAGGCTCAAGAAACAAGCTGGGTTTCAGGGCCTGAAAAAGCTATCTTCCATCCCTGCCACTAACTCAATTCCCTTCTCCTCAATTTCCTTCTCCCTCCAGTGCACTCCCCTGTGTTTGAGGTATAATTGTAATGGAGTCAAACGGAATTCTAGATCAGAAGGTGTTTTATAAGCCAAAAGCAAGGCATTCTCTTTGTCGGTCTTAAGCACTGATGAAGGCTGTGCCCCTGACAAGAGATACCTTGGACTCAAACCCTCATCTTTCTTTGGTAACCCACCAGGAGTTAACGG
>NC_045030.1:136266300-136267715 GCF_008632895.1 Mastomys coucha | reverse complement strand
GAATTGATGCCTTTCCCTGGGTATCTAACACATTGCTCCATCTCATAGAAAGCCCAAACACTCTCCCACCCCATCCTCACCCCTAGGGTTATTTGCAGGGTTTGGTTTCCTTTGTTCCATTCTTCTTGGGCCCTGGATCCCTTGTCCTTACCCCAACAGGTCAGTGGTTACAATTCCAAGTAACCTGTAAGAGCCAGTGCAAGTTCAGGGGCACAGCAGTCTGTGTGAAGCAGAGAGTTAATGCAGAAATAACTCCAGTTAACTGGGTCAAAGTATAATTTGAAAAATTAGGGACACTTTGGCTCTTTGCGGGAATAAGAGTCAGAGTCGGATGTTTCCTGAGCGATGCTTCTGTTTATTGCTACAGTCTCAGCAAATGTCTTAAACAACCTCCGGCCCCAAAATAGAAAGGTAAAGGAATAAAGGGAAATAGAATAACGAAGAGCCCTGGGGAGTGAATCCTTTTCGGTTCATATTTCTGCACAGAATACAAAGGCAAGGCTTTAGGATCTTGTAAATCATACGTGAATATTTATAAAGCGATTCATTTTCTGATGTTCTCCATCACCTCCTGGGAGGCCACACAGATGACAGGAATGCCAAAAGAGATTAATTGCTCTCTAGTCACCAACTTTTCTGTTTGCTCATAACATTAGTTGGGACCCAAGAAAAGCAAAAATTCTAAGGGCCATTTTCTTGCCAGCTTGAGTTATGAAGCAATGCTACTGTTCACCAAATCGCCCAACCATTGTACAAGAAAAACAACTCCGTTGATTCTTGCATGGGGAGACACAAAAGCCATGGTGTTAGAAGCACCCCTTGAGATCCATATATGATTGTGATAAATTAGATTTCAAAAGTTAAAAATCTTTGTCTTTTGGAGACTTAGAGGAAAAAGCTTCTTAAAGTAAGCTCAGGAAGAACTCCATTGGCCTGGGTAGCTGTGTTAAACTGCTAATAAAAATGCTTTGCTTCAAAGGGAACTCATAGCTCTCAACATACAGTGAGGTTCTGAATGACTGAAAGGAGATTGGAAGCCCACATAACAGACAAAAGCATCAAAATTCAGGCTTCAGCAAGTCTAGGAGCATGCCCTAGGAGAAGGTGAACCTTCCATAATGTGCAGAGAACTGAGAAAGCCAGGAGATGTATGCTATAAATAGAGTCAATAGCACAGATCATTCTCTATAACCAGCCAGGTGTGTGAAGATTTATAGTCTGAAACAAAGGGCTTTGGTTGTTGTTGGGGGGGGGGTTGTTGTTGTTGTTGTTTGGTTTTTTGTCTTATTTTCTTTTGTTTGTTTTCTTTTTTGGTGTTTTAGACAAAGTATCCCAGTGTGGGCCTTGAACTTACAGCGATCCTTGTACATATGCCTGCTGGGATGACAAGCTATGCTGAAACAATGGATTTTTTT
>NC_045030.1:136264377-136266290 GCF_008632895.1 Mastomys coucha | reverse complement strand
TTCGATCCTTAAAATAGTTTGTCAATATTTACATTGGATTCACTGAAAACACCCCTGTGTGTATGTTATTATTTATGATTAACCCCTGATTGAATGCAATGACTCTATAATATTTACATATTTTCCAATCACCTGTTGGAAGAATTTTATGAACTCTAAATTCCATGGAAAATAGGAATGACTCGATGCAGGCAAATTGTCTGTGCTTTAAGGCTTCAAAGGTTCAAGATTTCAAGCTTGCCCACCAATTCCTATTTTTAAAGAATTGTGGTTTCTTTAACAGCCTCTTACGTGGTAGGGCAAATTGAATCACTTGAAATTTGCTTATTTTCTCTTAAAATTACCCATTTTACATTTCTTTTCACGATGGGCTTCATGGGAAGCAAGATGTCTGAACTATTCTAAGCAATACAACTTCTCAAATGTTGAATTGCATCCATTACCAGATTATATCTACATTTTGCAACCTAAGTGCTCAAAGTGAAGATTCCTTTAGATTTCATAGAAGACACAAAAGAAAAACTGATAGAGGAAGGATCTTTGAATGATTAAAGTAGTCTAAATTGAAGGCTACTAAGCTTGTCCTTCAGACATCGTTGTGGTAAAATCCTTGCTACTTGTATATCTTTTGCCAGAATAGCCTTTTAAAAAATAAACCCCTAATTTCTGATTCTCTACTCCCATCCACCAAAAGTAAAATGTCCAAAAATTTTCAATTTTTCGTTTTTCTTTTCCTGTGACTTGCTTGTAAGGATTTAGTCTTAGTGTTGGACAGGAATATGTACTCAATTCATGAGAATTTCCTCTCATAATCTTTACAAGACAGGAGAGGCAAGTTCTTTTTCTTCTACAAACAATGCTTGCACTCCGGTACATTCTTCAGCATTTTTTTTTTTTTTAGTCAATTAGAAACCTAAGTATCATTGATGTTCAACAGTCCCTAGGGATCTGTTTTGATTATGTCTTTCTTTTTCCTTCTCAACAGCTTTAGTCCACCACTCCTTGGAGTCTCTGAATTGCATTTTGCAGTAGCTCAAAGGAGAAGAAAGTGGAAGATGGAAGGCATGAAATATATCGTTTCCTTGTTTTTCTTCTTTGTTTTCCTCGAAGGAAGCAAAACAGAACAAGTAAAACGTAAGTATCTTACATTTTTTAAATAATCTCAAATTCATCACATCTTTGAAATTGTGGTTATATTCTGTAGGGATTATGATCAGCCCAAATGTGGCCATGCTGATATTCTATGAGAAGAAAATAAGTGTTCCTGATTTATGTATGAGTCGATAAAGAATGAGAGCTTTGAATCAAGCCAACTAAATTTCAGGCTGTTTTTCTGATTATCATATATAGTTTTCATCTCAAAGAACACATGACACGTTTTCCCTTTCCTCTTCTCAACTATACAAATATCATTCCATTTTACGTAAGTCTAGAAATATCTGACAGATGAGCTGGATTTTTTCCCATTTTCAGACTCTTTAGTGAAGGTTTTAGTTTATGAAAAAAAAGCATAAAACAAAGAAAGCAAACAAAGACAGGGCTCTGCAGATCCCTATTATCAAAAATCAATGAAGGAACTGGATTCAGAGCCAGGGGTGAAACTAAAGTTCCAAGAACTGTTAGTAAATTAGTTATCATTTATTGAAAGGAAGGGCCACACAAACCCAGGAAATAGTCCTAGAAAACCGGTGATCTGTCTGGGCATTAGAGAAAATGAGGTTGGTAGGAGTGCCGCAGGGGATGAAGTTTTATTTGCCACCCCTTGTTGCCACTGACACATCTGTTCTTATTACCAGCTCTCTGCTACATTTGCACAGTATAGGCCTCAACTCCTTTTGGCCACTTATAGCCACATTTGAGATTGATACTTGCTCTATATTTAAGGAGGAAAATAAACTCTGATTCTTTTTTAG
>NC_045030.1:136247540-136262804 GCF_008632895.1 Mastomys coucha | reverse complement strand
CATGAAATGTTCATGCACATATATTTATATTGATATGCTAACAATGACAAGTTATAAACAGTGAAAATATAAAAAAAAAAATGGAGAATTTCCACAAATGATCCAAGGACTGTAATAAAAACTCATTTTTTAAAAAATTGGTGGCCCTATAATTTTTTCTTAAATTATTTCTCAGAAAGACAAATATATGCATGATAGCTTTCCATGTCATGTTACAACATTTTTAATAATGTCATGCCTTTCTAATGCCTAGATCATTTTCAACTGCATGTATATTCCATGGTTTAACTACACATCCTCTATTTGTAGCTATGTTGCTTCTAGTTTTTGACATTACAAATTACAGACACTAATGAAACCTTATAGATGTTAATGCATACATTCGTGAAAAATTGATAGTCAAATTGTATTTTTAGTTTTAATCTTGATAAGTGCTGACAAATTCCTTTTTAGTAAGTTCTTACTATGTATGAATGTCCATTTTGTATTTCCCTTACCAAGAGTGTTTCTAATCTTTATATTGGAGGATCATCATAATTATAGAAATTATATTTCATTTTTGCCTTCATATCTTCCTATTCCTTATGTGATCTCTTCAGTAACATTTTGGCTTAATTGGACTTACTAGTTACTTATTTTTCATATATAAAATCCTACTAGCTTTTTGTTATTCCAAATATTGCTTGTGTAAGTTGTATTTTTATATCACTGTTTAAATTCTGTGTGGTTGGGTCTGTATTCCTTTCCTTTGTGGCTACTGAATTTCCTGGGAGGTCTCTCCCACCCTATATTATTGCATTTTCTTCTGGAGTATATCCATAGTTCTCTGTTCCATGAAAAATTTAGATTCATATATGGGATGCACCAGAGAATTACTTTTTAACTCTCTGGGCTCATGAGTAATATTTATGATCTTTTTATATTATCTATTCCAGAATTTCTACAAGTGGAAATCACTATATTTTTAAAAGGAAAAAGTTTTTCAAAGTAATGAGTCACATATCTTTACTGTCTAGTACAGGAGAAAGGAAGGCATAGGAGTCAATGAAAAGGATGTTTCTTTTTTAAATTTACAAAGCTGAAAAAGAATATATAAATATAGAAGTGTTAAATTTCTTTCATCTGTTCATACTGTCTGTCTCCAGTTTATTTGAGGAAACCTCAATTTTTGAGTTTTCGGGTGCTGGTTAGACTAGATTCATCTGAAGTCCAGGAGCATGTTTGATGTCCTATCTGGATACCCCGAGTAGGAAGCATGTGAGGTACCTTTCTGGTGAAAGATCTTTTCTCAACTGCTGTGGAAATTGCTGTGGAAGAGTTCTAGGAAAAAAATGCTTTGTATGCAGAAAACTCTGTTCACAAGGAGTGGTGAAGGCTAGTGTTGCCACTTGCTGCTGGCTAATTACCCATAGTTGTAGTCCCTTTCACAAGCAGGAAGACAGGCTAAGGACACCAGGAAATACTGATAGTGCACCGCAGTGGATGAATGAGCCATTTGTTGCTTATGTAAAAGTTTGCTACTGTCCAGCATCAGCAAAGTTTGAGGTCCTTAGCCAGGAAAGGACCTTTCTATAACTCCATTATTCTCTGTTGTTAAAGTTGTAGTCAATGAGGCCAGGAAGTTCTTTTGAAGTTCAAAGGAGCGTAACATTCACAGCATAATATTCATGCAAATATGGGACAAATGGGCTGACAAGTTTGCCCCTTTTGGCAGATCTAACTTAGGTAATGAAGTATTGATCAAAGTGAAGTTGAAGAACTGAATTGTGAAGCATATTTTATTATATGTTTCTAATGAACCAGACTATACTAAGTCTGGCAGAGCTGCTGGAGACAAATCTGTGTCGCATGGATCCATTCCTGCTCTATAAAAAAGTAAACTGGATCTGAGAGAATATATTCTCACTCATTTTTCTCATACAAGCTAAAGCTTGCAAACATTTATGTTTGGATTAAATAAAGTGGGAGTCTAGAATTCTCAGGGAAGGCGAGCCACCAGCATAGTAAGAGAAGAAAAGAGAAGCTTAGCAATTTGTGGCCATGCAGGCATCTGCTACATCTCTGGTGAAAGCCAGACCAAAAAAAAGCACTTTTCTAAGATCGCCTAGGAATTTCACATGATTATTAAACATTAAAAAGAAGCAACAAAGAGAGTATACCTATTAAAGTTTATTTAGGTGGAAGAGGAAGAGAGGAAGAATACTGTAAAATCAGATAACTTTGTCATGGTATTCATGCCTGTAATTTCAGCTCTCAAGAAACAGAGGATTGTGAGTTTAAGGCCAACCTGGGCTAAGCACTTTCTTAACCCTCAGTTAGACTGCTTAATAGTTTTAAAAGTAAATTCTGATTTTTTTTTTAAATACAGGAGCATGGTGACTTTGAAATTAGCCTAGATTCAACCCTTAGTTTTACAACTGTCTTATGTACTTGGGGAATATTCCCCTCTAGGTCAGTGGTTCTCAACCTGTGTGTTGTGACCCCTTTGGAGGTCAAATGACCCTTTCACAAGGGTCATGTATCAGATGTCCTGCATATCACATATTTACTTTATGATTCATAACAGTAGCAAACTTACAGTTATGGAGTGGCAACGAAATAATGCTATGGTTTAGGGGTCACCACAACATAAGAACTATATCGAAGGGTCACAGCATTAGGAAGCTTGAAATCACTAATATAGATATGTTTTTCCATTCCTACAATGGAAGAAATACTGATCACCATTGGATTAATTTTCCTCATTGCTGTGAAAAAAATCTGGCAGAAAAGCAAGTTTAGGGAAAGAAACATTGATTTTGGCTCAGTTGTAGAGTACGTTTCATCATGCCCAGAACGGCATTGCTGCAGGAATTGAGGCAGCTGATCACATTTTGTCTGTGGTCAGGAAACAGAGACAAATACTGCTACTCTTTAGGGTAGAAAGGGTACTCTAAAGTACCCTCTCTCCTGTTCCTTCAGATAGGGACTAGAGCCCATGGAAGGGTGCTGTCCTCAGGATAGTCCATCCCACATCAGTTAAACTAATCTAGAATAACCCATCCTAGGCATGTCCAGTGGTTTGTTTCCAAAGTATTTTTTAATACTATCAGGCTGACAATCAAGATCAATCATCAGAACCAACACAATCATTTGCACATTGGCTGAGACAAAATTAGCTTTTAATAAATGGTAGTAACCATTACGGAAATATTTTTACAAAACCAAGTTACATGGTCCACTAAGTTTGAGATGAAAAATTGAAACAAAATGGCATCAAATGACTTGGTGCAAAGACAGATCACTGGAAATGCCAGCCAGAGTCAGAAGTAAAGGACAGGTCTCCAAGTACAATATTCTCTTCACTATACCAATGTGGCTCTGGAAAGTCTTTGAAGAGACCAGTTCACTTTCTTGAATTCAAGCCCAGTCTTTTATATGTGGCAGCAACTTAATATATAAGTGATGATCTAAGTGAATGAATAAAGACCTTTGTAACAACATTTCGTTAAGAGAGGCAATGTACACTTTGGAACTTAGTGAACAAAAGGCTATGGATAGAATTCAGAGGTAAAACGATTACCCAGCAAGTACAAGGCCCTGAATTCCATCGCCTAAACCACTAAACACTATTTCACCCCACCCTCTCCCACAGTAACAGTGGCAATGACAACAAAAAGACTGAGACTGGGGCTGGGAAATGGCACAGGAAGAAGACTGCTAAACAAGAATGAGGATTTGAGTTTGAATCCTTACTAACCCATGCAAAAATATGGACCCACAGCAATGTGGGAGACAAAGATAGGAGTATGCTAAGACTTGATGGCCACCAATCAAACTCCAGATTCAATAAAAGACTGTGTATTAAAGAGTTAATGAACAAGACACTTAGTCTTGACTTCCTTTGACTTCCATGGATAGGCATGACTGTGCACATACATGAGTGTGAACACACATACACACACCACACACATATACCATATACGTTCACACACAAAGATATAGACACATATAAATATAAAATTTGAATCTTCAAAAGACAGGCTAAGATGAAAAATATTCAGTTACCTATTTGAACCAAATAAAAATTATGAAAGTATGAAAGGTTAAAAATATGTTCTTGGGATGAAGCCTTACATTCTGGACAGAGAACTGGACATCAGTGTAGGGACTATGGGAAAGAGACAAGAGAAATCAAGACTTCAGTTTTGTGTCTTTTGCATAAAGCACCTGGACTTTTAATCATATCACAAGGTCATGCTGAAGAAGGTTTTATTCATTTAAGATGTATAGCCTGACTACTTCCACAAACATTGGCTATGGGTTTAGGATGAAAAGACTACTTGGAAAATGATGATATTTTAAAGATGAAATAAACCATAGGCCATCTAAATAAGAAAAATTAGATACAGTTAGGATGCAGTTCGGTAGATCATAGCATTTTTACTTTCAGTTTGGTGTGTACCTTCTGAAGAAATAAAAAGAGAAAACTTTGGTTTTGTTAAAAAGTAGCAATTGTACTTACAGAGTATCCCCATTTTCCACCTACTACTTAAGCTGTATTGATCATGAGCTGCTCAAATAAAGCATATTCAGTGTGGTATAAACAGAACAGCTATATGCTTAGACTCATAAGATAAAGAGGAATTTCTTAGTAATTTTTTAGTTAACCAGCTATAAATGAATAGGACAGAAAGTAAGTAATAACAAAATAAATGTCTTTCAATAGTGATAATAAAACATGCTCCCTGGACTTTAACATTTAGTGACATTCATTAATTGGCATACAGTATAATGAAATGATCAAGTAATAGATGTTTAATGTGCCTACTAGACTAAAAACAGCTGTCAGACATCCAAAGAAACTTTCACATTAACATGTTTTTTTTCTAAGAATAGATTCTCATTGCTAAACATATAGAAAGTATATAAACATGTAAGAAAAAAATAGTAATTTTAAGATCTATGGATAATCATAGGTACTTATTACAGCTACTCAGAGTTTTTTTTTTCTAAGCTCAGCAATATACACAGATATATTAAGTAAAACGCTGTCTCGAAACCAATTTGAATCAGTACTTGCAATGACAATTCACAGTTGTTATCTCTACGATGTACCAATATTGAACATATATTATCAGGCTATCCAAAGTGAAAGTTAGGGACTTTATGTTTGCACGAGAGACAAATTTGATTCTGTTGTAAAATATTCAAAAGCCCATCTTGTACTCTTAGTCAAACAGGAAACATCCCCCAGTCAAACAGGTCTCCTTTAGCTAAAACTTGTGATGTTAAGGTGCTGATAGGAAGGATTTTTTTAAAATAAGAACTTGGATTTTTGGCCAAAGTCCTATGCCATATGACATGGAACAGATTTTTAGCCAGAAAAAATTCAGGTCAAATTTCACCAGCCAAAGTAGCCTTTTTGTAAAAGGATATCCCCATGGCCTCATAGAAAGACTAATGAGAATACCATCCACTCTCAGTTATCCATGCTAATAAGAGATAGAAAGACAAGATGAATTGAAATTTCATGGCATATCTCCTGTTCTCATCTTAACCAATAGTGTCAGCCTCCTGTGTCAACCATCTTTTAACTATCGACCCCTATCTTCCTAGTGCCTTTGAGTACCTACTAGTAAAGAACCAAATTAGCCACAAAGCAAATAAAGAGAGGACAATAATATGTGCACAATATGTTTCATGGGTATAGTGTTTTGTATGTAGATGGTTGTGTGTGTGTGTGTAGAGGGTTGTGTGTGGGGTGTGTATGTGTGTGTGTGTGTGTGTGTGTGTGTGTAATTGAATTAGGAATTAGTTTGGGGTAAATGATATAGCAAATATGATTGAGATATTTATTTAATTTCTGGATGAGGAAATAAGCCATAACTATGGAATGAGGAATTTGACTTCTTCCTAGATTTCCTTTCTCATTGTTTTTCACAACTGAAAATGAGGTCTTAAAGTCCAGAGGGAATGGGACAGAAACTTCAACTCTAAAACTTCAATGCCAAGGAAATAAGACACATGTTATGTAACTACTGAATATCGCCCTTCCTATATTGTGCTTCAGCACAATGATAAATGAACAGAAAGTTCTTATGCTTTTTTTTCCCCCTTCACTGTTCTAGGAGCTTTTTAAAAGAAATTAATAATTAAGAAGGAATTTGTTTACTTGGTATGTCCACTCCACATAACTCAGAACAAAGATTCATTTTTCCCTTTTCACTGACCATGTATGTGTTATAGTAGAATAAATATTATTGTAATGCTGACATAGTGATGTGTCTACAGTAAGAGCTGTTATCAAAAACAGTTCATGGGAATGTCTTCTTGGTTTTGGACTAGTGGTAGAATTATTGACCCTTTAACCTAATCTTAGGACAAGTGCAGAGCACTGATGACACAGATGTATGTCTCTGTGGCTGTTTACATTCTGTATTGTTTCCATTAACAGGGGTTACTAAAGTAGCAGGAATATCTACTTCTAATTAAGGCCAGCTGAGCTATTTGAAAAATAGCTATAATGATGTAGGTTGAAGGTCCATTTCACATGTTAGTTGACTTCCTTTGGGACTCTCACATACCAGTAGTTAGCAGTAAGTCCTAAGTTCTCCAGCTGATGTCTCTCAGATATTGCCTCTGGATTGCTGTACTTTTCTTCTTCATAGAGATTAGTGTAACATCTCCATTTCAACAAAAATTAGCTCATTGGTGCTTCTTATCCAAGAAGATATACTGGGTTTTTAGGTGTGGTTGATTATACATTGTAGCTCATTAAATTCTTTTCTGGGTAATGCAAAAACTTTTTTAAAGTCCAAACTTACAAGCATATATTGAAATTAAATTTACCGTAGTCTGTGAAAATTGTTAATGGTTCAGTGTGCACATAAAGAAAAGTTTATAATTCTGAAAACCCCTAGATTTTGAGAAATGTTAAATAAAACAGCCATTATTTCTTCATGACTCTTATGTTAAATTTTTTTTTTGTATGCTTGAAAAAATATCAATGTCAGTGATTGCTGGAACATTATTTAATAGCACCAATGTTACTGTTGAGTTCCTTGCCTGCCCCTGATCCCTGTCTTTTGCATCATTAAGGATCTTATTGGCATAATAAGCTAAGTATGTCATTGATATAAGACCGACATATGTGATGTAATACCATTATGTTTGCATTAGGATTGGTTTTCTGCCAGCAGTGGTGCTTTGAGTAAGGCCTTTGCATTCCTAAATAATACAGTTTGGAAGACAGTGTGATAGCAATGTGCTTTCCATGAGATGTGCGCATATGGGATAATGATTTGTAGGTTTAAGAAAAGGAAAGGGAACTTTAATTTTGGGTAAATTTTGTTTTCCAAACAATGTATAATGTGTAAATTCATTTGGAACTCATCTTTGGGTAACTTATTTTATGTTAGTGACTGTTTAATCTTTCAAATATCTTAATTTTCTGTGATCCCATTTGTTCATCAAGTAAGACAGAGATAAATAATCCTAATATGAAGGTCACAGCTCGTAGTAAAAAATTCAGCTAACTTGATATTTTAAACAGGTAGATCTGATATCAACCATACAGGACACTAATCCACCTGAGAGAAGAATAAAATACATAATATGCAGGGTCTATTTTTATGTAAACCATGGATTTACAATTAAAAATAGCTTCTAAGTGCTTTCAAGTACTGTAGCCCCAGATACATATTGCTATGTAAAGCTAAGAATGCTACTTAAAGGTGTCATGCTCAGGAATTTGTTTTCAAGTATGCCAGTTATTTCTGAAACACTGAAGTAAGCTTTATATGTAGAATGTAAATCACGTGATTGTCGGGGTGACTATGTAACAAAACAGTCATTTTCTTGTCACTAACAAGAAGGTAGGGAAAGATGCCTCATTTAGACATAGGCATTGTGAAATTCATGATCATTCCTCAATAGTTCAAGAATACAGGATTACTGAAATATTCCTAAATTGTATCTGTATAAGGAAGTTGTATTTCTAAACTTACCTGAAAACCACACATATTATGTCTAAAAACTATTTTTTTTTTTTTGGTTTCCTGTGTCCTTTCAGTGAAAGCATTGTCCTGAATACACATTCTTATTCAGGAAGTACACTTTAATGTAAATTGTTAGGGGAAAATGGCAATACCATAAAATAAGAAACAAACATAATTATTTAAAATTAATACATACTAAATCTTATTGGTAATTCAAACAAAATACAAGGTTCAGTATTCCCTAGAGAATTGCCAGTGTTTGAAGCTATTAGGTTATCCATTGCTGGTCATTAATTTTAACAACTGATAATAGGAACAAACATTAGTATAGCTTTTCTGGGAGAAAGTTTGGCAATATAGGTCAAGAATTTAAAAATATGCAAAACTTTTGACCCAAGAACCCTGCTCCTTAGAAATTATATTAAGAAAACAACCAGTGTAGGAAGTTTTCTCATGAAACTTTTAAAAATGGAAATGGCAAGGAAGTAATTGGCCAAACAGGGAATTGGTTAATGTTAAGGTTAAACTATATCCTGATATAGATTATTGTAGGCATAAAGTATGGGAGAATATTCAATGTCACAGAAATATTCTCATCATGGTATGTCAATTTTGTAATACAATTTCTCTATATATCCTATCTGGATAAAAATAAGAATTTCTAGTTTCCTACATGGTATGCAAAGGGCTTCAAAGTTTTCAATTCTGTTGTGTTAGAAAGTAAGATGAGAGATGGGATGAAAATAATATAGATGGAGGGAAAAAAAATCACAAGAACGTCCATGTGGGAAATTCCAAAGTACCAAGATTAATGTATAAAAATCAATTGTTTTCCTATATTCTAGCAAAGAACAAGAGAAATTTGAACTAAACATATGTATATCCATATATCTATGCCCTTAAAATAATATATATACATATATATGTATATGTATACATACATATATATAATCAACAGTGCATTTAATGCAAATTGTAAAGCTTCGATGATGTAAAAACCAAAATAAATAATTGGAGAATTTGTGATACTGAATTGAAATACTAAAGATTGTTACTATCAGTTTTTCACAATTTAACCTGTCTGTCAATAGCATTCAAAATCATAACAAATCTTTTTGTGAGTCAAGTTTGTATGAAAAAAATAAAAGATATAAAACAGCAAAAACTACTGAGAAAAAATGATGTCATGGAACGGATATTACGTGATTCAAGAACTATTGTCTAAGCTGGAACAATGAAGACTGTGACGCTGGTTAAAGGAACAATAAATAGATCATTAGAACACAACAGGAAGCCCAGAAATAGATATGCACAAACATTGTTTGTCAGGAAACTTTCAACATAGAAGGAAAGTTGTAAATGAAATGGGAATAGTCTTTTCAGTAGATAGGTGCTTGAACAATTGACCTCATATATCCCGAGTAAATAAGTTAATTAATTGAGCTATGGATCTTACATACTTCTCAATAGCCTTGGAGTGTATCACTGAACAAAGTCTAGGTAGCAATGTGGCTTTAGCAATGACATTTTGAATAAAATATCAAAGGCACAATTTGTGAAATACCTGATAAACTACACTGTTAATATTTAAAAAAATGCTTTTACTTCTCTAAAAGACATAGGATCAACAAATACTAAACTCTAAAATTAAAACTTCCATTCTCAGGAGAGCACACTGGTTAACTATGCCAAACTTTTAAGGTTGACATTACATGAGGTCTCTATGGTATGTTCCAGAACAAAATGGCAGAAGGAGTACTGCCTAACTCAGTTCTTGATTACCCGATTTCCATCACACCCAAACTTGACAAAGACACTGCAAATAAAAAATAGTAGACCAAAAATTTCTCATGAATATAGGTGCTAGAATCCTTAAATCTTTTAGTTAATTGAGGAACTGGAGACATGAATCAGTGGTTAAAAATTTTTGCTGCTTTTGCAGAGTCCTGGAGTTTGGTTCTCAGTACATCCATGGTGTGTCATAGAACTATCTGTAGTTCCAGGTCCACTGGACTTGGCAATCTCTTTTGGTCTCTACTGGTACATGTGTGTGTGTGTACCTGCATATATGCATGTGCACACACACTTAAATAAAAAGAATATTTAATTAACAAATGAATTCATGATGTATGAAAAGAATGATTTACCATAGTCAGGTGGGATTTATTGCAGGTATGTAAATGTGTTCCAACATTTAAAAAAAGTCAATTAAGGTAGTCTATCATATCAACAAGCTGAAGAAAATAAACATATGATATTATCAAAAGATGCCAAAAGAGCACGTGATAAAATCTAATACTATTTAGCAAACTGCAGGTAGAAGAGAATTTCTTCATCTTGACAGAAGACAGCAGCAGCATGAAGGTGAGGCACTAGATGCTTTCCCATTTATGTCTGACATAAGAAAATAAAATCCACTCTCACTTTTAAAATTTTACCTCTTTGTAGAAGTATTAGATAACGATAAATCATGTATGCATACTGAAAGAAATAAAACTACTTTTATTTACAGATGACATAATTATTCATATACAATTTCCCCAAAGGACTGGAGAGATGATCCAGTGATTAAGTGAAGTTATTGTTCTTGCAGAAGACGCCAACTTTGTTCACAGCACTCACATCAGGTGGCTTACTACTGCCTATTAAGTCTAACTCTGAGAAAGTCAGTGCCCTTTTCTGGCTTCTACAGGTATTCGCATGCATGCACACATGTAAAAAATAAAATAGAATAAATAACACCAATGGCATAAGGACTTCTGTAATTAACAAGTTAATTCTGAAATTAAAAATTAACAAAGATGAAAGATGTAAATTTAATATACAAAATTCAGTTCCCTTTCTAAATACAAATATCAATGAACACATACAATTAAACTTTGAAAAGCTCAGCACCATTTACATTACTACCAGATGAAGGAAATGCATAGATATCAATATAACAAATTATGTGCAGGATCTTTAGGAAGAAAACTAAAAACACTGAAAAAATGAGTGAACTAAACAGAAATCTATTTTGTGTTTATGGGTAGAAAAACACATAGTTGACAGATATCAGTTCTAACCTCATTTGAAAGTTTACATGAAAGGCAAAATACCCTGAATAACTAACAGTATTGAAGGAGGAGAAAAAAATAATAGTGTTCTGATCCTACACAATTTCAAGGCCGATGTAAAACTACAGTAATAGATGCAGCATGGCCTGGTGATAGAAGAGAGAAATAGATTAATATAATATACAGAACCAATAAGTACACTAGTACATATTTAGCTGACTGATTTTTTTCACTAAACAGAGACTATTCATCAGAAGACAGGCTATCCTCTCACAAAATAAAATGTGACCTTCATAAAACTTCCAGAAGATAATAGAGCAGAAAGTCCGGGAGAAATTATATTTGTCAGTGGCTCTTTTGACACTGCTCCTAAAGCATGTTCTGAAAAGAAGAAATTGTTAAGTTAGATTGCTTTTAAGGTAAAATATTCTGCTGTGAGGAAAGCATTATAACAGAATGGAATGACGGCTCACTATCTATCTGTACAATGCATTTCTAGTCACAATTTGCAGTAAACTCTAGAAGTAGACAAGAAGAACAGGTACAATCCAACTAATATGTGGGCTAAATACCCAAAAGTCAGTTCACTAAGAAAGATATGCTGGTGGCAAATGAAGAAAGGGTTCAAATTACATGCCATAAAGAAACAATAGAATAGGGGCTGGAGAGATAGCTCAGCAGTTCAGAGCACTGGCTGTTCTTCCAGAGGTTCTGAGTTCAATTCCCAACAACCATATGATAGCTCACAACCATCTGTAATGGGGGTCTGATGCCCTCTTCCAGTGTGCCTGAAGACAGTGACAGGGTACTCACATCCATCAAATAAATAAAATCTTAAATTAAAAAGAAAATGCACAAAATAAATGATTGTGACTAAGCATGGTGTCGCATGCCCTCAATCCAAGCACTGGGAGGCAAAGGCAGGCAGATCAGTGTGAGTTCAAGGCTAACATGGTTTACATAGAATTTTTAAGATACTGCTGTGCTCTTACTGGAATCACCAAACATTGAGAATAACAAGTGCTTGTTGAGATATGGAACAACAGAAACTTTTTCATTGCTGGGTGAGGCAATGAAACTTTGTTTCTGTTGCTGTGATAAGACACCGTGACCAAAAGCAACTTGGAGCACAGTTTACGTCATGTTACAGCTTATAGACCTTTAAGAAAGGAAGTCAGGAAAGAGAAGCAGGGCAGCGATCTTGTAAAATCACCAATCAGTTACATACTTTTTTTTTTTACAAGAAGATAGACTGATAAGGCACAGCCACAACCAAATCAAAGCAAAACCAAACTTCAATTGTCTTAAAAGTTCAGTCCTTGATTTGTAAGTCCCGCAAACCATCCTTTGAGCTCCAAAGGGCTTACTTCTCCAGCTCTACCATCTGTGGCACACATAATTCACCTCATAAGATCAGACTGGCTCTATGTCACAGTTGTTGCTGCCCTTGGCAGTTGTCCCATTGTACTGGCACTGCAACTGAGGTACCTTCTCCAATAGCTTCTCCAAACCTCCCTTCTGGGTCTCTATCCCTGCTATACAAGTCTCAGCTGTTTCCCATGACCCACTTATGACTTCAAAACCAGCATTTCCTGTGTGACATTACCAACCCTCACTGCCAGCATGAGATGCAGACTTGGCCAACCTGTACCACATTTTCTCTGTGCTGAACTAAAGAAAAATCCTGTCAGAAGGTATCACCTCAATAATGCTGTTTCTTTCTTAAACACAATTGATTTCTGAGACCCAGCTAACCAATATCATTTGTCCCATTTAAAGTGAAGGCTTTTCTTCAGTGGAGGAGTCTCCTATTCGTCACAGCTAATTCTTCAGCTCCAGCTGACCAGAACTGCAGATTCCTAATTCAAAATGGTACAAAAACTAGCCCTGATAGAGTCTTTGCTTCCCCCTCAAACTTCTCAAGCCAGACCTCCATCTTCTGCATTTCATTCCACATTCTTATCACCCAAGCTCCCATTAAGCTTTGAACACTCAAGGGCTTTTCCAGCCCCCAAACTCCAATATCTTTCATAATTCTTCGCAAACCAACGTAGTTCTGTCACAGCAACACCCCACAATCCTGATACCAGTTTCTGTCTTAGTTAGGTTTCTGTTGTGACTATGGTCAAATGCAATCTGGGGAAGAAAGGGTTTACTTCATCTTGTGCTTCCAGGTAACAACTCCTTACTGAGTGAGCTCAACCAGGGCAAGGACCTGGAAGCAGGAAATCATGTAGACACCCTGAAGGAATGCTGCTTGCTCGCTTGCTTTCCCCAATTTGGTCTCTTTACTTACTCATACCTCAAGGACCACCCTCGCTGGAGTCTCACTGCCCACAGTGTGCTGAGCACCTCCCCATCAATCACCAATCAAGAAAATGCCTCACAGCTTTGCCTATTGGCCAATTTGATGGGGAGTTACCTCTTCTCAGTTGATGAGAGCTTATGTCAAATTGACAGAAACCCTAACCAGCACATTGTGGGCATGCAAAAATGATAAAGAAAATATAGAAGGAAATTTACCAATTTTTTTTTCAAAGCCAAACATAACCTTGCCACCTGCCCCAGGAACTGTTTTGTTACTAATACTTAAATGAGGTGAAAACTTATGCCCACACCAAGACCTGTATACAAGTGCTATGGAATTTTTATTCACAACTTCTAAAAAAATAAAGTAACCAAGTTTTCTCTTAGTAAGGGAGTGGCTGAACAAACTTAAGTGTAGCTATATAATGTATTTTGGACGTTTGAGATATATGATCATAAAAATAAGTGAACAATTAATAATACCATGAAAAGACATGTAGAAACCTTAAATGCATATAGCCGAGTGAATGAAGCTAACTTTAAAAGGTCATATATCTGATGTTACCAACACTGTGGCTGGCATTCTAGAAAAGGTAAAACTATAGAATGAGGGAAAAGTCCAATGGAAAGATAAAAAAACAGAACAGAGGAGAATTTCAGGGCAGTGAAGTGTGTCTATTTGTTATTGCAATGGTGTATATATAGCATCCAGTTGTAAAAACACATGAAACTGCAGGTTACAAAGAGCGGACCCTAATTCAGATTCTGTACATATACTTTGGTTAGTATTAACAACTCAACATTGGTTCATCAAAGAAAATGAACCACATCGATGCAAGAT
This sequence comes from Mastomys coucha, assembly GCF_008632895.1. NCBI lineage: Eukaryota > Metazoa > Chordata > Mammalia > Rodentia > Muridae > Mastomys > Mastomys coucha. Next base: position 136,248,621 of record NC_045030.1, on the reverse strand, counting down.
GTTAATAATATGGGAATGTAAAAACATAAGTGGAAAGTATTTCTTTTTTCTGCTAATTATTTTTAAACTTAAAACTGCTCTAACAGATAAAAAAGAACACATTTTAAAAAGAAAATTTGGAGGGATGTTATCAGAATGTGAAAAGTGTTTAATTTCTGGTTGAAAGATTTCATGCAATTTTTTCCTTTCTGTTGTTTTTATTATTATTTTTTTACTAATATGCAATTTTCATATGGTGAAATGTCTCCCTCTTTTAGAACAATTTTTATAAATGCTTTTTGTCCTATAGAAAACACCATAATCATTGTATAAACTGCATCACCCCAAGTGCTTCATGTTTGTTTGTCTTTTTAATTGTTTTTTACTATAATTTCTTCTTTTTCCCTTTTATTGAAAATGGATTCTTTTACATCTATTTTTATTTTGAGTGCTGTCTCTGCATATAAACCTGCCTGTCAGAAGAGAGCATTAAGGACCCCGTGCTCAGTTCAATGGTTGGCTGTGAGCATCTGCCACTGTATTTGTTAGGCTCTGGCAGAGTGCTCAGGAGACAGCCATATCAGGCTCCTGTCAGCAAGCACATGTTGGCATCCACAATAATGTCTGGATTTGGTGACTGTATATGGGATGGATCCCCCAGATGGGGTAGTCTCTGGATGGCCCCAATGGAGAAGTCAGAGAAAGAACTGAAGGAGCTGAAGGGGTTTGCAACCCCATAGGAAGAATACAATATCAACCAACCAGACCCTCCCAGAGCTCCCAGGGACTAAATGACCAATCAAAGAGACATGGAGTGACTCATGTCCCCAGCTGCATATATAGCAGAAGATGGCCTTGTCTAGCACCAATGGGAGGAGAAGCCCTTGGTCCTGTGTAGGTTTGATGCCCCAGTGTAGGGGGATGCCAGGGTGAGGAGGCAGGAATGGGTAGGTGGGGGAGCACCCTCATAGAAGCAAGGGGAGTGAGAATCTGTTAGGGGTTTCCAGAGTGGAAACCTGGAAAGGGGATAACATTTGAGATGTAAATAAATAAAGTATCCAAGAAAAGAAAAGAGAAGAGAAGAAAAGAAAAGAGAAGAGAA
>NC_045030.1:136227263-136247512 GCF_008632895.1 Mastomys coucha | reverse complement strand
AAGGAAAGGAAAGGAAAGGAAAGGAAAGGAAAGGAAAGGAAAGGAAAGGAAAGGAAAGGAAAGGAACGAAGAAAGAAGAGAACATCAGATCCCTGAAGATAGATTCTTTTATCATCATGCAGATTACAGTTCCCTCTCCCTGTCCTCATCCCAGTTCTTCCTCATCTCCTCTTCTATCTGGATCCACTCTTTTTCTGTCTTTCCTACACTTATATCATGTAGGGAACTGCCTATGCTTTCCTCTATCAGTTTCATCACTTCAGGTTCTGCATTAAGGTTTTTGATTCATTCGTCATTCACTTTTGTGAAGTCTGATAGATACAACTCTAGTTTTGTTCTCCTGAATGTGGACCACAATATTTGCCAGCACCATGTGCTGAAGATATTATCTTTTCTCCTGTGTGTTTTTGACATCTTTGCTATTGAGATTGTATCTTCTCCTCTAATTATTCCTCTTCATTCATACCTACCCATCTTGAGACAGGGTTTTGCTATGCTGCCTACACTGGCCTCAATGCTGGAGCATCCCACACCCACACCCTCACTATGTTAGCCTTCCAGTTACTGGGATTACAGTCATGATACATCATGCCTGCTCTTTTAATTCATTTTAATTCATTTTTGTATGTGTTATTAGAAATGGCAAATGGGTAACTTTACTGCACACAAGTATGTAAATGGCTCTATAGTATTTGTTGAATTTGTTTAAAAACACTAATGTTTCTTCATAGAATTCACTTTGCATCTGTTTAATCAGTTTAAGTATTCTGTTAGTTTGTTTATCTAACCTTTGGCTGATGTTATATATACTGAAAATTATAATATCTTTCTTTTTTGAAACTATTTTGGTTTTTTTACTTTCTTTAACTTTCAGTAAAAATGTATTATTAGACTTGCATATTTTTAAAATAAAATATCCTGCTAATACTTGTGTCTTTTTCTTTGAGACAAGGTTTTACTATATAGCCCAGGTCAGCCTAAAATTCACTATGTAGACCAGATTGGCCTTGTACTGCCAGGGATCCACTTGCCTCTGCATAGAATCTATTATCTACTTTGGAGAGAGCTGACATCTTAAAAATTCTTTATCTTCCAACCTACAAATATTGAAAATGCTTCTGACTTACAGGCCTTCATTGCTCTCCTCCACCAACGCATTATAGTTTTCTTTTTTCTTTTCTTTTTTTTTTCTTTTTTACATTATAGCTTTCTTAGTGCAAGCCTTGCATATGTTCTGCTAGATGTGTACTTCCAAAGGCTTGTATTTGGGGGAAGCTATCATACATACTACATGTACTAATTGGACCTCGTTTGCTTTCATTATCATGTTTGAGACAGGGTGACACTTTATAGTACGGGCTGGAAGTGAAATCTCTTCAGTCCTTCTGCCTTTGTTCCCCATGTGTAAGGAATAATCTGCCATACCCAGTCATACTCTGGTTTCTATTTCTTTACTATAGAATATATAAATATGGTTGGTCTTGAATCCTACACTCTTGCTAAATTCTCTTATCATTCATAATAACATTTTAAGGGATTGGTGAATTTTCTTTTCAGAAAACAATGACATTTTGTAAATACTTTAATTTTTGCTTTGTGATATATAAAACTTTTTGGACCTGCTTTCCCATGCTAACATTGGAAAAAAAAAAACAAACATCATATAATTCTCAGTAATAGGGAAAAATCAGTCCTTTGCCATGAAGGAAGTGTAATTTGTAAATTGTTGTTGTTGTTCTTAGATGCCATGTATGAGGTTGAAGAAGTTTTCTTACTAGTTTGCTAAGAGTTTCAGCCATGGCTGAATGTAGCATTTTGTCAGACTCAGGTTCTACAACTATTGCAAGAATGATATGTGCATCCCAAACTCCCATTTGTAAATCTAGTGAATTACATTGATTGAACTATAAATTAAGAGCTAGCTTTCAATTTAAAAAAAAAAAACACTTCCTCATAAGCTATTATCCTTCTAACATCTTATTAGGTTTAATTTATACCAGTGTAACTTGCAGGCGAATTGGTGTTGTAGGTCATATGATTCATAACTGAGTAATATTAATGATGTTTGCCCCCTCTGGTAGCATGCATAATACTTTCCAGCACCATGAACACTAGTCAGTAGGGATGATGCTTATAGTTGGGCATCCGCTTGACTTTTCTGTGTTGGATTACATAGGTGTGTGGTGTCTTCAGCAATAAGACCTTACTGTCAAGTCATGGTGAACAAGCCATAGCCTTGGCAATAAATAGCCTGTGGTGTTTGCAAGGGTCTATGGTTCTCCTTTGACTAACAAATCAACAAGGTATAACCTATTTCTAGTGTTGAAGTCTTTACTTGTTAGTATAAGAAGTCTAGTTGGGGCATTGTCTCCCATTATTAGTTATCCCTTCCCATTCTCCCTCATTCAACTTGCCTTCCCATCCCCCTCCCTGTAATAGTCCTCTGAGTCTGTTCTCCATCATTTCCTTTATAACACCATATTTGATTTCCCCTTCTTCAGAAGATACCCTCTCACCACCAGGTCCCTTACAGACCACAAAATCACTTTGGTTATTCTAAATAAAACACATATATCTAAAGCTTGAATGCTAACTTCCACATATAAGAGAAAATATGCAATGTTGTCTGGGTGTGGGTTGCCTCATTCAGGATTATTGGTTCCATTAATTTACCTGCAGTTTCATAATTTCATTTTTCTTAACAGCTGAATAATATTACATTGTGTAAATGTACCAGATTTTTATTTTCTTTTCATTACTTGATGGACATCTAGGGTGTATTCAATTTATGACTATTATGAATAGAGAAACAATGTACATGAATGAGCATATCTGTAATGAAATGTGGAATTCTTTGGAATATGTGTGTGTGTGTGTGTGTGTGTGTGTGTGTGTGTGTGTGTATAAAATATGCCCAAGAATGGTATAGCTGGATCTTGTAGTATTTGCTTTCATTTCTTGACCAGTGTATATGGAGTCATGTGATGGATTGAATATAAAGAAAAAATGTCTTTTTTGTTTTTAAATAACCAATATATATATAAAACATGACAAGAAACATGGAATATATTCAAATATCTTGCAGTGTAATGCAAATTCCAACTATAAAATGTTTTAGGGGCTGAAGAGATGACTCGGTGTTTAAGAACACTTGTTGCTTTTGCAAAAGACCCAGATTTGGTTCAGAACCCTAACATGGCTGTACACAAACATCTATGCAAAGCACTCATACTCATAAAATCTAACCAAATATGTCTATATATTAACATTTACTCAAAATTAAATATATTTATTATATATGTATGGATATTTTGCCTGCATGTATGCCTGTGCACCGCATCTGTCCTGTTGCCTGCAGAGGCCAAAAAAGGACATCAGATTGTCTGGAATTGGCATTATGGGTGTTTTTGAGCTGCCACATTGGTGCCATGAATTGAACCCAAGTTCTCTGGAAGAATAGGAAGTACTGGTATCTTTTAAGGTGTATCTCCAGCCCTATAAAAAATATTCCAACAAAAGGCAGTGTATGATTTGAGCTAACTGAAGATTATTCATGCTCAGGAAAATCTGTATGTTAAATGGAAGCGAAGTGTTCATTATTTTACCTTTGGAAAGGAAGTGTGTCCTTTTCAGAAACCAAAAGGCCAGTGATGGGTTTTCTTATATTTCTGTTATAACGGAGCTGTAAGTAAGATTTAGAACTCCACTATCAGATCAACCCGGGATTGAATATCATCTCAGCTGCTTGCTAGTTCTGTCTCTTGACTTCCTTTATTTATAAAATAAGACTCATAGTCATATTTTCTTTATGGTTTATTGTAAAAATGTGGTAAGCAAAATACATAAAACATTGAACCGGCAGTAGGTGCTCTACAAATGCAATGACTCTTCCCTTGACATACAAAGTACAATGGATAGAACCCATGATTGTCTTTTAATTTCATGACTTGGCTTATTTTCTAACACTGTGTTCTTCTTCCCCTGTAACAGACTCAGAGACACATTGCGTGTTTCAAGACAAGAAGTATAGAGTGGGTGAGAAATGGCATCCTTACCTGGAACCATATGGACTGGTTTACTGTGTGAACTGCATCTGCTCAGAGGTACAATACTTTATGGCACAAGATTTCGTCCTTCATTCCTTAGCATATGGGGAGGTTATCAATGCTCATTTGGCCAGAGAGCCTAGGTGATTACACTTGTAAGAGTATTAGTAAGCACCCAGTTGTCATAGTGTATGAGGTACAGGTAGGAGAAACAGTAGTATTTGAAGAAAATTCTTGGCTAGATAGCAAATTTAAGATCCACATTAAAGAAGGGGGTATAGGATGGAGGCCAGATTGCAAAGAGTATCTCCCCTGATTTATTTTCTGTTAAAGTTTGGTTTGTTTTTCTTAAGATCTGTGAATATTTACTATAAATAGATTTCTGTGGGCTTTTAGGCTAATTATATAGGACATAATAGGAGAAAGTAGGAAAATTGATCTGCTTTCTAGATGATAGTAGAAGCAACCCCAGTTGTGGCAACAAGTAATGTCTCCAGACATGTTTAGTTCCCACAGCATTAAGCCAATTGGGGAGGAAAACCTCATCATAATCTTTAAGAACTGAGAATTCTGTTTTGTTTTTTTTTTTTTTTTTTTTTTTTTTTTTTTTTTGTTTTTTTCGAGACAGGGTTTCTCTGTGTAGCTCTGGCTGTCCTGGAACTCACTCGGTAGACCAGGCTGGCCTCGAACTCAGAAATCCACCTGCCTCTGCCTCCCAAGAACTGAGAATTCTGAATGCATATAGTATGAACTAGTTTCTTAAGATCCAGGGTAAAGGCTGCATGTAACTCCTTTTCTGTGCCTAGCTAGAGCAGACACAGTCATTAAAGCTTGTTCTTTTTGCCATTTGAACAGATCTTTGGGATTTCCAAATTCTTACCTTGTATAAAGCATCCTTCAGATATTATAATGGCTGGAGGTATTCAGGGTTTTTGGAGTTTTAACTTTGCAGTAGACTAATTTTCAGACTGTAGAGCAGGCCCCTTATAATACATGGTATGTTGGGTAAGTTACCTATAACCTCTGTGAGATCCCTTCAGTTTCTTCTTTCAAACAGGATAGCCTGGTGTGGGATAGAATGCCTGTGGATCTCAGCACTCAGGAGGCTGAAGCAAGAGAATCATGAGTTTGAGTCCACCTGTTTCAAAACAAGACATAATGCTATTACCTATTTCATATGTTGTACTAAAGATTAAACTTATTAATTCATCTAAAACAGTGTACAAGTGATCGATGTTAACGTGTGCTACCGTCATTATCATTACAGTTACCAGTGCTCTTATTCATCTCTAGAGTGTAGAAGCAAATTCATTAGACAGCATTAAATACTGAATTTTCTTCTCAACCAGGTAGTGCTTCTGAGAGCTCATTTTCAGATGCTACTACCTGGCCCTGAGGAGTGTGGTGCACTATGAGCCTCTACTATTTCCAAATGCAGTATTATAAAACTTTATTCTAGAATGCACATAAGAAGAAAGAAGAATTGTAGTAAGATGACTCCAGTCTGGATAAAAGAAGCCTGCCTCTTTAAATGGCTAGGGCTTGTATTAAATAGAGAATCTGGGGGCTGATTAACTGCCTGGTATGGCATTATTTTGTCAGATTCTTGACTCAGTACATTGGAGATGGACAGCTAGCCCTTGGGGGCCGAGGCTTTGAAGTCCACAAGGCAGTGAAAATGTTAACATGACCCCGATGCCAACAGCTTACACACTAGACATATTCTTTCTCTGAGCACTTCGCCACCCTTTACTCTGTAACAGCCTGACAGATGCAAGTCACCCTTCCTTCAGATGAATTATGGATGGGATATGTAAATGTAAATGTAAAATGCATTTCCAAAGCTTTCTTTGTTCTAGAAATGACTGAGAGCTATCAGAGTTGGGGATCATGTATCGCTAAGTCATACAGGGACCGAGTTGCCTCATCCAGACATACTAGCTGATCAGCTCAATTTCTAGTTCTTGCTTGTTCTCGGAAACCAATGTTGACTGAAAAGGGAAATGAGGAGAGGAGTCACGCAGCCTAACTAATCAAGGCTGAGCTGAAAGCAAAGACTCACATGCCAGGGATGTCTCTGCACAGGGCTGGGAAGCAGCTCTCGAGGGACCTATTACTCACGACCCCTTCTCTTCTATGGCATCAAGCAGGTGGTTATGAAATCAGAATAGGCTCTTGGAAAAGCCATGTAGCTAGAACTGAGAAGGGTAGAACTATAACAGAGCCAGGCCAGAGGAAGCCTCCTATATTTATTATTAAAAATTATCTACGTTGTACCCAGCCTCATAAAAGGTATGCTTCCAATCAACCCAGCAGAGATGCTAGGAGTGGGAAAAGGATTTTTAAAAAAAGAAAAAAAGAAAGAAAGCTGATTGCATTCAAATTCTTGGGAATGCATTATTCACTGTCTGGGTGAGTCCCTGCATGACTGTTTCCCAAACTGGCATAATCCCAGTGACCTTTGAAAGACATATTCTCTCTCTCTTTCTCTCTCTCTCTCTCTCTCTCTCTCTCTCTCTCTCTCTCTCTCTCTCTCTCTCTCTCTCTCTCTCTCTCTCTCTCTCTCTCTCTCTCTTCTCTTTTTCAGAATGGGAATGTACTTTGCAGCCGAGTCAGATGTCCAAGTCTTCATTGCCTTTCACCCGTGCATATTCCGCATCTGTGTTGCCCCCGTTGCCCAGGTAATCCAGTTTGCCTCTGTTTCTCCAATTTGTGACTCTCTGTTTTATGTCTTTGCCTGATCCAACTAATCTTCCTAAACTCCCCCAGAAGTGAAACTTCCAGTCAGAAATAAAATTAGAACATTTTAGACAACTTACACTGGCCCCCTAAATATGCTTTATAGCCCAAATGGGACACATTCTAGGTTCTAATACATTATTGGGTACCCAGTAACAGATTTTCATTGGGCTTTTAATCATTTGAAAGGGAATGAAAGGAGAGAAACGAATTATAGCTATAAACAGCCTCTTCCTGCCATGGGCAGTGGGTAACAGGGGAGTTGTATCATTGTGGCACGTGTCCTATACAATTAGTACTGGAATTGCATCCAAGCATAGCTTCAAAATGATGAGGAGCAGTTCATAAATCAAAGGAACTGAATCAGTAAGGTTTATGACAGTATAAAGCTGCCTGCCTGCTGAACAGTCACCTCCTCCACACTGCACAGTTGTTATTAGGTACACATTGTTAAGGGTAAGTCTGGGGATAACCAGCTAAAAACTTTTTCACAACGCTGTTAGGAAGCCTGCTTTCACAGTTTATGGTTAGGGCATTTTCCTGAAGTAGAGGTCTCCTCAATTATGCTTTATTTTGATATGACTAGGGCCGGGTTCCTGCACCCCACAGTCTTAGAGCCATGGAGAGATTCACTGAATGCCTGCCAACCCAATGACATTCCAAGGGAAAGCTATCAGACAGTCTTGAGATCTGCAAAGTGAAAATCTTGCCACCCTCTAGGTCTATTCATTCTGATGAGGAAGAAAGTTGATGAGATAAAGGTTTCTTATTAGACTTTAGGAAGTCAGAGAACTCTTCAAAATTAATTCTAGGTTTTAGATTTACTGTGTAAAGAAGTAAATTCCTTTGTAAATAATCCATTGCTTTATTGGTATTCCTCTATAAAGTACAATTTCATGTCCTAATAAATACATTCCAATAAACAAAGAAATTCATTTTCCCAGGTGACAAAATATCACATGCAGATCTATCTGTTTTTGAATGTTGATGATGATAGTATATGCATCAAAACATGAGGAGTTGACCAATCTGAAAGTTACTTTTCAGGGTAAATTCCTACAAGAGCATGCTGGCTTTGAATGTGTTCATTTGCTTCTGCTTGAATTGGATTGTAAGAGGCTTTGGTAAATGAGAGAGATCAGTATTTCTGATCTTTTCTTTAATATGCCAAATAGCCTATTAACTCACTATAAAATCTCTCCAAGGCATCTCACAAAGTGACCTAATGTCACAGGAACTTATCTATACCACAGCTTCTTAAATTGTGGGTCACTGGTAGAAAATGATTATTAACAAAAATTGTAAATAGGGGCTAGCAGCTATTCTAACAGAAAAGGAAAGTGTTAAGAGAATTGAGTTCATAAATTCCAGTGAGAAAAGGGGTGAAAGAAAATGACTTGAAAAGTTAATTTTACAGTGCACAGAAACTTTTCCTTTTCTTGCTCTTGCAGTTTGCATCTAAGAAAGTTAATATTTCTTCTTCATTATGCTAAGTCTTTCTGTGAGTAGTTGTTCCTAAATTCTCTAATACTTATATACAAAATTTGTGAGGTTGCTGCCATTCTTGAATGATAATTTGGCTGGGTATAAAATTTTAGGATGCTCAATTCCCTTCAGCACTTTTGAAGTTCTTTCTAAATGGCTTCCTGGCTTCTTCTGTATATGGATAAAATTGAACTATTTGATGATAGTTCTGTTGTACGTCCTTTTATTTCCTTCACCTTGAAAGACTTTCTCTTTTACTTTGATGAATAAATTGAGATGTGTTTATGTATAATTTATGTTTCCTTAGCCTACTTGGTATGATTCCATTGTTGTTGTTGTTGTTGTTGTTGTTGTTGATGTTTGTGACAAGATTTTTCTAAATAATCCTGGTTGTCCTAAAACTCACTATGTAGACTAGGCTGACCTCAAACTCACAGACATCTGCCTGCCTCTCTGCCTGTCAAGTACTAGGATGAAAGGTGTGTGCCACTGTGCCCAGCAATATGATTGTTTTTCAGATTGTTTTTCAGCCTGACTGAGAAATGTTTGTCAGCTAACATTTTTATAAAAATAATCATCCCTATATCTTGCTTATCACTGTTGGAACACCTCTCTCCCTCCCCCATTCTCTTTTCATTTATTTTTTGAGATTAAGTTTCATATATCCCACATTAGCCTTAAACTCCTAGTCCTTCTGCCTCAGCTATAAAACTGTCTTTGATGTAAACTTTTGCACCTCATTTAATTTGTCCTCTGTGTCTCCTAATGTTTCCTTTACTCTTTTTCATTGCACATATTTCCCACAATGATACTTCATCAATTCTGTTCTCTAGTTTATAAATTCCTTTCAGACATATTATTTGGACAGTCTGTTAGGATTTGTTTATTTATCTTATCTCCAGTAACTATATTTTCTTCCAAGTTTTCAAATTATATTTTAAAAATATTGACATGTTGTTTTTAAATCCAGTTATAATTTCTCAGAGTTGATTCTCTTTTTGTTTTTTTTTTTGTTTTAAATATTTGAAATTTTCTTATACTACATTCTAAGTGGAAATCTTTGTGTTTTTTTCAGATGTAAATTCTAGCCTTTCTGCAGTTTCTTTAAAGCTTTTCTTAGTTATGAATTTTTCTTTCTTTTCTAGATATTACTTAAAAGATATTCTCCATGGGATTTTATCTTGAATGAGTCTTTTATTCCTTCATGAATGGTTATTTCAGTACTTTTTGCACATTTAGCTCTAACCTAGGATTTTGATTACCTCAGACTAGGTATCTCCTTCCTTGATGGAAACTTTTGTTTCAATGTAGAATACTATTCTTTCATAATGTTCTTGAAATAAGACCTCAACTACAACTGCCAACCTTGGGTAATCAGTGTATTTTGGGAGAACACAGTGTGGGCAGAATTATGATAGAATCTTTTTAGATGTGAAACATGTGACCATGGTCCTCAGCCATGTTAGTCATGTTTCTATTGTTATGACAATAAATGTGAGAAACCCAAATTAACTGGAAAGGAAAAAAAAAACAGATTTATTTTGGCTCACCTTTTCTGAGGTTTCAGTACTAAGTCATTTGGCTGTGTAGTTTTTGGTCATATGAAGTCCAACATGTTGGGAAGCGTTTAGTGAAAGAAATTGCTTGTGCAGTGTCAGGCAGGCAATCAGGCAGTGGGAAGAGAGAGAGAGAGAGACAGAAAGGGAGATAGAGAGAGACAGAGAGAGACAGAGAGAGAAAGAGAGAGAAAAATATCAAGGTCTCACTATTTCCTTCAATAAAATGCCCTCTTACTAAAGTTTCTTCGCCATCTTAATAGTGCAGCATATTCAGTAATGTTGCCGGCCTTTCAGGGATATCAAATCCTAATACCAGCTTCACACAGAAGCCATTTTTAGACTGTAATTCCACCTTAGCTAGCATCACCTATCTGTATGTTGTTCCAGTTGCCAGCTGACCATTTGATTTTGGCACTCAATCATTACTGTGCTCTTCTACATCTGATTCTACAGACTATTTTACCTTATTCTTATGTGTTTTTTTTACATTTAAAGTATTATTTTATTTTATTTAGCTTCACATCAACCTTGTTCTTCATTTGGAAAAAGAACCAAAGGATTTTTCATGTACTCTCCTTTGCCATTACGAACCAGAGTGCAAGCAGATAATTTTTCTTTCTATTAAACAAAACAAAAGCAAATGGTTTAAACCATAACAGAAAAGAATGGGTTTGGAAAAAGAATTTTGTGATGTAGCTGTTGATCTCTGTTCTACTATATGGACATTTTAGTCTCTTGACTGAATATTTCTAGAAATAAACATCCCACCCATATAAGATGGAGTGTCATAGTCCCCCTATGAGACAAGGCAGTAAATTTGATGACACCTCTATATTATTCCCACTCAAATGATTATTAGGCATGAAAAAAACTCATACCTTCAGGGCCAGAGAAGTGCTTGATCAAAGCAAAGGCATTACAACTAAAATTACTATATAACCTAGCTGTATCATCTCTAGGCAGATATCCTGTTGCTCTATTCACAATATCTATGAAACAGAATCAACCTACACACTCATCTCCAGGTGAAAGGATAATGAAAAAATGGTACAGATGTATAATGGAATTTTATTTACCCATAAAGGAAAATAAAATTATAGAGTATGCAGGACACTCAATGGATCCAGAAGGTACTATACTGAGTGAAGTAATCCAGACTCAGAAAGTTAAATGCCACACTTTCTCTTTCATGTGTGTATCATAGCTACTGATGTTTGTATATGCATATCTACATGAAATGAATAAATATAGATGAATGAAAACTAGAAATAGCCCCATGATAGTAGGGAGGAGAGGCTTCTAGGGAGAGCAATGGGGAGGGCAATACCATATATGTGGTATAAAACTAGAAGGGGGAATATTACTGGGACTAAGGATGCAAGCGGAGGTGGGGGTGGGGGGAAACAAAGAGATATGTGCGATTGTCCAACCAAAATTATGTGTGAAAATGACACAGGGAAATTTGTTATTTTGTATTCTAGTTTTAAAAAGAAAATTATACTTAAAAGCTATATTTATTGATAGAGAGAAAGAGAGAGAGGAAAGAGAAATAATAAGAATAAATGAGTTCCATAGACTGAAAATATATAAGCTTTATATCTAAGACAATGATTTTCCATAATGGCAATCAACAATGTGAATTACAAGGGAACACTCACTTGTTGGTAATGGCATGCTTAGAGGAAGGGTTCTAAGTATCGTGCTTAAAAAAGAAGATAGAGGGATTGTGTATTACCAGTTGTTTCTTTGTTCCCATACCTTTTGTTGTTGACCATTTACCCTCAGATTTCCCAAAGGTTTTACCTGTTTGTGGCTGTGTCTTGTAGCTCTTGCAAAAGATATAAACCTGAGTATGAGTATGTAGACTGCTTTTCCAGAATTTCCAGTGAAAAATGAATACTGATTGACATGAAGCACAGATGAGCAGTGTTTTCTACTTTGGGTCGCATACCACAGGCCTATGCTGGGCCCAAAGAAGCTGCTGCTACATAATGGCTGGAGCATTCTTCTGGGGAAAGTTTCAACTGCTAGGAGTCATGGGTGTCATTGATCCTATTTTCATCCCTAAGCAGGACTGATCGTATGTGGTTCTTGAGAAGTCTGTAGCAACACATTTCCCTATCTTCTCTGTTAGGATAAAGATGTGGTAAGGAAAGAAGGATAGGGAACAAAATGTTTCCCTTTGCTTTTATATGTATTTTTTGTCATCCAAAGAAGAATTTCTTACTGAACAGGACTCTAAACCATGATTTTTATCTAAGAATTCTTAATGTTTACTCCATGAGAGTTCACTATTTAGAATTAATAAATTTGAGTTTCCTTGGAGATGTTCCAGCATTCCTAGGTTATTAAAGAGTTGTTATAAAATGGCCAAATAGCTGATTTGATCTGCATACTGGCCACCTAATCCACACTGTTTTCTTCCTGCTAGGTGTGAAGAAGTTTGGCTCTTTGACATGATTTTATTAGGGATAGGGACATAGTGGTTTTGCCTCCCTCAGCCCTCGTCTTTTTAATTCCTGATTGGACAAGAAAAGGCCTTTCCTAGTGAGGCACTATATTCTCATAAGAGGAAGTCTAGAAACTCTGTGTCATCTCTTTTACCAACAGCTGAGTTGTGGATGAGCTTGCAAACACAGATATTTCTGCTACAAGGCAATAGCGCATCTCTGAAAACCGTCATTTTCTGTCAAGATGTACATTGAAAAATTGCAGAGCAAAGAAAACAAGTCATGACTTATGAAATCTATAACTGGAATACTGACAAAACAGTATACTAATAAATACTAGTGGAGCTTAAAGGGCTTCTTACATTTGCAATCAAGAAGTATTACAAAAATAGAAGCTTCACCTTATGAAATGATGACAATGCCTTACATTGGAGATAAGGAAGGTCTGAGGCTGCCAAGTTCTGGACAAGAGAACAACCCACATAATTGTAAGTACCTTAAAAAGAATGTGTCACCAAATCAGAGACAAGAATGAAGGGTGATTGAGAACAAGATTATAGATCTTCATTGCTTGTTGGTGCAACTCAGTCAATGTACTTGGCATTTAATTTCTGTCACTTGGTAGTGCAAAATCTTATGTACAAATGAAGGAAAGTTCTCCTTTGCACTAATCTGTTATTTATTCAACACACATATATACAGATTTACATTGTGTAAATCCATACTCCAGCATAAATCAACTATGTAAGATGAGATAGATATAGTCTCCTTGGCCTTTGACACTAAAGAGGAAAGAGAACAAATCACTTGACCACTATGCATCTTTCTTTTTATATTTCAATATTGACTACATGCATTTGATTTCTTTGCCACCATCCCATACATTTAATCAAATGGCTATGCCTTTGACTTCCAGCATTAACAGCAACTAAAGAAAGCTAAAGCCTTCTTTGTTCCTTTTAGTTCTGTTTGTACAATAATGCAAGGAGATAAGAGAGATATTTATTTATGCTGTAGTAAAATTCACACAACATAAAATTTATCATTTAAAAGTATGCAATTCAGTAATAAAAGAACATTTACAATGTTGGGATACCTTAAATACATTACACAGTTATTTGTCATCTCCCTCACCCTCAGCTGCCACAAGAACTAACCTACTTTATGAATCTGTGGATGCAACTATTCTGGAGTTCACAGTAATGAATCCATTCAGTAGGAGGGCCTTGGCTTATGGCTTCTTTCACTTAGCCTAATGTTTTCAAAGCTAGAGCTATGTTGTATGTGTCAGTGTTTCAGTACTTTTTAAATGGATGAATAACACCCATGTTATGGTCATACTACTCGTTTTAGTCATGGTTCTGTTGCTGTGAAGAGACAGTATAACCAAGCATTTAATTAAGGACTTGCTTACAGTTTCAGATGGTTAGTCCATTATTATTGTGACAGGGAGCAGGATGGCACACATGGTGCTGGAGTAATAGCTGAGAGTGAATTTGTGATCTGCAGGTGGTTTAGAGAAGAAGGAAAGGGAAAGGGAGAAAAAAAAAGATAAAAGACACTTGCCTGGTGACATTAGATTTAAGCCTCAAAGTCTACCCCCAACAACATTCCTCCTCCAACAAGAATACACCTTCTCCAACGAGGACACATCTCCTAATCTTTCTAAGCACTTCACCACTAGGGACTAAGCATGCCAATAAATGAGCCTATGGGGGCCATTATCTTTCAAACCAGCATACCACATGTGTTTATCATTTCATCAGTTGGTATTCATTTCAGTTCTTTCCACTATTTTACTGTTGTCAGTAATGTACTATGAATATTTGGCTACAAGATTTTGTGTGGCACATGTTTTGGGTTCTTTTGGGTAGATATCTAGGAGTGAAATGTCCAAATGTTCAAATTGATTGTAGACCCACTTTCGAATTTTTAGACTTCCTTGTTCTTGTTTTGTTTGTTTGTTTGTTTTCATTAATCATGTGTATGTGTGGTATATGTTCATGTATGTATGCATGTTTGCATGTGTGAGAGAGTGCATTGTACCTTTGTGCTTATGCACAATAAAGGGTGAAGTTTGAAGTTGAATGATTTCCTTAAACACTCTCTACCATATATATCCAGGCAGGATCACTCACTGAATCCAAGTCACTGGTTTGACTCATTTGCCTAACCAGCTTACTCCAGGTAGCCCCTCCCCTCTTGTCTCTGTTCTAGGATTATAGATGGACCATACCCCTACCCCATATGCCTTTTTATATGAATTGTGAGGATCTGAAGTTTTGTCTTTATCCTTGTGTGACAAGCAGTTTACTTACTCAGCCTCTCTCCATCTTCTTTAGGCTCATTTTGTTTTTACTCTCAGCTGTATTGTATTTTTTTAGTAGATATTTTCTTTATTTACATGTAAATTTCTCCTTTCCCAGTTTCCCCTCCAAAAAACAAACAAACAAAAACAACAAGAAAGAACCCCTGTTGCCTCCTCCCTCCCCATACCTGCCACCCCACCCTCTCTCACTTATTGTATTTTTGCCATTACCTATTTATGATCATTATTTCTTTTTCTTCATTTCCTATATTATGTTTTAGTTTCTGTATTCACCTACCTTTTATATTTTGTTGAAAAATCTGATGACCTCTAAACAGCCAATAAACTTTTATCCCTTCTTTCTAGTAGATTAACATTGTAGCTATAGTATGAAATGTTATCAACCCAGGAGATTTCTTTCTTTTTCTCCTCTCCTCCCCTCCCCTCTCCTTCCCTCCCCTCTCCTCTCTTCTCCTCTCCTCGTCTCATCTCTTCTCTTCATTTCTCTTCTCTTCTCTTCTCCTGTCTTCTCCTTTCCTTTTGTTTTCTTCCTCCTTTCCTTTCTTTATTTCAATTGTACTTTAATTACATTTCTCCCTTTCCTCCTTCTAAACCCTTCCATATACTATTCTCTCCTCCCCTTCAAATTCATGGCCTCTCTTTATATTTTAGTTGGTATTTCATATATATATTCACATGTATTCCCAAATATAACCTGTTGAGGCTGTACAATGTCATTTGCATGTATATTTTCATAGCTATTTGTTGCTAGTCAACCAACTGGTATGCTCTTCCTTGGGAAAGGCCACCTCTCCCACTTTCAACTTTACTCAGTCATTTGTAGTTCTTTTTGTAGGGTTGAGGCCTTGTGGGCTCTTCCCACTATGCACTTTGGCATGTTCATTGGTGACCTTCTTGTTCAGTTTAAGTTTGGGTAGTCATATTAGTGAGACCTTATGGATATACTTTGTATAGAAGCGTTAGCACATAGTGAGGAGGAGCAGTTGACAAGGTGGGAGGGAAATAAGAACAGATAGGAGAGAATAATAAGAAGGCATTTGGTATACATTTAGAAAATTGTGAAGGAACAAATTTTGTTTTTAAAAAGTTCATGTATTTAAAATAAAACAAAATTACTGCTAGACCTTGTAGCTCATGCTTATAATACCAGTACTTGGGAGACTGAGTCAAAAGATCGTGAGCTCAAGGCTAGCTTGGGCTATATCATGAGTCCCCATGTCAAAAACAAAACATATTTGCCTGGGTGAGATCCAAGGTTCATTCTTTGGCACCTTCAAATAGCCACTGACATATTGCTGGGCACAGTGACATACACCTGTAATCTCAGAACTTGGGAATCAGATGCAAGCAGATCTCTGTGAGCTGGAAACTAGCCTTGTCTGCAGAGTGAGTTCCAGGACAGCAGGGCTACAAAGTTGGACAGTATCTCGAGAAAGAAAGGAAGGAAGGAAGGAAGGAAGGAAGGAAGGAAGAGAGGGAGGGAGGGAGGAAGGAAGGAAGGAAAGAAGGAAAGACGAGAGAAAGAAAGAAAGAAAGAAAGAAAGAAAGAAAGAAAGAAAGAAAGAAAGAAAGAGAGAGAGAAGAAAGGAAGAAGAAAGAAAGAAAGGAAGGAACAAAGCACCAGATACTTTGCGTGAGATACACAGCTATATAGAAGTATAAAGATTCTGTACTGTCAGTCTCTAGCTTATAGTTTATCTTATGTTATCAGTATTATTTTATCATTAATATTAATTTTATTGTTCCTATATAGCTTGGTAGAGATTATCAAAGGACATGTCTACCACTGGTCATTAGACCCTCAAGCTACACCAACAACTCTCTCAGACCTCTTCAGTTATCTGCCATCTTTATTTACATCATTTTTCTCATTCCTGGCCTTTGGACATTTTGAAAAATATGCAGTGTTAAAACCTTTTTCAAGAAAGTGTCACTTGTCACTTCACTTCAGATTAGGCAGTTGAATTTCTTTTTGCCAATAGTTTGATGTCCTACATAAGAACAAGGCTTTTAGAAACAATATGGTCTTCTGTAATGACAGCACAGAGAGCTCTTCAGCAGACATTAGCTGGACCCTCACAAAGGTGGAAAAGGCAGCAGCAGCTACTTCAGAATAATTCTTCCACTTGTTTTCCATATTTAAAAATCCCTTGAGGCTGTAGAGATGGCTAAGTAGTTGAATCCTTGCTACTGTCCAGAGGAGCTGAGTTCAGTTCCCAGTACTCATGTTAGGCAGGTCATAACTATCTGTAACTCTACTCCAAGTCATCCAATTCCCTGACCTCCGTGGCTTCCTGTACTCACATACTCATACCCAAATGTAAAACCAGCACTGTGACAAAACCCTAACACACACACAATTTTTAAAAATAATAAAAATAAATATTTTAAAAAACATTATTATAATGATGTTTCTTAATCCGGATGGTATTTAACAAAGTTTCCTCTAAGGAACATAACTTTGTGGTGTGGTAATAGGGTTTTTTAGGGACCATATTTGTATGGTCAAGTATATTTGGAAGTTTCAGAATTAGAATTTCAACCAGCCACTTTCAGTACAAGACTTCTCAGAACCATTAATATATTAAGGCGCATCATATATTAGAGATGTGTGTAGGATGCAGTGTTTGTCAAACTTATTTAGCCATAGGACTCGTGATTTTGTAAACCACTTTGTAGGATTAGTGTTCTTTGATACATATTTTAGGAAGCATTGGATTATGTCAATTACTAAAAGCCATGTATGTCAAGGCTGTTAAGGGGCTAAAGATGCAATATAATTGGTAGGCTATTTGGCCTAACCTACAGAAAACCCTAATTTTGATCTCCAGCACCACATAAAACTGGGTGTGGTAGCACATTCTTGTAAATTCAGCACTCAGGAGGTAGAGGCAGGAGGATCAGAAACTCAAGGTTATCTTCAGCTACAAAGAAAATTGGACTCTAGTCCAATGAATAAGACACTTGTTTGAAAGACATTGTAGCTCTTTTTATCATTTCTTCTGAATGAGACTTCATTCCTGTCTCCTATTTCTGGGTCCTGGAACTCACTTGTGTAGTCAGTTGGCCTCTAGCTCATGGCAGTTCTCTAGCTCAGCTACCTATGTACTGGGATCACATGCATGAGCTACCAAGCCCAACTTTATATAGAGTGTCTTTATGTAGAAGAGTTCCTTAGCATAACAGGCTATTTTTTCCACAAATCTGTAAATATGTACTCTTTATAGTTAAACATAAGGGCAACCTTGGGGAATATGATAAAATGTTGATTGCCAGACCATACCCTAAAACCTCTGATGCAGTTGGGCTGTTAGTCTCATACATTTAACCCAGATACTCATTAATTTCATCTCTTGGATTTGGAAAAGGTAATAAAGTTATTGCATCCAGGGAAGAGTCTGGAAAAGGAACTCAGGAGAACTCAGAGAGCAGCAATCCTCTAAGACTGAACTGGCGAGAGGACCCTGCTAATCTTCAAAGGGCTGTGGGCACCATGACAGCATTTTGCCCGTGTTGCATATCCCAAGGAATAAGCCTGCAGTGGCATGCATGCAGTGTGCCATCTGGCCCGCCTTCACATGCTTTCCAAGTACTCCCACCCAAAGCCTTTCTCTTCTGCCACTATGCACATTTCAGAGGCCCTGGCTGTCATGTCCAGAAAGCAAGACCCTCCGTGGGGAGCTCCCCCTTCTACCCCACCCATTGTTCATGACTTGTTGTTGGCGAGAAATGAATGGCATTTCTCGGAATTAGCCCAGGAATTTCTGCTGATAAACAAATGAAACTCTCAAAGGGAAAAGCAATCAACATAGTTTGAAATAAAATCAGTGTTTTCAACTTAGTCTGTTTTCAACTTGTTTTGAAGCAAGAGTCACATCTAGGGTATTCTAAGGAACAGATTAGTAAAATGTCCTTCAGTGGGGTTTCATCCTAGTTGCAGGCCTACCTCTTCAACTAGGGCCTGACTTCTGCTCCAGCATTTGGAAGAAGTGATTGATTTCCTGTGATCTGTGCTTGCAAGTCCTGTTAAGCCAGCACATCCTCCTCACTCATCCTCATTTCCCCATCAAGGTCTGACACCTGAGGTTGGCACCATTTCAGCATCGTTCTTTTTATGTAAACTGAGATTCCTGACATATTAACTCATCTTTCTTATGTGTGTGCATACACACACGTGTGTGTGTGCATGTGTGTGATATGCATGTGTTTGCATGTGGATGTGAACATGTGTATGTACATGCATATTTGTGTGTGTAGGCTAGAGGTCTATGTCAGATATCTTCCTCGATGACTGTCTACCTTCTTTTTTGAGATTGAGGAGCCTTAATGAGGGAGGCTCTCCTTTTCCAAGGTCCCAGTGCTGCAGAGCACCAGGCCCCTGCTTAACCACAAGGTGTTCTCTGTTCATGGCAGAGGACATAGTCGTTTCTAGAATATGCCAGCTCTCAAGCCTTTTACTTTGGGGTTAATTGAAAACCAATATGTCCTCAAAGTAACCAAATATCCTTGCTATCTGTCACCTGGAGCCAAAGGGTTTCAGTTCAGGCTCTTGGATACAAAATAACTATAACCTGAAAGGCTTGCCAGATTATTTGCAACCACTAAGATAAATAACAGCCTTTATTAAAATGAGTTGTCTGATTTTTGTATTTAGACTTTTATAGTCAGCTGTTACCTGAAAGCGATTTTTGAAACGGGCAGACAGAGGGTGTCAAATGATTGAAACCTGTTCCAAAACACACCTCCTGTCTATATTTGGCCATCCATATATTCTGTTTGTAAATGTCTTGATGTAATTATTGTCCCCTGTCCTTGCCACATGTACATTAATACCCAGAGGGTGAGCAGTAATTCGGCCAGATCTGTGAGTCTACTTGCAAAGTGTTTGAAGGCACTGTTTTGCCTCAGAATTGGATGGAGACTATAAAGTATCTATACACACCTAAAGAAAACCTCTTAATCCAAGCTGTCCACAGGAGATGCACTACCTCTTTGTCTGGAATGCTGGCATTGCAGGTATTTGCCACCATGCCTAATTTTCACTTCCACTATAAATGGGAGGAAAAAAAAAAAAAAAACAGAAAAACATTACTCTGCCTCCTTCCTGCTGCCTTGCTTTCTGTGCTTCCTTCTTAACTAACTTCCCTCCTGTTTATTCTCTTTTTATTTTTAAAGTTTTGATTGCTTCATTGCTTTCTCTTCTGTTATGTCAAATATACAAGTCATACAAGGCATACAATTCATCCTTTGGGCCATTTTAGGTTTACAAGTAAGTCTGTGTCATTCAAGAACATTAACCTTGTTATATAAGCAACATCAGTATTATGTCTATCCAGAATATTTTTCTTTTCCCAAACTGAAGCTAACCACACATTAAACACAACCCCAGACTCCATCTTCCCTAAGCTTCTGATGACTGTCAAGCAATGTTCTGTCTCTGTGAATCTGAATGTTTTAGGTACTTTATATAAGTGGAATTAGACATTTATATCATCTTTTGTCATTGATCTATTTCATGTAACAGTCTTCAAAGTTCATCCATGATGATTCGTCTCTGCACTTTTAACTCCTCTCCTCTCCTTCCATAACCTCCCCTTGTCCCCCTCCTCTCTCCTCTTCTCCCCACCTCCCCTTCTCATCT
>NC_045030.1:136227012-136227215 GCF_008632895.1 Mastomys coucha | reverse complement strand
TCTCTCTCTCTCTCTCTCTCTCTCTCTCTCTCTCTCTCTCTCTCTCTCTCTCTCTCTGGCTTGGAACTGGAATTCAGGGTCTGAGCATATATATTAGGGAGTTCAACAATTAATCTAGACCCTATTTTAAGTTGAGAAAGCATGCTGTGAAGAAATCTTAAGAATTGGTGACATAACTCAGAAAAAGAAATCATGGGATAAGT
>NC_045030.1:136202686-136225994 GCF_008632895.1 Mastomys coucha | reverse complement strand
ACCAGGCTGGCCTCGAACTCAGAAATCCACCTGCCTCTGCCTCCCAAGTGCTAGGATTAAAGACATGCACCACCACTGCCCAGCTTTAAATTGATTTTTAAGTGATACATAGTACTACTAACTGGACATTAAAGGTCTAGGGAAGACCTTTCAGACTTAAAGTATAACAAGGATATATAAACAAGACAACATTACATCTCTGAAGGGGAAAGGACTTTAAACCCAGGGCTCCAACACTGCTTATGAACATGTCTCCACTGGTAAATGAGAACCCTGACATTTGGTGCTTGCAGTCCTAGATCCTGATGATAGTAGCACCAGAAATAGACACTGACTATTTGTTTCCAATTCCAGGAGAATGATGTGTGAGGTTGCAAGGAAATTGGGTGGCAGGTATCACGACAGTCAAGAAGGCAATATTGAAACACTGGCATCCTTATGTCTGCCCTTTCTTCTGATAAGGCT
This sequence comes from Mastomys coucha, assembly GCF_008632895.1. Lineage (NCBI taxonomy): Eukaryota > Metazoa > Chordata > Mammalia > Rodentia > Muridae > Mastomys > Mastomys coucha. Next base: position 136,225,529 of record NC_045030.1, on the reverse strand, counting down.
CTGACAGGTACCTTCAGTCATATACCTCATCATAATGCTGACTTCACAAAAATGGACAATTTGTTAGCAGGAGAGAATACACTTGGAGACTAGGTGAAGATCTCTCTATTTCCTTGGAATCTTGAATTAAGACAGTGGTTTAACTTGGCTAGGCTGGACTCTTCCTCTAACTAGCTCACTATAATTAAAACATTCTTTGCTTTGAGCTCTCATACACTGATTAGGCTACCATAATTTCTTTCTGCTGGCTAGGGTTGCCTTGCTCCCTCCTTTTTCACTAATTCATACTCTGGCTGGAGCCTGCCATCCAGCATTTCTTCCAGGAGCATAGGCTGTCTTTTCAGGAAGTGTCTCAGAATTCAGGAGAAAAGAGCCCTGGCTACAGTGCAACTTCCAAGCCAAAGAGGATCAATCTGTTTTCCTTTTGTTGGGGCTTTGCAAGTGCCTTGTCATAATGATATCAGGGAAAATGTCATCTATATTTAGTGGGCTGCAGCTAGGGAAATGTGAAGAATTATAGAATGAATAGGGTTGAAATGCAATACAAAGTGTCCTGTACAAAATTTCATTGCTGTCCCTGTTGAGAAGCACCAGATTGGACAACACCCTTAACACAGAAACCCACAGATAGCAGTCTTCTCCTAACAAGAATTCAATAGTCTGATTCCTTCCTCTCTTCCTTCCCTCTCACATATTCATTTCACAAACATTTAGAGAGTGCAAGATTTGAACAAAGATATGTTTTAGTGCTCCTGTCTCGGGGAATTTATAATCTAGTGTGATCCACGGGCATAAAGAATATTATTAAAAGATAAGATGCAATATTATTAAAAGATAAGATGCAAATGGGTATTTTGTTTCCATTCTAGCAATGTGGCAGGTAGAAGGCCTTTGTCTTCTAAGCTGTGGATCTAAATAAAATAGTTTATCACTATAGTTCCAACACTCAGGAAACTGAGGAAGAAGGATCAAAAATAGCAGGCCAGTTTGGGCCAACTGCAAGTTCAAAGTTAACTTGTACTACCTAAAAATACCTGTGTTCAAAAAAAAAAAAAGTACTAAAGACAGCCCAATAATAGAATGCTTATCTAGCATGTAAGGAGCTCCGGGTTTTGTCTCTAGCACCACAGAAAATACATAAATACACACACAGGTAAATATTTTTAAAGTGCCGATCTGTGTTGAAGTCCAGGCCAGCAAATCTGCCCTTATTGTCTAGTAATATGAAACAAAAGACCCACAGCAGTTAGGCCAGAGCCAAGGAGATACATTATAAAGAAGTTAAATTGGGAGGGGCTGGATAAAGGAACAAAAGTCTGAACCCAAGAAGGAAGGGAAAAGCAAAATCAGATCAGGGGGTAGGGGTGGGGGGAAGCTAGTAAGGGTAGGATACAGAAGATCATCCAGCTGCCCCCAAACTGAACTTAAAATGTTTTCTGTGTTCTCTCTGGAAGGGGGATTGGTTTGTCCAGCATTCAATGGGAACTTGTTGATTGACACTAAGTTGGGCACAAGTTCAATGTGAGTGTGCCTTTAGCTATTTATTTGATTTTTAAAAATTGCATCCTTTGCAGTAAGACTGTTTAGCTTCTACTGGCGCCCTGGGGCAGTAAGTTTAGATTGTTAAAATAGCAGCCATTAACACTCTCTGTGTTATGACACTGTTCTCTCTGCCCCCCTTTATAGAAACTGGGCTGCGGGGGATTCTTTGACAAAAGTTAAAGTCTCCTCACCACAACAAAAGAAACAGAGTCTCCTCAAAGCCAGGACCTCTTTTGCCTAGCCATAACCCCCAAAAGCCCTCAACTCTGCCCACCCTTGCCTCACGCCCACATGTTTCATTCACTCCAGAACATGCAAACTCATCATGTTCACTCCCCATATCCCACACCCCCCCAAACACACACATCCTGCAAGCAAGAGGGACCCCAGGGAGTCTCTTGTGCTTGCTTTGCCTTCCTTTCTTTGGCTTGTTTTTAGTTGAAATCAGTTTGTTAGGATGACACTGGATTTCTTTTTCTTGTGTATTAATCGTACTGTGGAAGTAGTATTTAAGGACTTTCTTCTTAGTGCTGGTCATGCTTATTTCTCTAAACCAGTAAGTATAATTCTGATTCTATTGATCAGTCAAACTGGTCTCTGTGGACTTTGCATACAATGCCACTTGAGCAAATAGCTCAGGCAGCTTCTAAAAGATTTATGAATTCCTGGATTATCTAGATTATTCATAGGTCTACTTAAAAGGGAATTTTTCATGAGAGGACTGGATAGCCTGGCTTTCCTAAAGGCCCTTGGGGAAAGATCAAAAGGACAGAGACAAAGGGGACAGTGTGGAACTGCTCAGCTCCCTGAAAAAGGCAATAATCGAGACCAGACACACAGAGCCTACCACCATCTCAGAATCGGCACTGGTCACAGCTGAGCCACCACCTAGGCCTAGCAAGCACAAAGGGGAAGTTCTGTGTTCTCTGGATAACTTTGGCATGCTGTCTCTGCTGGCATTTTCCAGTGGAACTTTGTGCAATAGTGGACACCTCCCATTACAGTAGCCACAAACACATGTGACTGTTGGACATCGATATGGTATGAGACTACTGTGAGATTCAGAAACTGCATTCAAATTTGGGCTTACTGGTGATTAGTTCAGCTGTAAATTGATACAAATGACTGGCAACTGCTGTCCTGCATGGTCTCACTCTATGTCATTCAATGGGAGCATTTATGCTGGGTTGAATTTGGTTTCATACCTTCTATTTGTTTGGTTCCTTACAACTGTCATATTTTTTCCTTTTGTATTAGATATTTTCTATATTTATATTTCAAATGATATCTCCTTTCCCAGGTTTCCCCTCCAAAAAGAAACCCCAATTCCCTTCACCTTCCCCCTGCTCACCACTCCACCCTCTCCTGCTTCCTGGACCTGGCATTCCCCTACACTGGGGCATAGAACCTTCACCAGGCCAAGGGCTTCTCCTCTCATTGATGATCAACAAGGCCATCCTCTGCTATATATGCAACTGGAACCATGACCCCTACCATGTGTACTCTTTGGTTGGTGGTTTAGTCCCTGGGAGCTCTGGGGGTACTAGTTATTTCATATTGTTGTTCCTCCTAAGGGGCTGCAAACCCTTCAGCTCCCTGGGTCCTTTCTCTAGCTCCTTCATTGGGGACCCTGTGCTCAGTCCAATGGATGGCTGTGAGCCTCTACTTTTGTATTAGGTGGGCACTGTCAGAGCCACTTAGACAGCTACATCAGGCTCCTGTCATCCAGCACTTGCTGGTATCCACAATAGTGTCTAGATTTGATGATTGAATATGGGAAGGATTCCCAGGTAGAGCAGTCTCTGGATTGTCCTTCTTTCAGTCTCTGCTCTACACTTTGTCTCTGCAACACATGGTATGCACTCACTGATAAGTGGATATTAGCCCAGGAGCTCAGAATACCCAAAATACAATCCATAAACCACAAGAAACTCAAGAAGAAGGAAGACCAAAGTGTGGATACTTCGTTCCTTCTTAGAAAGGGGGAACAAAATACCTATGGACGGAGTTGTCATAAACTTAAAAGGAGGCACTATATATCCTATGAAGACAGAAAATCACACCTTGAAGTAGTGTTTTGTTCATTCAGCTCTCTATCTCCACACTTGACAAAATAAGATCATTTAAGACTGTAACCTTCCTGAAGCCACATTCAAGTTGCCTGGAGCCTAATTCAGCCTGCTCCCTAGATTATACTTCAGTCATATCTTCCTTTCAGAAAAGACTTTTAAAAGTGAATACTCTTTGCCTCCATTGTCTTCACAGCTCACAACTAAGATGCATCCCTTGTCATTTGGAAATATTTTGGAGTCAGTTTTTATCTCCTCATATGGCAAGGTACAAAGTAGACTCTGGACAACAGTTTGTGGAGTGAGTTAATTTCTCTAAAGCAGTGGTTCTCAATCTGTTGATCACATCTCCATAGAGGTCGCCTAAGACTGTCAGAAAACACAGATATTTGCATTATGATTCATAATAGTAGCGAAATTAGGCTTATGAGGTAGCAGCGAGAATAATGCTACTGCTGTGGGTCACCACAACATGAGGAACTATATTAAAGGATAGCAGCATTAGGATGGTTTTGAACCACTGATGTTAAGCCATAATGAGGCCTGTTATCTTTTACATTCTATTTTGAGGGAAACGGAGTGTGTTTCAGTGCCTTTGAATCAGCCAGACCTCATGCTGGCTCTGCTCAGTGAGACAGAATCCTTGCATGTGGCCCTGACCTCTGTAGCTTTTCAGATATAGAAGAAAGGATATTGATAACACTGGCTCCCAACCCCTCTACATTCTGAATTGCCTTGATTTACTGAACACACTAGTTGTCCTTTGCTGGCAACCAGGGACATAGCACAACTCCCTGCCTTCTCTACCTTTCTAAAACAACTTAGAATTAAACATGTCCAGAATAGAACTTGGAGGGGTTTATCTTTCTGGTCACTTTAGAAAGTGATACAATGTACTGACTCTAAACTAAGCCCAGAATCCAATGTTAAAAATGAAGAGAATTCAGTGTATAGGAGGAAATAAAGTATCCTCTTATAATCCTTGGCTTCTCTTCCTCATACCCCAGGCCTTTGCCCTTAACCCAGAGCTAACCAATGGTAACTAAGCACTGAATGAATTGAAGCAAAACCTGTTACCAGCCACCAAAGGTCAGGTTGCAGCCAGGCAGTCCTGCCAAGAGGCAGGCCCAAGCAAGGAGGCAAATAGTTTGTGTCCCATCTGCAGCGCATGGTCTGCTCATTTGTTGGTACCACCTAATGAAGAAGCGATCTGGTCCTGCGATAGAAGGCTTCCAGGGACCCACCCAGTCCTAAAATTCTGAACCCTAAGTATAAGCATTGGATGCCAAGGACACTGGAGAAAGTCTCTGGAGCATGTAGAACACCAAGCCAATTGGAGTGCCTGCTAAGCCAGCCCAGGATTCCTAGCATTCCAGCCACACCATATCCACCCCCAACCCCAGAGGGCAGCCAGTGGCCACAGCTGAGCCCACATCCAGCAGGCCGAGACCCACAACAGACCCTCCAAAAGCCTGCTTCCTCACTAATGGCTTGCCTCCTCACTAATGGCCTGCCTCTTTGCTTTGTGCTGAGTTCGGGGAGGTGGACAAACTGTAACACCCAGTTTAGCCTAAGAGTCTGACTTGCTGTGGACTCTCTGGGCAGTGAATCATTTTGAATAAGCACTTAAGCAACTTTCCACTGAGTCATCCTGAGGACTGTCAGGTTCACTAATCCTGACATATACTGTGCATATCCTTTGTTCAGATCCTGTCCCCATGCTGATACTGGGGGCTGGATATAAACAGCAGAACTTTAACAATGTGCTTGTTGGAAATAATTTGTATTAGGACTTCCATTGCCTGCCTCTCTCCAAAACTGCCTGAAGCACAAAGAAAAATCTTAACCAGTACCAACTCTTGGTCTGTGTGTGTGTGCTGTTGGCAACATTGCTACCAAGAATATGTCCTCTTTACTTTAAGTGGCACTGCATGTTCAATTTCTTTTCCAGATTCTCCATGGATCTGTTTCCATTTGGCTTCTTCTAGGCTAGGGCTGGCATTTTCTTTTTCCTGTAAATATTTTAGCATTTGCAGGCACCTCTTGCTACAACACTTCCTTTGCTGCCATAGACAATATGCAAATGTGAAAGCTGCCATAGACAATATGCAAATGATGACTATGGCTGTCTTCCAATAAAACTTTATTTACAAAGACAAGTCCTGGGCCCATTTAGCTCCCACCCTTGTTCTAGACATAAAATAGCCTAAATTGGTACATGAAACCTAGTCTCTCTGGCTAGAATGTCTGAGGACCGTTTAGAAGATTGGCCAGTTTTCACTCTTCCTTTTAGGAAGGAGACATAGACATCGTAAGAATAGTTTTTCTCATTTTGACTCTTAGAATCCATTTCTCAAAGGTTTTAGACACATTGTCATGACTAGGATAGGCTAAATGAGGGTGAATTAACAACATATAAACTTCAGAACTTAGAACACTTAAAGGTGTTCATCTCAGGTTGATATGTCATTCTTACCATTGACCCTGGCTGACAGAGCCTTGCCATCTAGAATTTAGTCCCATTGGTATAAGAAAAGAATATAGTAAAGCAGTAACTGGTACTCTGGTTCTTAAGTAAAAGAATCCTTGGAATAATAAATCACTTTTCCTTGTGTGTCACTGGTGAGAGGAAGTCACCTATTCTCAGGTCCTGATTCTTAGGGACAGGGGAAACACAATATTATCATGTTTCTGGACAAGGAAGTGCTTGTTCAATGGTCCCAATAGATGTCTATTCCAAGAACTACATCCTAGCGTTCTTCTTGACGACTTTTCTTTCCTACCTTTTTGATTGGTCTAAATGTCTCTTTTGCCTAAACCCTACCTGGCTTTCCTCATTCATAACAGCTATTGAAAGTAATGCCCGAGAACACAGCTGAGGGGCTCAAATATTGGTACACTAAGCAATACTTACAATTTTGTGTAGTCCAGCCATGAATATGAAGGCAGGCCTCTGAGCCAGATCCTACATGCCATTGGATCCAAGCATTGATTGCCATTGGGCAGCAAGCCTGAGAACAATTAGACCTCCCATGTCTCTGGTTTTGATTTCACTTTTATTTACTTTTAGTGGGAATTTGAATCAGAGAGGGAATTCTAAGCTCAATGACTCTAGGCAGTTCCTGCCTTTACTGCTATGAAGAAGAGTTGTCAAGATGGAAAGAGGTGCAGAAAGGAACACAGGTGATGGTAATGCTGTGTTATAAACTGTATGACAGCTTTAGAGGAGGAGACTTTATGCTAAAATACAGGATAGCCAGGAGAAGCTAATTGTTCTAATGATCTCAACTGCCTCAGGACTATGAATACAAGGCTAGGGGATGAATCTCGGACTCTGCTACACGTGATTAGCCAAGAATCTTGGGACGTTTTTCTTTAGTACTCTTGCCTTTCTAGGACCTCGGAGTCCCTCTGTTAGATCTTTTGCATGTGGCCATCAGGCTGGGAGAAAGCAAGCCAAGGAAAGGTATGCAGGACATCTGACAGGTCAGTCTTTTAAGACTCTTGGGTCATTTATCACCAAGTTTTATTAACAGCATTCACAAGGCTCCTAACTGCAAGGAAGTCTATGAAACACATATGTATGTAACTGGTCTTGAAACTGGATTTGATGAGCATGGGACATCTGGCACAAGGAGGATTCTGTACAGGAAATGTTCCCACTGGCTGAATTGTAGACTGAAGCCTTGAGTAACATACTGTCAATATTGAAATATCTGCTGCTCAGGGTGTACTGTATGTACTATTACAAGATGTAGGAAATAACTTCTACCTTTTGATGCCTTTGTATATAAAGAAATTTGAAAGATTCAGTTCATTGTATCTCACTTTTTTCTCTGCACTTCATGTGACCTCTAGCTCATACCTAAAAGCACTTATATTCTCATAGACACAGAGGCTTGGAATGTGAATCCTAGAGACAGAAATATGAAGAAATTCAGTGCAATGATAATCAGGAAGACCAGACAACTTATGCTAAATATTGAACCATTCAAAAGTCACACTTATAAAGTAGGGGGCTGGAGCTAGAGAGATGGCTCAGTGGTTAAGAGAGCTGGCTGCTCTTCCAGAAGAGCTAGGGTTGCTTCCCAGAACCCATGGTAAATTGCCTATAGCTCCAGCTCCAGCTCCAGCTCCAGGAGATTCAGTATTCTCCTCTGGCCTCTATGCACACACATGCACATACTCACACACAGACATGTAAATGTGTATATACATAAATAAATAATAAAATATGTCACTTCGTAAGTAAAAAGCAGCCATTGACATGGGGACAGTGAGAATAAGCTTGCTGTTTTGGTACTGTGAAACATACCACAAATTCAGTTAACATCTTGGTGGATATTCTTGGTAGTTACTTCTTGGGGTTAGGGTTTTTTGTTTTCTATTTTTATGTTTAATTACATTTTCATGGTAAATACTATTTGTTGCAGAAAGGAGAAATTGTAGGTATAATTTCTTGTTGTTTCATCTAATGTTAGGTTTGAAGACTGGCATTTATATAAAAGCTTTTCTGTGTTTATTGTGACTTCCTAGGTAGTTGGTTTTACATGATATAGTTTTAGATACATATATGTGAGAAGCACTCAAGTGTTTAATGTCATTAAGAATAGCTAGTGCTTTGCTACCTATCTAGAGAAATTAAAATAAGAAAGTTCCCCTTCTGTATATAGTGTTTAAATATTGGACACAAACATATCAATAACTTATTTTAGTCAAGGCTTGCTCATCCACTCTGAAGACAGAGCATTCCTTATAATGTTAGGCAGTCCTTTTCATTGTAAAATATTTATTATTTTCCCTGGCGTCTGCCTACTGAATGGGAGCAACACATCCTCCACTCGTGGCAATCAAAACTATCTCCAGCCATTGCAACATGTCCCCTTAGGAAATACTATTCCAAGTTGAACCTTCACATGAAACAGTGAGTATCTTGTAGAAGTTGAGAACTATTGCTCTAGCACTAAGGGATTCATATTTGCTTACTTTTGAAAATTACTTTCACTTCTTAGAATCTTGTATTCCTTTCACTATTTCATATATGTATCAGTATATCTTGATCATACCCAACCCATATGCTCTTTCTCACTCTCCCTGGGACCCTCAAATATTTTACTGTCCCACTTTCAAATTTCTTATTTTTAATTTTTTTAATAATCCACTGAATCCAATTACTACTGCCTACATGCACATAGGTGTGGGACCATCCACATGAGCATAGAAACCCACCAGTGACTATATCCCTGAAGAAAAATGACTTTTCTTCTCTTAGCAGCCATCATTTGCCAATAGCTCTATAGCTAGGTATGAAGCTGATATATATATAGACCTCCCTCAGAGCCCTACTCTGAGATTCAATGCATTTTCACGTGTCTCCCAGAAATGGGAGATAGAGTCAAAGGTTCTGGGTAGTAGGAACTTACTGGTACCCAGATTTCTGAGAAATATTGAGAGAGGCAGTATGGAAAAAATTGAAGTGATTTTCAATCAAACATAGTATGATGTGGGGAATTTGAACCCATTCTTACCAGATAACTCTTCTCCTTGCTCTCCTCATAGGAATTATTTATGGAAAACAAAATCAGACCTTCTTGCTATTCTAGCCTTGGCAAATCCAGTGGTGACCTTGCAGCCTGTTTGCTTAAGATCTGACTCCTGCAGTAACCTTTTCTTCTTCCTGTTGGCATGAGGATATGCGACAGTATAGGCGCATCTTAAATAGAACTCCCACTTTCAAACTGAAAATATTCATTAATCTTTTTATTTGATCGTTTGATAGGTTGGTTTTACCCTTTGCCTCTCTGTTTCCCAAAAAGAAGGCACTGTTCCATAGCAGTCAGTAGTAGAGTTCTTTTGCACCTAGATTTCCTAGCCACATTCTTTCCTCTTCCCTGTGTTGTCTACTGTTACGTAAGTTACTCCCCCTACAGTTCTCACTTTGCCTTTCATCCTTAAAGAATTTCCTAGGAGGAAAACCATGGTCCTTCCTCTTTTCTGCTGTTAGCTGTTGTCATCGTCGTGTCATTGTTTTTGTTGTTGTTGGTTTTTGAGACAGGGTTTCTTTATGTAGTCTTGTCTGTCTTAGCACTAGCTCTGTAGACCCTGCTGGCTTTGAACTCACAGAGATCTGCCTGCCTCTGCTGGGATTAAAAGTTCATGGCACCACTGCTGGTTTTCTGCTGGTATTTCTAGCACACTGGAGATGAACCCCTCTTTTTAAGTCTAGAAGGAGAGGCACTGCATTTTCCTAATAGTGTCCCCTTGTTCCAGCAGACTGAAGCCTGCAAATTTTACCTTTACCTGCCATCTCTTTCTCTGTAACCCCTGCCAATGACCTCTAAGGACAGACTGCTTTCTGAAGGCTGATGCTTACAGTTTACCAAACAGAACAAAATGCATGTTTGGGGATAAGTTTTTTCCATTAATTCTTGGAGGCTAACTGTAGTTTTTATTCCTCTAGTAAGTAATAGGCTAGCAATAAGCTCTTTCAACCATCTTCAGACAGGTACTGCTTCCAACTTTATTTTCTCTCCTCCAGTCATCCCAGAACACTTTCTCAAAACTACAAAATCTCACTAGATCACTTCCCTGCTCTAATCACTTCACTGTTTTCTCATCGTATACACAAGAACTGCAAACTGCTGGACTTGATATCTTAGTATCTCCAGGTGCCTGATGTCTGATGTCTTTGCAAGGACCAAACTGTGGTTTCAATCATTAACACTCTACAGTATTTCATATGGAGAGGCCTTTTCTCTTGTTTTAGATGGCTTCATAGTAGAAATAAAAAGGTCAGGAAAGGGAAAAGACACAGGAGTTGCTAGAGGCACATGCTAGGTCTTAGCTGAAATGGGTAACTAAGGGTGAGAAGTGGGATCTTAAAAACTCACTATTATCCAAGAGATGATGAATATCCGGATTCTCATAATGTCTGGATGTTAGATTTGATATGCAGTGGTAATTCTCAGAGGGTGTTCCTGTGGATGCTCTAAGCACAGGAGTTCAGAAAAATGCTCTGCTGTGACCATACGTGATTCTTGACTGTGATACCTCTGAGATCCTTTAACGGGATGTGAGAGACATGGGGTGCCTTCATTATAAATCTTTCCCCAACTTTATTTAATGGCTAGAATCTTGTTTTCACAGAACATCTTGTGGACTAGTAGTGCTCTGTAGAGCAGACTTAGGAAATGCTGCTGTAGGCAATACAAAGGAATGCCTGACCAAACTCCCCACTGTCTCATCCAGATGCCTCACATTGTTTCTGCTGCTTGAGGGTACTGACTAATTTGTCCATTTCAAAGGGGCATTACCCTTCCAAAAAAAGCCCAGTTCCCAACGGATTAGAACTAACAGAGTAATAGTAGAACTCATTTGGGGAATTTATTTGGGGGAAAGAGAAAGGCAGAGAGTGACACATGTTACCACAAACCTGTCATTAGCAATTACAAATCATGCATAGCAGTTTTAACATTTTCATTGCTACTGCTAAGGCAGTTAAGATACCTCTTGAGAATTAGAAAATGTAAAAACACGTAGTAGTTTAGCAACAAAGCAATAATAAACAGCTGCCACATTCAAGGTAGAAGGGTGTTTTTGTTGTTTTTGTTTGTTTGTTTTCTTTTGGCCTACATATTACAAGAGCAGATGACCATTTGAGATTTAAAATTTAGTCTCTGAAAACAAATTTGTGTCATATAAAACTGCTTCAGTTGTTGGACTGGGCTTCTGGGGGATGTCTGTAGCCCTCGCGTATTTTTTTGATCCTGACTTTGAGTCCTCATTTTAGCACTACAGATCTATGTCCCATTTGCATCTCGGGGCAGCTTTACTTCCATGTGTCAAAAGGAAAAGGATTTCCAATTTTCTCTTGGAGGAAACCCTAGGAGATTTGTGTAATGAGATTAAATTAGTCCATGAGCTGAATAATGCAGCTGATGAGCAAAGTGGAAGAAATCTGGACAGGGAAGAACATAGAGGTTCCCTCTGAAGACAGAGCTATACGGAGGCTCCATCAATAAATGCCCTCAGCCCACACAAGGCTGCTCTCAGCTGTGCATCACTGTGGATGCAGAGAAAGTAAAGCAAGTTTTGTGCCGAGATTGGTACTACTGAAGCTTTCTTTTTCAGCAGTGTTACAGCAGTGAGGGCTCCTCTTTTGCATCATGTAATAATCTGCATCTGACAAAACCCATTGACCATTTTCCCAGAGGGACACATGGTGTTCTCACACACTCAAAATGTCAGTAAATCACTTCATAATGACATTTGGAAGTCACGATTTACCTCATTCATCTGAGCTTTAAATTCATGAAGAGCCGTTTGGCACCTGGATGTGTATGCTTACATCTTAATTGAATTAAAAATAGACTTTGTACATTTCATGCACATACTAAGTTTGTTCCTTCGTGTTATTTCCTGTTCCCATGCTAAAGCTAACAGGAGATGGAGAAAGAGAAGACACAGGCCTTGTTTCCTTTGTAGTTATTGATTATTTAGAAGATAATACAGCTGGGGCCTGTGAGATCACACGTAGAGACACCGGCAATGAAGCCTAGCAACCTGAATTCCATCCTCAGAGACTGCTGTCCTCTGACCTCCACTATATGCACAGTATGGTGTGTGTGCATGCCCCACCCCCATATACCTGATATCACATGTTACACATTAGGAAGAGTAGGAAGAGACAGATCATTTGTGTGGCTGCAAGACATCAGAATGAGTTTAGTAGACCCTAAGGGCTAAGGAGGATATGAATAAGCAAAGGGCAGTCTGTGGGGGTGTTTGGTTCTAGCATGAGTCAGAGCAGAGTTGGCAAGGAGCATAAGGGAACAGGGGCCTTACCAGTACAGCATTCTTCAGCTCAATGGCATATCCTCAGGGGAAGCGCATTTGAGATATGTGTCACGCCACTGGCTGGAATGCTCCTCCATCTGGGCAGGTTTGGCTTTGGGTGCTTGTCCACAAGCCAGTTGATGAGTGGTAGCCCTGCCAGGCCCTCACTGCTACCCAAAAGGCAGCAAGACACCAGCATAGGGCCCCTTGCTGATCTAACAGAACTTGAATGGGATATAGTAAGCTCTCAACTCTTAGCTAGTCTTCTAGAACAGACTCGGTATCCAAATTTTCTCTTTACCTTCAGGTGAAGTGCCATCAGGAAAGTGGAGGGAGTCATAGTTAATGGACTGGTGGTTTACTGTACTCCAGCACTTTTCAAAAAAAAATAGGTTTTATGCGTAGAATAAGCCTTGCCATGTAGAAACAAGTTAAAATAAAATGACTCCCCTAGACAAATGTACATATACAGTTACAGAAAGATTTTTTGAAACAGAACCCAGAGAGGCAGAGCTGCAGCAGCCTCATCACTCAGCAAGCCAGTCCCAAACCAAACTCAGAACACCCAAGATGCCGCCAAAGCGCAAATCTGTGCCCAGTCTGAAAACACCTCTTATTCCCAGCCTTCCCACTCTTCTGCCTGACAAGAAGGCATATGAGGCAGGGTCAGCTACTGCCTGACATCAGCTGAAGCACGAACAGGAATGGGATGAAAGACAGCCTGCAGATGGAGGCCGGATGAGGAGGGGAGAAGTGGGATTTAACCAGGGTGTGAGCTTTCAGCGCCCTCTTTCCCTCTCTTCTCTCCAGCTGCAGCAGCAGAGGACTGCTTCCCCTCACTCGGCACCTTCTTGCTTGGGACAGAGTGTTGTGTCTGTCTGTTTAGCTGAAGAGTGATCTGCCAGATAGGCTCCAGGAATTTCCTGGCCTGGGACCCCCACTGGGGGGGTTGGGCCTGGGGTGTGAGCTGAGAGGCCACTTGTCTTCCTTGTGAAGGTGTGCACACAGAGTCTCTTTAAACTTTCCATGCAGGAATATCTTCCCTGCATCAGTCACTTTGTTTAATTCAGCAGTGTATCAATTGGATTCCATTTCCCAAGGCAGATACTGGAGACAATGGGACAAAACTATGGCACAGGATTGGACCCCTCTCTATCCTTGGCTGGTCTCCATTTATTTTACTATGCTATCCTATTTCACTTCCTCTCTGTCACTAGGGAGTGTCCTATTTTGTCATCCATTTGTCTTATATTTTCTTGTGTAGCATTTTTTATCTAAATATTTTCACGTACTCTAAAATTCACCCTTTTAAAATATACAGTCTAATGGGTGTTAGCATATCCTTAATTGAAACCAACACAATTATCTTACTCCTGAACATTTTCATCTTGCCCAAAGGAGGTTCCATACTTACTAACAGACATTCTATTCTGACTCCTATCCCCAGGTCCCAGCATCTACTAATTTAATTTCTGCCTTTTCAGATTGATATTTTCAATTCATTTTATAGAAGTGGAGTCATAAATGTAATATTTTGGGACTAAATTTATTCATTTAGTGTATTTGTTGTTATTATGGTCTTGGTTTGGAAGAAGTTTATAATACTTCAAAACAGGCTTGTGTTAAACTCACTATTGTAGCCCACTCTGGTTTCAAACTTTTAGCAATCCTCCTAATACAGCCCTTTGAATACTGGAATTAACATCCAACTCACTTATATATTTTAAAGCAATTTTTATTTATTCTTCGACAGCTTCGTGTTTTTACATATCTTGATCATATCCACCCAAACTCCCCATCCCATCTTCCATGGTGTTTCCTGGGCCTTTGAAGCGTAGTTGATATAGATGTCCTATAGGGCTAAGCACTCATCAGCCACTTACCAGTAATGTTACTACACAACCAGAAGCAAAACCACCAAAAGCGTCTCTTTCCAATGTTGAAAACAACCCTAATCTATGAGCATAAATGGGGTGGTGAGCAGGGGGAGGGGGAGAGGGAACAGGGGTTTGTTTTAGTTTTTGTTTATTTTATTTTATTTTATTTTATTTTATTTTATTTTGGAGGGGAACCTAGGAAAGGAGATATTGTAAATAAAGAAAACATCTAATAAAAAAAAGAAAAAGAAAAAAACATAAATATTCATTAGGCTGTTTGTCAACATGTCCATTTTGCAAAACACTGGTAGTAGGTTCCCCACTAGGGATTATGACCTCCTTAACCAAGGGCTTTGACCAGGTCAGCAATAGTAGACACAGATTTCTTCCTCCATAGCAGGTCTTAAAGACAGTCAGAAAGCAATTAGTGAATTAGTTAATTAAAAACATCAGTGGCAGTCTGCCCTGCTGGCTTCCGATTCTACTCAACTCAGTGAACATCAAATGAAGAAGTAATTAGGTGGGACTTCTCTCAAGAGGTGAGATGAGTGCTTGACCATGATTTGAGGGAAGCAAGATGATGGGTGAATGGAGAGAGAGAGAGAGAGAGAGAGAGAGAGGAGAGAGAGAGAGAGAGAGAGAGAGAGAGAGAGAGAGAGAGAGAGAGAGAGAGAGAGAGAGAGAGAGAGAGAGAGCAGAATCCTAAACTGAATATTTTTATGCAAGCCTTTCTGGAAAGCAGCTCAGATACTGCTTCCAAATAAGATGAAGCTTGTGCAATCAACACTCATCTTTGTTTAGCAGTTCCCCCAAGATATACATACAGCAGGAAAGGGCGTTGGAAGTGATAGCTTAAGTGTATAGAGAGAGTGGGAGAAGGAGCTCAACTTTTGCTTCTCTTCCTTGGCTGTGCGAACCAGCCACAATGACAAATACATTTGTGACTATTCTGACCCTTAAATCCTCCTGTCTGAGCACTCTAGTAATCCAAAGCAGAATCTAGCATGTAGGTGTGATAAGTGGCTTTGGCCAGAAAACAAATGTTGGGATAGAATGACATTTGTCAAATTGCGGAGATGGCTCATCCAATGAGATCACTTACTACACAAACATAAGGAGCTGAGTTCATGTCTAAAAACTACTTAAAAAGCCATTTGTGGTCACAAATACTTATAATCCTAGGGCTGTTGAAACCAGAGACAGGAGGATAGTAGAGAACTGATGGTTGCCAGCCTAGTTCCAGGCTCAATGAAAGACCTATCTCAAGGGAAGAAGACAGAGTGCTATAGCACATGTTCCTCTGGCCTCCACTCCACCACACATATGTATACCCACATACACATGCATATACATACATAAAACACAGGTAACACAGAGAGACAAACACTAGCACCAACTTGGCTATCACTGACAGGGAGAAGATGGGGTAAATGATGTCCAGAGAACTAGGACACTATGAATTTAAAACTTATGAATGAGTGACTATGTAGTCACCATCCAGGATCTGATAACTTTTAAGAAATTGAACAAGAAATAAAGACTATCTTTTACTTCAGGAAGGCAAAAATAAACATTGTCACAGTGTTGAAGGCCTGGACAATTTCTAACACAGTACATAGTATTGGCTGAAATTATTGTTTCTCCTTTGGAGTTTACGGAATACCTTGTATAGAAGCAGGAACTGCCAGTATAAGATCATGCTCACTGTAAGAACTATTCATCACCCTCTGGCTCTTCCCTTGTAAAAAAAAAATGCTTTCCGCCTTCAAGAAACCCCATCATTCCAAGCACGTAATGATATAACAATAATTTTATGAATTTATCAATAATATGTAATGATAATTATGTTGAAAACATTAGATGTCGTGCTTACGTCTCACAAACCATGAAGCTGGTGTTGTTAGCATCTCCATTCACAGATGAGAAAACTGAGGGAAAGTGTTACTGAGCAACCCATTCAGCTGCTAAGCAATAACTGATTATAACGAAGCTGAATGTTAAACCCAAATAGGACATTCTGAAGTTGGGCATCTCCATCCACTTATGACAAATTGCAGTGGTTACATTTTCAGCCATCTCCCTCGCATGAGAAAAGTTCTACTTCCTTTATTCTGTACCCTACAGCCTCATCATGCATAAAGTATTGAAGGGTCATGTCACAGTTTAATTAACAATCTGTTTTAAAATATGTGGTCCATTGGCACCTAGTATGGATTTAGTTATTGAGATTAGGTTACTTGTTAAGGACAACTGATAGGACCTTCATAAAATGAGCAAGAGAATAACGAAGTTTTATGGAGACAGAGTTTGGTGAAGATCTGAAAATCATAACAATCTACCCTCAAGGAAGCAAATCTACTTAAGCCATCAGTTCAAGGGCCCTGAGACTTGCAGCTCTGGAAGTATGAACCTAAATAGAATGTGTCACCAGTTCATCTGGCGAACCCATTTGTTCTTACTGAGAATTTCAAATGATCTGAACCCACAGACCTTAAACGCTGTGACTTTTTGGAGGGGAACCCCAGAATCCTATTGGAGGGGATAAAACCATTCTTTATGATACCTACTTTCACTTAGCCTGACCACAATGTGCATCCTTCTGCTCCGCCTCTTATTACAGTATCACTTTGTCTAGGTCACAGGTTATTTCCTACAAGTACCCTTACTTGTGTGCTTTCTTTCTACTTAGACTAAGACTTAATAGGCCTGCTCCGATTTACACAATGACATATGAAATAGCCCTCACACACACTTTTCCTAAGGATGCGGAAGTAATAGGGGTAAGAGAAATGCCCAGTTGCTGAAATAAGACTGTGGAAGTTGTACTCATCTGTTCCACAAGTAGGAATAGAGCTAGGCTATAAGTGGCCAGTTTTGTAGAATGGAATTATGAACTCTTGGAGGACACCCAAATGGTTATCTTATCTAACCCATAGCCTTCAAATTGAATCTTTGGAAACGTTGTCTTCAAGATAATCTTTCAAGAACTTGAATTCATATGAAAGTTTATTCATATGTGATTATATATCTATGTATATCTAAACATACATATATATGTTTAATTCACACTATCCCACATAAAACCTTTTATCACTCTGCAACACATAATTCCTTCATAAATATTATGGCTTTCTTGTGTAGCTTTTCTTAAGGACTAGAAGTAAATATGAATATCTACTCTTTAAAGAATATTATCTAATGCATAAAATATAGTATAGAGTTCATTATCATTTTATACCTTTTTATTTTTTTCATAATCTCTGTTGTTTTTTCATTTTCATATTCCCTCTCCATCCTGACGTCTTGCCTCCTGAAGTGGCCTGAATATATTCTGGTACTGTCTCAGTGAAATATGACAAGAGCAGAACTTATATTCAAGCTCACTCATGACAGATAGAGTATAAATGAGAGTAAGGCAACAGAAAAGGTGTCCTCGTCCTTGCGATTAGCCCCTGATCTTTGGAAGTCCTAAGAAGCTTTGTACTCACTTCATGACACTCTGAATTTGCATGTCTCCTGTCCTTGAGACTGCCTTTTCTGGGTAGCCAAGAATATCCTCCCTAAGAGAACAACAGTCTGGTGGTGAGGAGAATAGGGAAGAGAACAACCAGCATGAAAGAGTTGGCTTCTGGAAAGTTCAGGGAATGATAGTATCAGGCAGGAAAAGAATGGTGTACCACAGAGTTTTTGGTAACACTTTCCAGGTACTCTGAAAACAAAGACAAAGAATAAAAGAAAGAAAAGACTGTGACACACTTAGTCTCATTAAGATATCAATGGCAGTGTTGTTGCCTAAGAGACTTTTCCTAGGAAGATTCAATGCATACACGCCTATTTGCCTTAGAAAAGGAACCCACAATAGAGCACAGTGCCAGTTATACCATAGTTCAACTTGATCAAAGGCTGAGTTTTCACTGAGGTTACTAACAGGAGCATTGGTGAAGATTTACTTACAGGCGCAGAGATGACTCAAAGGCATTGGTAATATATATTTTAAAAACAATAAAAAAAACAAAGGCAACATGGGTGACAAGACTCACCAAAGCCACATCCTTGGATCTCTCTGCAAAACTTGCCTGCCATGCAACAGGTCCAAGAATCCCTTTTCTGCCACTATCTGGCCAGCACCTCTTCCTCCAGCGGTTGTTTATTGTTTTAATAAAACAGGGCAGGGGCTTTCAGAATTTTATAAGTATCAGCCATCCCAGACAGGTGACAACACCCTGAGGTTTACCTCCTGGAGGGGGGGGGTCTTTTTGATTCGCAGGAAAATCTGTTAGGTTGCAAAATCTAACTGCAAAGTGACAACCACTTAGGCAACAGGATGACTCTGCAATAGCAGTATTTTAGACTTCAATAAGAGCAGAAGTAGTAATAAATATACTAGGTAAGGAAGTCTTCTCTTAGCATCCCAGAAAATATATCTCTATTCATTTAGAAGGTCATTCCTGGTGTAAGGAGAGGGGAACAGTTTCTTTCCTAGCCCATTTGTAACAATATGTCTCAATGCTGGTCTGATTTCTTTGTGGTGTCTTTTTTCCACTACTTTTCATAGTGTTTTGTGGGAATTTAAGTAGAAACAGGGGACATAGAGAGACTAGAAGCTATGCAGCCTGGATACTTTTATTGTAGTATTCTCCTGAGGGGTACTGGAGCCAGCTTGGGTTTACACTGATTTCTTGCCAGTTTTCAGCTAGGAGCACGGAATATGTTCCAAGGATAGTTGGTTCAAAGCCCAGCCACCTCAGAAAATCTGAGAAAGGAGAGGATAGAGACTGGGGTGGCTTTTCTTGCTTATGTGGTTGGGAAGTATGCTGTGTTGGCCCTATAAAGATTTAAGAGGAGATTTGAGACATGTGCTCCATTCTTAGATAGAAAAACACAAACAAGGAAAAGTGGCTTGTGCAACATGATAGGGAATTGATAGTAGGCTGCCGTTATGATTCATAGACACTATTCCCAAATTTTAGCACCTGTTTGTGAAAATAACACACACTGGAAGGCAGAAAACTTACTTGTAAGTCTACTCTCCTACTGAGCAGCTCTGTAACATGTGTCAAATCTTTTGGGGTTATCTGTAGCTTCATTTTCATAATTCCCCCAAACCATATTAGAAGAGTAAAACCAAAAATACTGAGAGTTTTTGTAACAATAATTGATGAAAGCTTGACTATAATTTCTCTCAGTTGCTATGATTTACATTCTCCCCTGTCTTCTGCTGCTTCCCCATATTCTGTGGAGTAGATTAGTAGACTCCAGTGCCACACTACTCAGAAGACTGCAAAAGAGACTTTAAAGCTGATATATCCAGTGGGAAACTTCTCCTTGCAGGTACCCTGCAACTGGTGCTGTTGAAGGCCCAGTTGAAATGAATCCACAGTCTTTTGAGGCTAAATATTTCCAAAGGTTTTGTGAGTGTGTGTGTGTGTGTGTGTGTGTGTGTGTGTGTGTGTGTGTGCTCCAAAGATCTGCCAGCTTCTGTGAGAGTCATGGCAAATATTGTTTTGTAGGTCATTGTATGTTTTCTTTACCACAAAATGCTGAGATTTGGAATAATTGGAGCCCAGGGGGCAAATGGCCCTGCTCCTGTCCTTTCCCCCAAAGAGTTCCACTCATTTCTGCCAGCTGCAGCTGTCGGCTTTTTATGCACACATGGGCAGGGCCAGGGACTCACGGCCCAGACAGAAAGTCAATTAGTATGAAATAAAATCTTTCTTAAAGTTTTCTTGTTTTGAAGACAAAATTCAGAAACTATCCTGACATGCTATAAGGGTCATGGATAAGTAATTAACATCGGGGAGAAGAACAAATCAAGGTCAGATCAACTTATACAGAAAAATAGAAAACTGAGGTTTTAGCCAAATCATTGAAGTTGATGAAAAGTGCAGTTTTGTGGGTAATTTAGGACACAGAATTGTAGTAAGACAACATAACTCTCATAGTTTGTTGGTTTGTGGTCTTGTTTTAATTAAAAGACCCTTTGTTTGCCATGGATTTTAAGTGATTGGCATTTTTCTTGATAGTAGATAAGAAGGAATTTCAGAATCAGATATCAATCAGTATCCTGGTGCTGCCAATCACAGGTTGTGTGACATTGGACAGATAATTTTTTTTTTGTGGTACCGCACATCAAAATTGAAGCCATGCACTCTACCACTGAACTATGCTACAAACCCAAGTAATTAAATTTCTTAATTCTTGATTTCTTCATCTATAAAATTGGCATGATCATGTATACATCAGAATATTATGGGTGAAAACCAATGAAATAATATACTTAAAAACACCATGTGCATAATGTCCACTTAGGACTCAATAAATGTTAACTATTTTTATATTATGATAATGATGACAGACATTGTTATGATTAGTCTTTATCATTTTTACCGCATCTTGAGAATGTCAGTTTGTTTTTTAACAGTTCCACACATCAATGATTAGTGACCTTGGATTTTAATCATTACCATTTTGGTGTGTATTCTCTATGTCTTCATGTATATATTCGGAAAGAAACAGAAAGGCAGAGGCAGAGATAAAGAGAGACAGAGAGACAGAGGTAGACAAAGACAGAGATCAAGAGCATACATATTCATGCAATACAGAATATACTAAAGGAAACCCAGTGAAAAAGTTCCAGTGATCATACACTGTAAGGAACTTACTGAGTGAATAAATTTTCTGCTCTATGACAGTTGTATGCTATCATAGCATATCATAGCATATCTATCAAGTAGAAATATATGAAAGAGACTCAGTATTCAAGAAGTAATACGTACACACATGTAAATAGGTTGACAGAAGGTGAAATTTGGTTTCAGGACACAGTGTATTTTGAGTCTTCTTTTCACTGTTTACTAATCTCATGATGTGTTTCTCTCCATTGAGAAATGAAGGTAAGAATCTAACATGCTTGGCATAGGTGGTTATAAATCTCACTTTCAATAATGTATCTGCAGCCTCTTTGTAATGGTTTGCTATGTGACCATAGTCCAGTTACACATTCCAGTAACATTCAAGTTCCAGATTATGTGCTTTAGATATCAGGTGCCTTGAGAGGTCCGCAGTGCTAGCTGGAGTCTTTGCACAACTTTGCAGAGAAAAGGAGAGGAGAGTTAAACCTTTATAAGGCAAGGACGTCAACAGGTAGAAAAGAGTGAAGGTAGAAGGCTGTCTCGGTGGAGGAATTAATAAGTAACAACCACAGAGACCAGCAGAAGTTAATGCAAATGCATGATAAGTTATATAAAATGTTACAAGGGATATTGTTTCCAGACCAGTTACAACGGACAGTAGATGATTCTTCCGAAGGCCTAAGAGAAGACTAAATACTAGTAGTATGGACTCCTTTTAGGTAAGTCAATATCTTATCCATGCTGGAGCAAGCATAAGTTCAATCAACGCAAGGCCTTGTCCTAATTTCTCTAGTGCTCATGGTAATGCTTGGCACATAGCAAGTGTTCAATAAATTCTAAGACCAGATAGTCAGCTGTGATTTTTCTATGGCTGTTTTAACCTCTGGTGGAAGGATTGTGTTTTAACTCCCTCTGTGTGGTACAGCCCCACCTGCTGTTGAGAATTATGAAATTTGTTGCAGTTATACCAATACTTGATGTGTCTTGTTTGTTTGTTTGTTTGTTTGTTTTCCTCCTCCACTCTGTTCCAGAAGACTCCTTACCACCAGTGAACAATAAGGTGACCAGCAAGTCATGCGAATACAATGGAACCACTTACCAACATGGAGAACTGTTCATGGCTGAAGGGCTCTTTCAGAACCGGCAACCCAATCAGTGCAGTCAATGTAGCTGCTCGGTAAGACCCTGCCTCTCAACGCCTCTGCCACGCCCTACCCAGATAGGGAAGTAGCTACCTCTGCATCTGTGTTCTCACTGAAGCTGACACTAGAAGCTGTTTGAATAGAACTGAGTTGAACTGACATCGTAAGCCTCCCTGCCTGTCTAAGTTTGAACAACTGTCAAAGAGGTCCAAATCAGTGATAGATAGCCAAGCCATAAGAGTGCTAAAGTGAGCAAAGGTGAATGGTTTGATTTAATCAGCCTGTCCTTTTCCTAAGTGTTTATACCACCTAGCCCTTCACCTGAAGGATTCTTAGCTATCGAAGCCTTGGGGATGCCATAGGTGCAACACTACTATTGCTGTAAGACTAATGGATCCAATTTGCAAGAAAATTGGGCATCTATTTGTTCCTATCCTGTTTCTAGGGCACTTCATCCCTGGAACATACTGATATTCTTTTTATCTTATTACTAGTAGGTAGTCATTCCCAATTTTCTACAATTAGATAATTGTACTGTCTGAACACAGTAATTCCAATGCACCGTCACTGTATATGCTTTATAAATAAAGTCTAGCAACTGTATCCACTCCTAATTGTTCAGTACAGAGAATGTTAGACAGAATAAAATAGAGTAGATATGTACAATGAAGCACAAGAGAATAATGGATTCTTAGAGCTAGTGGATTCTGGGAATGGGGGTGTTAGTTTTAAGGACATGGATCCTA
>NC_045030.1:136196386-136202207 GCF_008632895.1 Mastomys coucha | reverse complement strand
GACAAAACGTTTAGAGGGGTTGGGGATGAGGTGAATTGGGGGGAGTTAGGAGGGAGTTTGGTGTGATCAAAATACATTATATGCATTTGGGAAATTCTCAGAGTTAGTAAAATAGTATGCTTTTTAAAAAATAAGGTATTAGAGGACGAGGCCAGAAGATTGCCTCAAGTTTGAGAATAAGCTGAGCTACCCAGCAAGAACTTGCCTTAAAATATGACAAGAAGATAAACAAAAAATGAAACTGGAAGTAACTTAGAAACATCTTTACTAATTGACAGAGGCAATAAACACTGGGTAGTCAAGGGAAATGATAGAATCTCTTCCAGTTGGGATTTTTAGTGAAAACACGGTGGGTATCACAGTGATGTGGGAGAATCTCATTGTGACACTGTTTCTCTAATGACCTTTCTAGTCTTAGTAGCATGTGGATCCAAGAACAAGCCATAAAGTTTAAGGGGTAACATTTAAAAGGTAGAATTTTAGGAAACTGGAATCATTTAAATAACAGATACAACTCCAAAGTAAAATAGTTCCTCTCCTTTACTTAACACGGGACTGGGACTGATCAGTGCTCCAGAAACAAAAATATCCTGTCTTTTTGGTTTTGAGAGAAGACTGTGCTGCATTTTTTACATAGTGGCCGTAGCACAAAGCCTCACTTCCATCCACTCTCTCCAGCCAGCTTGAGATATGATAAGGGCCAAAAGAAAGAGGAAAAATGAAAGAGAGGAACAAGATTGGGAGGGTTTCGAGGCTGATGACATTCTTCCAGGAACACTGTTTCCTTGAGCCAGGATACCTGACAAAGATCGTGAACTCTTTGGAGAGTTCATCTCTTTCATGAAGAAATAGGGAAGTGAGGAATGAAATAGTGGACAGTGAAATGGAAGAGGAGTCTAAAACTAACTGTAAGAGAGACAGCATTGCCATGGTGTGAGTCCCCACTCTATCCCTGGTACTGAGGTAATTCCTGACAAATACTTATCTCAGATCATCTAGACATAACTCTCCTTTTCCTTTTCTTTGGCAGGAGGGGAATGTGTACTGTGGTCTCAAGACTTGCCCCAAACTGACCTGTGCATTCCCAGTCTCTGTTCCAGATACTTGCTGCCGAGTATGCCGAGGTAAGGATCCTACATCCCACGACTCTGAAAACTACCATCCTAAGTAGCACAATTTAGGAAAGCAAAATCTGTTCAGTCTCTCAGGCTTTGTTTATAGAAATGCTCTCAAATTATATACCAAACGGACTCATCATCACCTCAAACGAGTCTTGTCTTCATTAGTGTCTATTTTGAGCTTTACAGTGGTACCGTAATTCCTTCCTAGGCTCCTGGGCTCACACTTAATCACCTTTAACTTGTCCTTTGTTGCCTCTTCTCAAGTTACCAAATCTACCAACAGGCCTTTCTAGTCCTTCCCTGTAGCAGAATTAATCTTTTCTTCTTTAGCTGCACACAGTCAATGAGTGTATTAATCATTTCCTGTTGGCTAAATTAAAACTAAACCATGCCCAAGGCTAGGTGTATAATATATGCATATGAGATCTTGCTAGACTGTTTATTATCTTTACGTGAGTATAAAAAGGAACCCCATACTTAGGATATTCTATTGTCATTTTCCAGAAAGTCCCTATACCTTCAGTTGTGATACCCTGGGTATCACACAACCTATGCAGCCATAGTAAAGATATGTTCCTTAACCTTGAAGAGCTCAAATTTCATCAGAAAAGGCAAAAATAAATAAATAAATAAGCAAGCAAATATCTACATACGGTATAGATATTATTAAGGTAATAAATAAAAGAATATATTTTAAAATTCAGAGGTTTACACTATAGTTGTGAGGAAGACACTGGATAGAGAATCTTGAAACTCAAACATGAAAGATGAAAAGGAGCCATCCATGTAAAGAGCCTGGGGAAGAGAATTCCAGACAGTGATGAAAAATAGTTTGAAGGTCCCAGGAAAGGAAGTGCTTGGAGCATTCCAAGAGTCTGAGGAACACTGTGGCTGGAATAAGGTAACTGTGGTTGAAACTGGCAAGAGATGAGATGGGGCTGAGAAGAAGAACAGAAGTTAGGACATGCAAGTTTTTAGTGCCCTGGGAAAACAGTGGAATCTTGTGAGAATGCTAGATGGTCCCATTGAAAAGGGCTCAGTGGCTCTTTTGTCCAGGTTATATTAAAATGAGGCAATAATATAGGAGGAGAGGCCTCAAAGGTTGGTAGAGTGACCTTTCCAACATGGAAGGATGATGCTTTCTCTGGGATCATGATGCAGAGAAGTTGTTCTAAGTACAGTATGTGGGATCATAATGCTTCAGTTTCAGCTAGCTGCCTGACCACCATCAACCTGCCTAACAGTCTCTACCATAAGGAAAATGAGCCAGGCAGTGGTGGCACACACCTTTAATCCTAGTACTTGGGAGGCAGAGGCAGTCGGATTTCTGAGTTCCAGGCCAGCCTGGTCTACAGAGTGAGTTCCAGGACAGCCAGGGCTACATAGAGAAATCCTGTCTTGAAAAACAAAAAACAAAAAACGAAAGGAAAATGGTTGTGGGATTTAAGTGGGATAATGGAAGAAGGGGTCTAGGGCAGTGCCTTGCATAATCTGAGGAATCAATAATGATGAGTAGACAAATGTGATATATATCTACCACATTGTTTTCAACCATGGATGTACATTGGAACTGTCATGGTAGACTTAATCTCACACCAGGAGAAGAAGGTAATTGTAATATGTCACCAGAGACAAGAAGCACTGAATTAGAGGGAAAGTTTATGTGATTTCCTTGTGGAAATAAGGTATAGAGATGAACCTTATACCTTATTTCCATCTTATTCTTTCAAAAGGATGGCCTTAAATATGTTATACCTGCATTTAAAGGTCTTTATCCTCATATATAACAATATTTCTAACATAATTCTAGGCACAATTTGTGGATTCTCCTGAGTTTGTACACTTGGCCTCTGCTCTGGTTCTCAGTGTTTCCATCTCATGAGGACCATGTTGATTCCTGTCTGGACCACCCCTCCAATGACCTTGGAGTAGAACTCAAGAGTCAATATTTAAACTGATCCATCATTGTTTCTGCAGTAAAAATGTGGTGTATGGACCAGCACTTTGTTAAAATACTCCAAAGATCACTGAGGCCGGCCCTCAAGGAGAGTTTACTGTCAGCATTGTGCAATGACATTGAGCTTTCTGAAAGTCTGAAACCAAGATAAATGGATATAAGTATAAATCAACTTTAATATCTGATTTGTTGGTCAAGTAATGGTTCAGCTACCAGTGTATACTCATTCCTTCCAACATACTACTTTCCCAGTCCTTGTAAGTCAATGTGGATTCAATTACAGTTTAATTACACTTTTTGCTTCAATAAGGTCATGCATCTTTCCCTACCTGTATCTCAGGGTGTGCACGTGTTTGTGTGTATGTAGGCATTGGCACAGTGTTGTTATTACATTTGAGTCAGAATATAGAAATTGAGATATCATGCCCTTTGATGTCTTTTGACCTTTGTTCCCACTTAATTTTAATATAGCCTAAAGTTTAAAAGTCCATTATGCACAGAGATATACATGAGGTTGATAATATAACCATCTGGTCATTCTAATCCCGTCATTAGGCCAAGATCATTTTATTTGAAAGGGGGGATACAAGCAATATAAACTGTCAAACAATTAATAAAAGAAAGACATTGTAAAATAGTTTATTTCAATATCAACTGTCGAACAATTAATAAAAGAAAGACGTTGTGAAATAGAGTTTATTTCATCAAAGAAGCTATATGTTGCAACAAACAGGCTCTCAAGACGGAAGGACATGAATTTGACATTATAGGACCACCATCTACATGATTCCGTTAGACAAGACACCCAGAGCCTGGGATCTCTCAGCTGTGACAATGAAGGATGTGATATTCACCACCCACAGTGGTTGTAAAGATTAACTGCAATAGCATAGAGTGCTAGGATAAGACCTCATAGAGAGTGATTGTTTAAGAAGTGGCAATTATCCTAAAGTTAAGTAGAACTGAGCCTTCTCATGTTTGATAGATTTGCCTTTTATTTATTTAATCTCCACAGACAGAGCTTTATTTCTAGTTCTTCTTGTGGGAACAGATCCTAGCACTGACTGTCTTCAATTCTCTTGTCATGATTTAAACTTTCCCTTTTAGTGAGTCCTCAGAAGCAGCAGATGAAAGCTCATTATTACTGGTCATGTATTGTCCCTTCATATGCTTGACAATTCATTAAATTCTTCCTCTGGCATCTCTGGCCTAAATGCACCATTTTCTTTCATCTTTCTTTATAAAGACTAAATCCCCCACTTTTATAAAAATTGTTTTTTCTTTGCCTCCAATTTCTTTACATCTTTCAGTTGTATATAATGTGCTTAAAATGTCTTTGAAGTTTCCATTTCTGAAGCACCTAGTTATTTTTTCTGTTGAAATGATGTTTGTACAAAAGTGTATGTTGTAGAACCATATTACTCACACAGCAGGGAACCCAGACACTTCTTCCTTATGCTGACCACCCTAACTGCAGGCCAAATACTGAAGGAAAAAAAAAACAACCATTTGAGTGCTGAACTTGCAAACCTTCATATAAAGGGCCCCATTGAAACAGCCTGTCTGCACTGTCACCAAACACTAATTCTCGCCTTTCTCCCTGGGTCAGACAGCAATCCCAGACTCAGATTGAATCTCAGCCCCAGCCTCAGTTGTTTAGACATGTCTGTGAGCCTGGGACAGTCAGGAGAGTGTTGGCAGGGTGCGTGTCATTGCTGGCACCTCAGCAAACCTCATCTGGACTGGAAGCATAGTGAAAACAGCCGCTAGAACCATAAGGGAAACTTTATCAGAAGAAAACATCTCTTCAGAGATTGTACTACTGCCATATATGGGGCAGGCAGACCTCAAACTAAACCCACACCCAGCTTTCCCCCCACCATTTATCATTTCGGCTTCCCATCTCCTGCCTATGTTGCCAAGTCAAAGGGGAAGGCTATGTACTTGGACTATGGACAAGAGAGGAGAATTTGGGATAAGCTGCTGAATGTATTCAAAGGCAATCATGTATTTTATACATGGTGTGGATATGTAACACTTACTACGTACTAGGCAGTATGTGAAGTGCTTACATGTGGAGTCACTCACTTTATCTGTACAACAGTAGTGGAAACTGGTTTCATTCCTATTCTACAGCTACAAAGTGGGGACTGAGACCCTATGTGATCTGCCCCAGAGTAAGAGACTAAGGCAGAATAAAAAATTGAGCCTAGTCATTCAGCCAGTGTCTTTGAGTCAGTGTCCCAAATTAGTAACTACCACAAAAACAGTTGGGATACTTTTATTTACTTATATCATTATATGCTAAATTCTTCTCTTTCCTGAAAAAAGGAAAAAGTCCCAAGAGCAAGTTCCAAGCCTATGTTTGTCCACCATTTTCTCTCTAGCACTGAAATAGGACAAGGTGCATAGTAGTTACTTGACAGTGTTCTTGTGAATGAATGGGAGCAGATCTCTGCAGCCAAGATTCTTTGAGTATGGAGAGATGGAGGAGATGAGAAGGTCCCCTCCTGTTGTGAAGTGAGTAGATTGAGACCTTACAGAGAAGGGCAGACAATGCAACTTCCTCTTAAGAGGATTTACCTACACCAAAATGCCATATATGTTCCTTTCCCTCCTTTACTGTCTTGCACCAGGAGGCATTCTTGTCACAGTACTGTAAATGTGTCACAATAGTTAGTGAGGCATTTACTAATTTGGGGCTCTGGAGTCAGCATGTCTGGGCTCTTTTTTTGGTTTCTGG
>NC_045030.1:136194823-136195961 GCF_008632895.1 Mastomys coucha | reverse complement strand
CTCCCTTCTCTGTGATAACTCCAGCCTGTGTCAAGTTGACACACAAAACCAGCCAGTACAACCACCAAAGACAGGTGTAATAAAAATCAGTACCTGAAAGGAGGGAGAATCCCGTGCAGGGAGTAGGACTAGAATCCCCTGGAGGAACTCCCTTCCATCAACTCCTATGATTGCCAGGTCACTTGTGCACTCTGGGGTGTGAAAAGCCAAAAAACTGGTAACAGTCCTATAGTCTCTGAATCTTTTAATTTCTGATGCTACCATGAAATTAGCACTTCGATTCATGCTTGCCCCTCTCCCCACCCTGTTGTCCCACATTGTATGTAGTCCCTTATTATTATTGTTATTTGTTTGAGTAGGTGAGTGAACAGGATTACTTGTTTTGTTTTTGTTTTTAAGCTTGAAATGGAATGTTCCTATATAGCCTAGGCTTGCCTCAGATTTGTAATCCTCCTGCCTCAGTTTCCTGGGATTATAGGCATGCACCACCACACTTAACTCTTTGAAGAGCTTGGTTTGTTTGTAAAGGCTTTAAAACAATCTGGTCTTTCCTTTGCCTGCAACTCATCCCCATTTCATTGACAGGAATATACACTCAGACCCTGTGGCCCAGACTACGTAATTTTCCCATGTGTCTCTCTTCAACTTTTCCCACCACAAGCTTTAAATGACACCTTCCTTTCACCTATTAGAATGTAATCATTTTCTCAGGAGCAGAACTGAAACCACTGATTTAGTTATTTTTTTTTAAGTCTTCTTATTTATTACGTGGCAATTTCATACATGTATATAATAAATTTTGTTCATAGTCACCCCCTTTGCCCTCTTATCCTCCTCTTCCTCCTGAAGCCCTTCTTTGTTATAGTTCTCTCTCCTTACTCCTTGCGGAGCAGTTATTGGCAGTTACTGAAACACCCCTTCTAATAGCTGTGACAAGTGCATCAGGCCTATTTTCTTCCTTCTTTAGCTAACTGTAGATCTTATTCTGGTCCCTATCTTGGTTGATACAACACAGTACCTGAGACAAGGTCATTTCTAAAGTCAAGAGGTTTATCTCGAGTTCTAGAGCTTGGAAATTTGAGATTGGGCTACTCTTTTTGTTAGGTGAGGGCCACATGCTTTTCCATCAATGGCAAAA
>NC_045030.1:136192630-136194526 GCF_008632895.1 Mastomys coucha | reverse complement strand
GTAGTTCTAGAAGCACAGAGGAGTACAGAGAAGCTGAACTGCTTTTTTCTACTCTTACAAGAGATCCAGTCTCCAAAGAAAGATGGTAACTTCTCAAACACCACACCTTTCATGGTCATCAGAACCAAATTTGTATGTAACCTCTGGCAGGAGTAAATGACATTTAAACTATAGCAAAAGAGTTTAGCATTCAAAATAGTGTGATATTCTCTTGTGTTTTTCATTGTTTCGTGTGTGTTGTCTTTGGAATTGGGTACTTCTGTAAGTAAAGGACCATCTTTTCTTACCTTGTTCTCCCTAGCATAGTATTAGCCATCTAGCTTGCTGATGGGTTTCATAAAATCTAAGATGGGCACAATTACAAAAATTGCAATTACAAATTCAAGTCTCATCTGGAAACAGAAGAGGTAGTTAAGCTCACAGCTTGTTCATTCCAAGCCCATTGCTCCAGAGTTCATTTAGTTTTTAAAGTGAAAGGAAAAGCCAAGCATGGTGGCACATGCCTTTAATCTAAGCACTCAAGAGGCAGAAAATAGACTGATCTCTGTGAGTTCAAGGTCAGCTTGATCTATGAACTCTGAGTTCCAAGACAGCCAAAATATAGTGAGACCCTGTCTCAAACAAAACAAAACAAAACAAAACAAAACAAAACAAAACAAAACAAAAAAGAACTAAAGGAAAAGGCTGGGATGCTAGCAGTACATCCAAACACAGGGCCTCCCGAATCAGTCCTGGGTTATTACTAATTTGGCCCAGAAGGAAATGTTGATGGGAAACATTAGTTGAAAAGCAAAATCTGGGCTGTGGCTGTAGCTCAGTGGTAGAGCTCTTGCTTGGTGTGTGGACATATTTAAGGTCTATCTCCAGCACTGTAATTTGTAAAACCCATGATATGTAAGCAAAACTTTATACCTGTTCACTAGCAGCTTTCCATTTCTCCTTCCAAAATGAGTAGGTTATACATCAGTTAAATATCATATCTATAGTTAACAGCATGGACTTATATGGTTTTAAAAGGCATTCCATCTTAAAAATTTGTACTGAAATAAAATAATTTTTAATTTAGTATATTCTCATCTACACTTGAAAACAATTGAAATGCCATATTTTCAAGGCTATACAAAAGTCTGACCACTGTCAGTAATTTCTTTTTAGCAGTGCATCACTTCTGGTGAGGAATATGCAACCATATTAGAGATTTTCCAGTACTGCCTGCCCTTCCCTCACCCCCCAACTCCCAACTAGAACCTTTACCTTTCTGTTTCCTCTCCATTCTTTGTTCTCAGAATTCATCCCTACACTGTTATGAACTGTCTCAGGACCCCCATTCTTCTGACATCATGTTTCTTTTTGGCATGTATCTTATGTCTATGCTATAGCTTCCTTTGGACAGTAGATGGAATACCATTGAATTTCATATAGAATTTAAATTAGTAGTCAAGTATTCTAATTGGCCATCTGGGATATTCTGTCAGGGTCAATAACATCCCAATCCTTTTGTAGAGTTTTCTTTTTCTTTTTTCTTTTTTGTAGTCTTTTTTTTTTTCTGTGATTGTGTTAGTGTGCTTATAAAACTGAAGAATTCCCAGTACAGTGTTTTATAGCAATTATTTCTTTATTGGTGGTTAAAGTCACTTTTCAGCCTCATTCTTTTTTAAAGTACTTCTAAAACTCCTCTAGCTGGTCAGAAGCTCACTATTGGATGTGTCCATTGCTCACATTAGAATAGTGTCTATGAGCCTAGGCTCCAGCATTTATAGGAATCAGTCTGACCTCTGGTCATCAACATGAGCAAGTGGTAAAGAACTATGAAAGAACCTAAGCATGCTTAGAAAATCTGAGCCATCCCCTGTCTCATATATATGTATAGGTATGTGCATATATATGTGTATATAT